>NC_137786.1:216642965-216975465 GCF_963383645.1 Muscardinus avellanarius
CGTCATATTAAATGGGGAAAAACTTTGAGAGTTTCCCCTAAAAACAAGAACAAAACAAGGACATCTATTATCACCACTTCTCTTCAATATAGTACTAGGGACTCTAATTAGAGTAATAAGGCAAGAAAAGGAAACCAAAGGAGTACAAATAGGAAAAGAAGAACTCAAACTTTCACTGTTTGCGGATGACATGATACTATACTTAGAAGACCTAACAAACTCAACCAAAAGGCTTATAGAAATGATCAATAAATTCAGCAAAGTAGATGGATATAAAACCAATCTTAAAAATCTGAACATTAAAAAAAGGTCTCTCATGAAATTTCATGAAACAATAGTGATTATCTTCCCTATTAACCAAAAATGGAATACTTTTAATAACAATTATGGGCAAAGTGAGTAAATACTGAATCTGTAGAAGAGTCCCAGAAATATATCGCTAAGGCAGTATTATATGGTGGTAAATTTTCTAAGCATCTATTAATGCCAAACACTTTAAGTTTTTTTCTTTTTTAATTTTTTCCTATTTTTGGTACTGGGGTTGAACCTAGAGGCATTCTACCTCTCACTTACACCTCCAGCCCTATTTTTTATTTTTATTTTGAAACAAGGTTTCACTAAGCTGATGAGAGTCTAACCACTTAAAGTATTTTCATCTTTCAACTCTACTAATACACAAAATTATATTCAGCAAAGATATTTTCTTTTTTTTCTTTTTTTTTTTTAATGGGTCTGAGGGTGGAACCCAGGGGCTACACCCCTGCCCTATTTTTTATTCTTTATTTTGAAACCAGATCTCACTGAGTTGCAGAGAGCCTCACTAAGTAGCTGAGTTTGTCCACGAACTGCGATCCTCTGGTCTCAGCTTCCCGAATGCTGGGATTACAAGCGTGCGCCACCACGCCCGGCCAGCAAAGATATTTTCTATTAAACAGTCTAGATTGTCCTGTTATTGTGTCTCTAATGTGTATGGTTTTACTTTAATTTTGAATATTCAGTATTATTTTTATTTATTAGAAAGTATCGGGGGAAAAAAAAGGAATAATTTTCAAATTAAAACTGTACCGGAGCCAGGTATGGTGGCACACGCTTGTAATCCCAGCATTTGGGAGGCTGAGACCAGAGGATTCGGTTTGCGGACAGCCTCAGCTACTACTAAGTGAAGCCCTCCGAAACTTAGTGAGACCTTGTTTCAAAATAAAGAATTAAAAAAATTTTAAAAAGGGCAGGGGGTGTAGCTCGGTGGTCAAATGCTCTGGGTTCCATCCCCAGACTCAAAAAAAAAAAAAAAAAAAAAAAAAACAACTGTAACTAGGTATGGTGGCACATGTTTGTAATCCCAGTACTTGGGAGGCTAAGGAGGATTGCAGATTCATGGCCAGCCTCAGCAATATGAGGCCCTCCACAGCTTGGGTGAGACTGTTTCAAAATATATACTAAAATAGGGCTAGGGATATAGCTCAGAGGTAGAATACACTTGGTTTCAATCTCTAGTACCACACGCATACACAAATAAAACTGTGAGAAAGCCATGCCCTGCTTCACTTACCAATAAAAAAAAAAAAAAGAAAGGACGCATAAGGCCAAGGATAGATTGTATTTACTAGACTTCGTTTACATGAGATGCTTACAAGTGTGCCACAATCAACAGCATTGATGTTCACCAAATAGAATTAGGTATTAAGCCCAGAATTCCTGAATCCTGATCTTTTGTAATTCAGAGACACATGCCCACTTTAAAAATATTAGCCCAGATATTTAGAAATTATGAACTCAAATTTTAATGTCTAGATATTCTTAGAATTTTATACAAGTTTTCATATAATATATGTTTTATAGCTTTGCATCAATAGGAGAAAACAGAACAACTTTTAAATCATGTTCCATGAACTTTTATCTGTTCCAATATGCAGATGGATTATCTTATATTCAACATTTGTATATTTATAGAACCTTAACAATGTTTGTATATTTATAGAACCTATTTATGTAAATCATATTTCCTTTTACAATGTGTTTTATTGCCTGCGGTTTTATATTGTGTTCTTCAACCTAAATTGCGGTAGCTATATGACTTTAAGCTTAAATCAATTTTGCATTCAGATTTTGATGAAAAAGAAATTCTGCATTTTGCTGCCCTCCAGTGGACTATATGCTACCTACAACTAAGGACCTTTGTTTTATTTAGCACATTCTTCGTAAGAATTAGTGAAAATGCCTGCTAAACAGCCTTTTGTAAAAGATAGTCTTATGGGTCCGAATTTTGTAGCATTTTACTATGCTATTAGGTCACCTCCATTTATTTCTGTGAAAAAAATTAACACTTGGGTTAACTAATTATAAGCTTTTTTTTTTTTTTTTTTTTTTTTTGCGGTACTAAAGATGGGACCCAAGGGCATTCTACCTCCGAGCTACACCCCCCAACCATATTTTTTTTTATTCTTTATTTTGAAACAGGGTCTCACTGAGTTCCAAAGGGCCTCACTAAGTAGTAGCTGAAGCTGTCCTCAAACCACAATCCTCCCATCTCAGCCTTCCAAATGCTGGGATTACAAGTGTGTGCCACCACGCCTGGCCTAATTACAGGTTTTAAAATCTCTAGATGCAGCTATATCTTGCAGTGACGTAAAATGTAACTCTATATATAATAAGTATCTAGATTTTTATACAGCATCTCTTTATTTAAAAGAGCTGTAAGTACTTGATTAGCACATATTTTTGATGTGTCGATGTGAGAGAAAATAAAAAATTATGAATTCAGACATCTAGAAGAAAGATTATAGTTTAATATAGTCATCAGAATCAATCAGTAGTAGAGCTAAAACTAAAGTTACTTAGTATAAGATAACTGTTATAGGGGGAAATATCACAGTGGCAGAGTCATCAAGGGAGGTCCATTGAGAAGGTGACATAAGCAGAGACTTAGAGAGACTGGGTTTCTGACCATGCAGACGTACAGCACGAGACTGTCGTAGGCAGAGGGACTGGTCACTGTGAAGGCTCAGGAAGGAACAAAGATCAACAGGGCTGGTGCAGTTACATGAAGGTACAGGAGGTGGAGGCAGGGGTGAATTGGAAATTATGGAGCCACATATTTACTACCTGGAAGACCATTTTAAAAATTTGTGTTTTTAAGAGAAGAATGTATGATTTGGAAGGTTTTGAACAGAAAAATGAAATGACTTAAAGTACATTTTAATAGGATTTCTCTGGCTGCTCTGCTAAGAATAGACTTTGTGGGGGTAAGGGCAGAGATGAGATGAGTTAGGATGCTCTTGCAGAAGTATCTGTGAGATGATATTAGCTTGGACCGTTGGGTGGGAGGGAAGAAGTAAGAGGTGATCGTATTTGAGATATAACAAGACACCACCAGAAGGGGATATAGAAAACGAAAGAAAGAGATGTCAGGGAAGTGGATTGTCTCCTAAATTTGCAGCCTGCACAACCTGGTAAATAATGTTGCTATTTGATGGGCTAGTGAAGTCTGAGGAAGGAGTAGAGTTAGGGAGGAAAACAGTTTGGTTTGGAATATGTTCATTTGAGTTGCATGTTAAATGTTCAAGTGGGGATATTGTGTAGGTACTTGGATCTATGGATATTTTAAAGGTCAGAGGCAAGCCCTAGGCTAGAAGTAACAATTTGTGAGTCACTGGCTTAGGAATGTTTTTTTAAATCATGAGTGTCTATATAATTACCTCAGTAATTAGTATAAATAAAAAAGGGCTTTTCTCTTCTACATTTAGAGGTCAGGAAAATAAGAGTAGCAAAGGAGTAGCCAGTAAGGTAGTAGGAAGACGAAACAAATATCTTGTCTCAGAAACCAAGAGCAATCGAGTGGTGTCATTATCATTGCCTATAAATATATCCTGAGAAGTTGAGTCAAATGGGAACAGAATGAACCTCTGGGTTTGGTAATGCAGAGGTTGTTGGTAATCCTCCCATCTCAGCCTTCCAAATGCTGGGATTACAAGTGTGCGCCACCACGCCTGGCCTAATTACAGGTTTTAAAATCTCTAGATGCAGCTGGCAGGCAGCTCTTTTAAGATTTTTGCCGTAGGGCAAGACAAGATGCAGGTGAAGGCAACTGTGGGGTTGAAGATGTTTGGCTTTGTTCCAAAAATAGGAAATAATTTAATATCTGCCTATCAAGTAAAAGGGGAGAAATTGAAGATCACAGAAAGAAAGATCATTGTAGAAGTGGAGTTCTAGAGTAGTAGGAGGGGGATCTAAAGCACAGATATTGGCTTTCCTTAGAGAGGGGCAGGGATAGTACATAGGTCAAGATTCAGGGATGCTAGAAGTTTGATGGTGGAACTACAATTGCTTCTCAGCAAAATGAGAGGGAAGGGGGGCTGCGGGTGTTGAAGATTTCATGAAAGACCAAACACTGAACATGGTGTTTCAGAATAGGAAGTTATTAGAGAGGTTTATAACTTTGATAAGTGGTTTTATGTTGATATCATTAATCAAGAGAAGAAATACAGAGGGGAAGTCATCTATGCATCAGTGTTGTTCTGGGAATAAGTTCAGTGATAGATATGTTCATTTTATGATTCCTCTGGTTGCCTTAGAAAGAATGTGCCAGGGTATAAGAAAATACCAAGAATGCAGCCGGGCATGGTGGCGCACGCTTGTAATCCCCGCACTTGGGAGGCTGAAACAGGAGGATCCTGCAGGTTCGAAGCCAGCCTCAGCTTGGTTAAGAGACCCTGTTTCCAAATAAAATATAAAATAGGTCTGGGAGTGTAGAGAAGGCCCCTGGGTTCCATCCCCAGTACCACAAAAAAAGAAGAAAAAAATTAAAAAAAAAGAAAATACCAAGAATGGAATCTTAGAAAATACTAACATTTATGAAACAGAGAGTAAATGAGTTTAAAAAAGAAAAAAAGACAAGTGTTGAGAACCAAGAGAGAGCTGAGTACTGAAAAGTGTTTGAGAAGGAAGAAGAGGTCAGTAGTATTGTAGCCAGTGTTTGGCTTCCAAAGTATGGCACAAATATCACCTGAGATGTGCAGACTTTTAAGTGGCACTTCTTATATCTTTGGTTTATTTCAATGAGCATTAAAAAATAATGTGACTTGAATGTCACAACCATAATTTATGAAAAGTTTTTTCTTTTTCAATACTGAGGATGGAACCCAGGGACATTCTACCTCCAAGCTACACCCCCAGCCCTATTTTTTATTCTTTATTTTGAAATAGGGTCTCACTGAGTTGCAAAGGACCTCACTAAGTAGCTGAGGCTGTCTGCGAACCCGGATCCTCCTGTCTCAGCCTCCTGAATGCTGCGATTACAAGTATGTGCCACCACGCCCAGATGAGCATTTTTTTTTATCCAAAATGTTTTAAAAAAAATATATTTAGGTTTTTTTTGGATTTGGGAATATTTTGGAATAGTAACCTATCTTGGGACAGGATTCAAGTCTAAACACGAAAGTCATCCATATTTCTTATACATCTAGCCTGAATGTAGTTTTACACAAGAGTTGCAATGCACCTGCATTTTGACTGTAACTCATCACTTGAGATCAGGTGTAGAGTTTCTGCACATGGTATCATACTGTTGTCGGGAAGTTTTGAACTTGGGATTTGGGGATTTAGGGATTAGAGGTATTGAATCTTCTGATTTTTCCTCTTAACATAAATTAAAAGCAGATTAAACTGTGAATGTATTTATAGAAAAACATGTAAGTATGATATTGGTACCTGACAGTAGTTTGCACATGAATAAAGTGTAAGAAGCTGGTTTAGTTTAAAAAGTCGTTGGTGAGCCAGGAGTAGTGGCATATGCTTGTAATCCCAGTGCTGGGGAGGTTGAGACAGGAGGATCACAGGTTTAAGACCAGCCTCAGCATAATAGTGAGACTCAGCAATCTAGTGAGACCATTAAAAAAAAAAAAAACTTAAAAAAGGTCTGGGAGTGTGGCTCAGAGGTAAAATGCCCCTGGGTTCAATCCCAATCCTTAGTATCAAAAAAAAAAAAAAAAAAGGTATTAGTGAATTAGTGACTTCATTTTATCAAAAACATTTTTTTGTGGCTGGTATGGTGATGGCACGCCTGTATTCGCAGTCCTTGGCCAACCTCAGCAACTTAGCCAGGCCCTCAGCAATTTAGTGAGACCCTGGTTTCAAAATGAAAAATAAAACAGGGCATAGTTTAGAGGTAGAGTGCCCCTGAGTTCAATCCCCAGTACCACACACAAAATAATGCTGCAGAGTAAATGGGGAGATGTCTACACTGAAAACAGTTTAGGATAATGGAAGTATTAAAGTGAGTTCTCTTTATATAACTGACTTCTTTTTAGAGCTGTTAGCATAGTTTCTAAAATGTAACTTATATTTTATCCTGTCACTGACTAACTTTAAAGCAAATAGGGAGGCAGGCACAGTGGCACATGCCTATAATCTCAGTACTTGGGAAGCTGAGATGAGGACCACAGGGTCTAGGCCAGCATGCGGTGACTTAGTGAGATCCTGTATCAAAATAAAAAATAAATAAAGCTGGGTATGTATCTCAGAAGTAGAGCACCCCAGGGCTTAATTCCTAGTACCACACACATTTTTTTAAAAAGGCAAATAGAAAAGAAATGATATCAAGAATATTCACGTGCATGCATGCATGCATGCACTGGGGATTGAACCAGAAACTATACCCCTAGCCCTCTTTTTTTTTTGGGGGGGGGGGGCTGGTACTGGGGGTGGAACCCAGGGGCTTTTCTACCTCCGGGATATACTCCCAGACCTATTTTATACTTTATTTGGGAACAGGGTCTCAATAAGTTGCTGAGAGCCTTACTCAGTAGCCGAGGCTGGCTTTGAACCTGTGCGATCCTCCTGTCTCAGCCTCCCCAGCACTGGGATTATAAGAGTGTGCCACCACACCCAGCTTCTTTTTTTATTTTTATTTTTTAATACAGGGACTCACTAAGTTGTTGAGGGTCTTTCCAAGTTGCTGAGGCTGGCCTGAAGCCTGTGATTCTCTTCCTTAGCCTCCCAAGTATTAGTACTACACGCATATGCCACCCACCAACGCTCAGCAAGACTCATTCTTTAGACATCACATTAATAACAATAAGACGCAAATTTAAAAAGCATTTGCATGTTAGAAACATGAAAACTTGTGTGTTTGAAATAAAATAGAAGTCCAGTATGGTGGTGCATGCTTGTAATCCCAGCATTTGGAAGGCTGAGACAGGAGAATTGTGGTTCATGGACAGCCTCAGCTACTACTTAGTGAGGCTCTTTGCAGCTCAGTGAAATGCTGTCTCAAAATAAAGAATAAAAAAAAAATAGAGCTGGGGGGTATAGCTCGGAGGTAGAATGCCCCTGAGTTCCATCCCCTGTACCACACAGAAAAAGAAATAAAATAGAAATTTTGATAGGTGATTGAAGAAATAGGGCATTTAGATGTCCAGTAACACTTCTTGAAGGCAACTTGTTAAAGACAACAAGGATGGGGTAACACTGGAGCTTTGCCACTCTGTTAAGGAATACCTATTGCATATTAACTGAAAGTTACAAATTATATAATCTCTGAATTACAGAGCTTAACATTTAGGCATGCAAATGGTTTATGCCAGTGTTAGTGTTACTGTCTTAAATCCCTAAAAGGAAGTCACAATACTTAAGTCCTAAGTTAAATTTAGATCACAGTTCTGCTTCCTTTCAGCCTTGTATGTGGTGTGGGGTGTCCCCTGAAAGGTCTTGTTCATCATATTTTGGGATTACTTTTGAGTTGGTCAGGTGGAAAGTCTTATTTAGCCATCTTTCTTTGTGCATAGACTTCATTCTACATGAGGAACTTAATATGCTTCCCTGGACTCACATTGCAGAGGACAAAGTGATGATTAGCATCAACCAAGAAAAAATATGTAGGACAAGCAGAATAAAGTCTGTGTAATCTCACCCCCACTGGTCACTGACCAGGCTCATTTCAGCAGTGTGTTATTGTAGTCTCCTGAGAGGAAATGAAGGGACTGACTTCTAGTTATATACACTGAGGTGTATCACCTCAGCATCCCTGCACATACACACAAACACACACATACACGTTGAAATTAAACAGACACACCAATAACAGCCAATAACCAGTTGATTGTACTAGAGATTCTGAGATGGCCCTAGCTACAAGACCTTGTTTAAAGAGCTTACACTAGTATGACTTTTTACTCTGTTGTGACTTTTTAGGAGGACAATAATAATAGTATTTTAACCATGTGCTAAGCAGTGGTCCAGATCTTTACATTTAATTCTCAACATAATGAGGTGGCACTACTATTAAACTCAATTTGCAGATGAAGAAACTAATATACAAAGAGGTTAAAAATAACTCTGATAAAAATAAAAAATAAAAAAATAAAAAATAAAAATAAAAATAAAAAAAATAATAACTCTGAACCTCTTTTAACCCCTTGCTCTCCAGAACTAGGAAGTCACGGAAACAGGACTTGAACTCATGTAGTCTGTGCTGCTAAGGATTGTGCTGTGATGCCAAAAGGACCACAGGATCTTGCCACTGATACTGGCTTTAGCTCCTTGGCTCTCACAAAGCTCCAGTGCTTCTCCACTCATTTGTAGCATGTCTTTGTTATAATTAACCCTAGAGGACCCTAAGGTACGCAGCTAGGAATATTTTTACCAGTTTATGAGATTCAAAACATAAGAGTTCTTTTTAACACATGAATGTTAACTCAGCTCTAGTTAGAAAGTGGAAAGTATCCTAGGAACTTTGTATACAGATCCGATATGCAAAGAAAGGAGCTTCTCCTAACCTTAGAAATGATAGGAGTTCTGAGGACTTTGTTTACTCTGAAAAAGAACTGTCTACCACAGGATAAGTTGTGCCTTTATTCCTCAGGAGATTTCTACTTTGACAACGCATATTAAATATTTTTGTTTTCTGTAACACCCTGGCAGGATAGGTCAGTATTAAAACCCTGATTCATGCAAGAAAAAATCTGATTTGTCTTTGATCTCAGCAGTTCCAGAATCTGCAGTGCCCTCCTTACAGTTTTATACTTAGTTGATTTTTCCTTGTACTTTCTTATTTCTAAGAAAAACCAAACTGCCAGGATTCCGATTCGATGGTAAATGCTTTGCAAGCAAGTGCAGGGCATTATGCATAGAAAAGTGTTTCCATTTACACTTGGGACCTTGTTATCTAAAACATTTCATTTAAATCATGTGGATCCTTTTTTTATAAAAAGTTAAAACATACTCTCAAGGTTAGCCTACACCGTAGAATCTCCTCATTTTGGCATCAGCAAAAAATAATATTCATATGCATGGAACAGGACTTGTTACTTTCCAGGTGTCTTTCCAATTTTCTTCTCCAACCTTTTCTTTTTTCTTTAATGAGGACATCATCTTCACCTCTGCCAGGAAATTAAATTATATTTTTAGATATAAGCAACTCTTTTAGTTCATCTTTGAGCTGAAGCAGACCAATACTAGTTCTAGAGAATAGAGACTTTGTTTCTTACTGAAGTGCTAGTTAGCTGGAAAAAGTAGTTTAAAAATTAGGCCATTTAATTTTCTATTACTAGCCTAGCTACCTATACAAATTACACCAGAATTCTAAGCCAGTCTGTTTTTAACCCTGAATGTAAGAAAGTTCATACTAACAGTTCTTAATCTTAAAACATTTGATTTGTATTTGATCATTTTGATGCTGCTTACTTCTAAGAAATACCCTAACATAAACCTCTTATTCTTCCTTCCTTTTTCCCAGTTCTCTCTCGCCCTCTTCTGCTCTCCTTTGAAAGATGTTGTTGGTTCCAGTTTTTTGAGTTGGAGTATAAGAATCCTTGAATGCTCAGGGCTTGCTTCATGAGGGTTCCAGGTTTGAGGCCTGACAGGAGGAGGGTCTTATTCGCATCATATCTTATAAATTGCTTATAAGGCAGCTTATTTGTATTGCAGTTTTTTGGGTTTTTTTCCGGTACTGGGGATGGAACCCAGGGGCATTCTACCTCTGAGCGACACCTCCAGCCCTATTTTTTTTTTCTTTATTTTGAAACAGAGTCTCACTGAGTTGCAAAGGGCCTCCCTAAGTAGTAGCTGAGGCTGTCCTCAAACCGTGATCCTCCTGTCTCAGCCTCCCAAATGCTGGAAGTACAAGTGCGCACCACCACGTCCGGCTATTGCAGATATTCGGCTATTGCAGATAGTTTAAAAGATGAAACCAGTTACATTTTTACAATAGAGGGTGAGAGAGAAATGCAAGAGATACAGAGTTTATGGGAGGAAAATAACTTCAGAAAACAGAGTTGCACTGGTTCTCAGTGTTACAGGTTTGTCCTTTACTTTGGTAATGTTAAGTTTACTTAACCTGTGTCAAGGTGAAAACATGCTTTAATCAGCATCATTGTCATTGTTGTCTCTACTTTTAATAGCCATGCTTATTTATATCCCAATTAAAAATCATCTCTGAGAAGTGTGATGTTCTTCATAGTAAATTAGAGTCAATTGAGTGCGCAGGGTTGTTTACCTTTGCTCTGTTTTATTTTAATGTTCTTATGTTTAGTTCCCCATACTTTATATACCAGATCGTCAGAACAGAAGTGAAGGCAAATCAGCAACCTCTGTCCTCTTACAGGAAGAAGAATCTAGAGAAAGCAAGCAGCTGCCGTTGCTCGTGCCTTCCTCCCATTGCTCCTCCGCAGGCACACACACAGCACATATACCCTGCCCTCTGCGCCCGTCACACTGTACTGCTCCTGGCCTCAAAAACACAAATGAGAATTCCTGTCCCTTTGCTTTGCCAGACACATGGTGCTTCCTTGCCTGGAATGCCACCTCCTCGTCCTTTTCTCTTAGACACAGCACTGACTAGTGAAACGCCAAGAAGCTTTGTAGTGCACCGACCTGATTCAGATCTCAGATCTGCCACTTAGTGTTTGACCTCAGGCAAGTTGCTTGATTTCACTGAGCTGTAGTTTCTACATATAAAAAAAAAAAAAAAAAGCTACTAGTACTTCACAAGGTTTTTATAAGGGTTAAGTGGAAAGAACTCAAGCACTTGAAAAATGCTGGATCCCATCCTGTAGTTCTCCCTTTTGTAGTCCCACCTGCTCCTCATAATTCAAGTTCTGCGCACTGAGGCTTATGTTCTAAAGGGTGCACTTGGCATGACCCACTCTCCTGTATCGGTCGTCTGCTCTCCTATCTTCCCAAGTTACTTTATAACTAAAACTCTCTTGAAAGGAAGGGTCCTTGGTTTCTGACATAGCCTTGTTGTATCTGGGAGCCTCAGATAGGCAAGAGTACAGAACTAGAAAATGGAAAGAATCTCCTAGCCATGTGGTCTCATTCTCAACTTATTATGCCAGAAAAGGTCTGGAGTCTATTTTCTTGGCATAATAAGGGAACTGGCCTGAAAAGTACTCTCTTAAATTATGGAACCTAAAACGGAATCATCAAATCCAGAAAAGGCCTCCATGTTCTTCCACTGGTGCAGAGAGCCTGTTTGGGTGTGTCTCTCTCTTTGAGGCAGCATTCTTTAGAACACATTCGAATGTCCTGCTGAAGGAGAGCAGTTACTTTACACTCTTATGAAATTCCCTGGTGGGAAAGCTCTGGCCTTCCACCTAATGTGTGTCTTCAGTGACCATGTACATAGGATATAAGGGAGGGAGAAGACACCTGTTTAGCGAGCCAGATCAGCTGGACTAAAATGGGCCAAGGGGGGACAGATGTCAGAGCTGCATCACTGCCACAGCAGACACCACAGCCTATGTTCTCTTACCCAGAAAATGGCCAACAGGTGGACCTAAAGACTGTGTTTTTATGCACATTAGCACATTTTATGCACATTAGCAATTTTCACTGGCAAAATTGTACGAGTCAGTTTACTATATTTGCCAAAAATTACCAGGATTACATTTAAAATTTGACATTTTATGATTAAATAAATCTTTGTTTACATGACTAGAACTTGTTTTCATTTTTTTTTTTTTTTTTTTTTTTTTTTTTTTTTTTTTGAGACGAGTCTTGCTACGTTGCCCAGGCTGAGCTCAAATTCGCAAGGCGCAATCCTCCAGCCTGGGTGTCCTGAGAAGCCACTGTACCTAGCTCAAAAATTTGCTTACCAAAAGAAAAACAGGAACCTTTGTTATATTGCAGTCTTAGTATGGAATCTCTGCCATTACCCTCCTTTTATTCCTTGGTTTTCATTTTTCTCATAAGCCCTCACCTTTTAGCATATGTGATCTTAAGACACGATGGAAGAACATTTCTCTGCTATAATGAATCTATTTCAGACTTATTCAGGTACTAAAGTGTTGTTTTGTACCTCGGAAGGCAAACAGAAGGAGAGCTTTTATATTTTTAACTCCACAGGAGTATTTCACAGCCATTGTGAGTGGAACGAGATCTTGGGGCTCGCTCTTCACACTCTACCCACCCTCAATACTGGGTCCTCACCACAGCCTGGCAGCCGAAACTTGAACTTCAATGCAGAATCTTAATCAAAATAAGTCTGGCTGTGGTTGCGCCTGCATACCAGTGTTTTGTATGTGGACAAAAACCAGCACTGTCACCTTTGGCTCTTCTTGAGGTTTTGGGACCTTGCATTATGGGGCAACACAAGTTCTAATGTGCAATATCTGTGTTTCTTGTCATTGAGGTAATTGTCATGAGAAAGCCCTGGACAACAGCCATGACAAACAGAAATATTTTGAAAACTCACTGTCACTGGAAGCTGCTGAAGAAGAGCCCTCTGAGAGGGGAGCAGAGGAGGACCCTGTGCCCTCTGTGGAAGGTGCAGGGAGGGGCTCAGAGGCCCTGAGACTTGAAAGTAAGTTGACGGGACCTGAGCTGTGCTGCTGGGGGACCAGCTCTCCAGCTTCCGGCTCAGGCTCTGCTTTCCTTCCAGGAGTTTGCTTCCTACTTGTAACAGCCACTCATGGTGTAGAATCACGAGGGTGACTTCAGATGCTGAGGCAGAAAACAGGCTAGAATGTAAAGTGCTCTTCACGTTCTTTTCCCTCCACCTTGGTATCTTCTTTAGCTAGAAAAAATGAGATTCATTTATATATCAGTCTTTCTTCTCAGTGTCATTGGAAATGGGAAAATCAGTGTTTTTACACTAACCCAGTAAAAATTGATTATGTGGAATAATGGGTTAAATATCTACCAGACCTTCTGCTAATATCCTACTGTATAACCACATTTCGAGCAATGCTGTGCTGAACAGATCTAAGATTATCAGCCAATTTAGAACTGCCAAAATGAATGACTTCTTTTTAGTATTCATCCTCCTTGACCAGTTTTTTGCATTTGGAGGTATATACCATGCTCTATTTCTTGAAAATCTACTTAGCTTCTGGAATCACTTGCTCTTGGATCTTGCCCATCCTCAAACCCGTCTCTCTAAGTTCCTTTTACTTATTCTTTATTCTGCCCTTGATTTATTGGATTACCCAGTGCCCTTGGTCTTCTCTTATCCATCCATGTCTTTGTGATGGCGACTCAGATACTTTTGTATATCAATGACTTCAAATCTTTTTTTTTTTCCAGATAAAATATTCTCTACAGTCCAAATCTCATTTCTACTTTTTAGTAGACTCTTTATCTTGGTATGCCACAGGTACTTCAAATTTAATGTATCCAAAATTGAACTTAACTTTATTTTCATCCTATTTCACAAACCCCTTCTTATTCCTGTACTTTTCGTCTAATACATTAGAGTACATCTCCTGGTTAATACATTACAATGCATCTAGCCTCTGCCATATCCAGTCAATCTCTTCAGACCTGCTAAGTCTTATCAAATCCTCACCTATTCCTTCTGCCATTGCCTGGATTTCAGCTGTTTTTATTTCTGCTTTTGCTGTTACGGCAGTCTCTTAATTTGGTTTTCTAACTGTGGTCTTTTATTTTAGTCTATATGGAGAGAAATAGAGACAGAACAAGGAAATACACATAATTGATAGCAAGTTTAAAAGCAGGAGAAGCCACTATAACCAATTTCTTGTGTGTCCAAAGAGTTGTTTCTAAAATGCTCTTCAGATCAGGTAAGTTGCCTAGATTTAAAATTTTTAGTGGCTTTCTGTTACCTATAGGAAGAATCCAGATGTCTCCGTGTGGGAGATGAGCAGCATCACCCCCAGGTCCCTCTCCACCTGTAATACCTGCTAGTACGTGCATGGCAAGAAGAGCAGGCCTCCCTCCTCTCCTCACATGCTGTCTTGAGCCTCCTGTCTTCCCACAGGCCCAGAGTGACCCCTGCTTCCACCTCTGCTGTGGATGGACAGCTCCTCTCCATCTCCAAGTAGCTCACACGTCTCCTACTCTGCGATGCCTCCCAAAGGCCCCGGGCTTCCAGGTGTTCCCACGCTGCTCCTAATTGTCTTGTTCCCACATTTCATCCACTGTTAGCTGCACATGTGTCTTGTCTCCCATTGGACTATGAGCCTCTTCTGTACCAAGTTCTGTGTAACCTTATTTCCTTTGTGGACAGTAAACATTTGTTAATGAAATGTATCAGCCTTCTTCCTCTGTAGCTTGTGATTTATTTAGCAATTACAAATCCTTTTTGTTGTTGTTGTTACTGGGAGTTGAATCCAGGGACATTCTTCCTTCGAGCTATATACTCAGCCCTTTTTTATTTTTTATTTGAAAACAGAGTCTTGCTAAGTTGCTGAGAACCTCAATAAGTTGCTGAAGCTGGCTTCAAATTCAATCTGTGATCCTTCCGTCTCAGCCTCCCAAGTACTAAAATTACAGGTGTGCCTAGCTTAATATCATATATTAAAATGCTGTCTAGGAGAAGCAAGGTAGACCCCAAAAGGGAGGCGCTCCTTTGGTGTGAGTAGAAACTCAGGATTATTGCTTTCTGCCAGTTGTGACCTTCAGTTTTGCAGATTTAGAAAATTAGTTTAATCAGTTCTACCAGAAACTATTGGACTTAAAGGAGACTGTCCACATACCAAATCAAAAGAGATTTATTCTTAAACTGAATGACCAGTATGATCGTTTGTAATCAGGAATCCCCTCTGGTGCTTGGAAGCCTTGTATCACTTTTTTTTTTTTTTTTTTTTTAGTATCAAAATACCCAAAAAACTAAACATCACGAGGTGATATTCATCAGCAGAAATGAACTGAGTAATGCTACATGATATTTTATTCCATTTATAGAAACATCCATATTCTACAACAATACAACTTTCCAGTGACTAGGATATTTATGACTACCATATTAGTCTTTTCTCTCTCTCTCTCTCTCTCTCTCTCTCTCTCTCTCTCTCTCTCTCTCTCTCTCTAGGACAACTCGGAATAAAACCTAATCAAAATCTTCCCCTTGTAATACAATGTTTAAGTTTCTTTAGGTCCACATTCCATGGAGCTCCGTTCCCTTCCCACACTAGGGGACCATATGGCCACCCTGCCTGAGTCCAGACCTTCTGACAGACTCCTCCCTCGGCATCATGCCTGCTGTCTCTTAGGGTGCTAATTGAGGCCATAATATGATTGTAACTTTTCTAGTGTTTCTCTCAGGTACTGACTTTTCTTTGCCATATGTCTAAATTCTAAAAGTATCTTTTGCTTATTAGCTAGGTACTAATAAGAAGCTCACAGAACTACAGTTGTAAGGTAGTATATTCATCCCAGTAGGCTTCCTCTAGTGTGATTTTTCAGAATCAGAAAAAAAAACTTTTTTTAGTACTGGGGATTGAACCCAGGGGCATTCCTACACCTTCAGCCCTATTTTTATTCTTTATTTTGAAACAGAATCTCACTAAATTGAGGAGCACCTCACTAAGTAGATGAGGCTGGCCGGGAACCTGAGGTCCTCCTGTCTCAGCCTCCCTAGCACTGGGATTACAAGGGTGTCCCACCATGCCCAGCTTAGAAAATCTATCTATTTGAATGAAAATTTAAAGAAATGCAAATAGTTAAGTCCTCTCTAAGAACCAGTAACTGGAAAATGCCGATTTTTTTTGGGGGGGGTACTTTATAGTTTACAAAGTTTTATGAATTATGTACTAATCTTGTGAAGCAGGTATTAGTAAATATGTGTGTGGCAGGATTTACTGGGAATTGAACCCAGGGCATTCTACCTCTGAGCTACACTCTGGACCTATTTTATTTTTTAATTTTAAACCAGGGTCTCACTAAATTGCTGAAATAGTTCTTGAATCTGTGCCTCCTCTCTTAGCCTCCCAAGTACTGGAATTACAGGTATACAGCACTATACCTGGCTTTTTTTTTTTTTTAAACCAATCTTATAGATGAGAAACTGGAGACTTAGAAATTAGGTATCTTGCCTGAGATCTTCAGCAGATTTTTAGTTTAGATAACTAGTCATCCTCATACACTCTGACCTTTTCCTTATGGTAGGAGTTTGATGGGTTAAAACTGTATGTATGTATGTATGTATGTATGATACCAGGGATTAACTCCAAGGACTCCCCAATGCTAAGCAAGCACTCTCCACCACTGAGCAACATCCCCCAGTCCTCCCCTGTCCAGCTTTTTTAAAAAAGTATTTATTGATTTATTGATTTATTGATTTGAGGCAGGGACCTCCTGAATTGTAAAGGCTGACCACAAACTTGTGATCCTCCTGCCTTAGCCTCCCATGTAGCAGGGATTGCAGACATGAGCCACCATTCCTGGCAGAACTTTTTTTTGTATTTTTGTAATTGATAAGGTCATTTTTAAAGAAAGCTATCATCTACAGCTGCTGTTATTTTATAAATCAGAATAGTTCAATGTCAGAAAAGTACAAAGGTGATGTCAGAATAAAGGTCAGTCTTTGTCAAAAATAGACAGTTGGCAGCCTTGTACCAACAAATGTGTGTAGAGAGAGAATTTTATTTGCATGTCTTTTTTTTTTTCTCATTTTGCTAAGGACTGGCAAAATATGTGTCGCTGGCTGTAACATTTCAAAGTCAGTGCTTACTCATCGTCTACTCCAGACTCCTCCTGGGCAAGCTGTAGCAGCAGAGGAAGAACACAGGCTTTGTAGCTGGGGTGGGGTTGCCGTGCCCTGGCCCCAACCCCTACTAGTTGCTAAATCTTGAGTAAGTTGCTTGATCTTCCTCGGCCCTCTTTACCTGACTTATTTAAAAATAAACAAAAATGCCTCGTAGTTTTTGAGCAGTCAAATGGAGTGACCTGGGGAAGCATTTATGTTAACACCTGGTACATGGTTGAAATCCAGTAGATATTCACTTCTACAAATGCAGGCATGACTCCTCTGCCTCAGGACTTAGAGGCTGCTCGTGAGCCTCACAGACACATACGTAGTGCATGCCTGATACACATCTGTTAAAATAAAGGAGCCCCGGCTCCGAGACTCTTAAGGAAAGACTCCATTTGCTTTTCTAGGTTATCGTTTTAGAGTTTTCTGTTTTCTCTTGCTATTACTGACCTGGCTACACCACAGGAGAGCACTGTTACTATAAATGAAAACTCAGGACTGTCATTTTCTGCTCAGAAGTGAAGCATTCCCCTACATACCTGAGTGAATTAAGTCTTTGGTGCTTTCAGTTACTGGCTTGAAACTGTGTGCCATCTTTTATGCATCATAAGCAAATCTTTACAATCTGACCTCAAATGAGTCACTGCTGTTTAAAGAGAACACTGCACCAGGTGTGGTGGCGCACACTTGTAATCTCAGTACTTGGCAGGCTAAGAAAGGAGGATTGCAGGCTTGAGGCCAGCCTCAGCAATTTAGGGAGGCCCTCAACAACTTAGCAAGACTTTTGGCACAGCTGTTATTCCTAAAGCTGTTACTCCTATCCCTTGGTTTCTTCAGTCTGTCTGACACCATTTAACTTGGTGTCAAGTGCTTTCACCAGTCTCTTATGTAAATGTGCTCCACATTGGAAACCTCTTTAACTGAGGTGCCCAGACTTAAGCATGAATCTCCAGATGTGTTTGGGACATCCAGAGGTTGCACTGGATGTCTTCCTGTTTTAGTGAGGGCTACATAAGCTCATGGCCACCTCTCGGCACTTCTCCTAGCCCCTGTGACTCTCGACACGTGAACTGATGTGGCTCAAACTCCTCGATTGGAGCTTTGCCCAGCACCCTGGAATGGACCTCACACATGTGAAAAATTTGAACTCACTGTGGGTGCTCATGTTCTCTTCAACTTCACAGTATTTATTCTCCTTTTTACAGTGTGAAAATGGGGCCTGGTAAAAAAGAAAAAAATAGAGATGTGATTTTCAATCTCTGTTTTCAGTTTATGTCATACCATCTGCCCCACAGGCAGCAAGCCTGAGATTTACTTCTTGCTTCAAGCATAATGTATAACCTCCTGAGATTCCTCTACAATCCAGACCTCTCACTAAACCAGAATTGTGTATTTGCAATTGGAGAGGACATTGTTCTGCAGAGGACAGTGTCTGCACATAGGTTCCTCCATCCATTCCAGTGCAGACCTTAAGTTCCCTGAGTTCGTGATACCCTCGCCCTTAGCACACTGCTGGACACTCAGCAGCAGAGGTAGATAGTTCATGGATAGCTGTCTAACATTCCAGCTGCTTATCCTACTGCCCTCTTCTGAGTGCAGACTAGAAACCACTCTATCACATTAGACTTTAAAATCCTGGAATGATCTTCAAGCCTGTACTACCATTAACATTTTCCACATACCACTCTCCCTCCCTTTTTAAACAACCTTGCCTTCACTCTACATCAGCCCACCTTGGACCATGAAATACCTTTCTAATTGAACTCTCTGTCTTTCTGTCTTCTGTCCTCTCTTCTCTCTCCCTGACACTCTGCTCCCCACTCAGTACACCAACTAAGGTTTTTGACCTTCATTATTATTATAGCCTTCTATATATATATATATATATATATATATATATATATATATATTTTTTTTTTTTTTTTTTTTTTTTTTTTTGCAGTACTGGGGATTGAATCTAGGGACATTCTACCTCTGAGGTACACTCCCAGCCCTGTTTTTTATTTTTTCTTTGAAACAGAATTTCACTAACTTGCATAGGACCCCACTAAAGTAACTGAGGCTGACCACAAACCCATGATCCTCCTCTCTCAGTTTCCCAAGTACTGGGATTACAAGTATGGGCCATCACACCTAGCTTTATTTTTCTTTTTAGGAAACAAGAAGCTCCCTTTACAACACTCTTCTTCCTGTCTTTCCCAGACATTCTTAATGTTTTCTACCTTCCCTGAGATCCTTATTCACTGATATACATTCTTTATTCTGATTAACTTGAAATGATTGGTGCCTTCAGATGTGTCTTTAACCCAGTATGTCTGTGAGTTTACATGTAGGTATGTGAGTGTGCTTTTGAAAACTCACTCAGGAGAGTGTCTTCTCTGGCTCCATCTGTCTAAATCCTGCCTCAGGTTTTTGTCTTCCTCCAAGAAGCATTTTATGATAACATTTATATGTTTTTTCTTCTGGAGAAAAGTTGAATTGACCTTTCATTATTTAATGAAGTTCCAGTGGGTTTCCTAACTCATAGAACATTTACTGTCTACCCATCCTCACCTTTGAGGATGAACAATAAAAATATGTAGCATTTAGTTCTTCAGGAGTCCATCCCCAGCCCCAGCAGCATTTGGAACACCCATTGGCTGCCAGCTGTAGAGGTATGCGGCAAGTTTCAAAGTCTCTCTTCATTTGAATATAGATTCCCATTAATAAAAGCCCCCCTCCCTAAGAATTTTTAATAATGATATATCACTATAAGGCGGGATGTGGGGAAGCAATACCTATTGGGAAGTGGGTTTGCAGAACTTTTGCAGCCAAGCAGCATGAACGCTTTCCAACTAGTGATGTTTATGAAAGGAAGGTTCTAAAGGACACCTAGATTGAGCTCTGACTAGACACTGGAAAAGCAGTCATCTGCTGTCTCGCTTTGGCCAGAAACCACTGTTCTTTAAGACCATATTCTTTGCTGAGGCAAAATCTATCAGAAACTTTTTTCTGTCCCAGAACCAAATACAAGGAATCCTAATATAACAGTAGGAGAATGTAGGAAGAGAGCCTTAAAATAAGGTGAGAAATACTTAGGGACAAGTCTGTCACTACAAATCAGATGCCAAGCAGCTCTTCCAATAAAGTTGCTGTGTGAGGTCCCAGAAGCAGCCCCGTCCAGCTGGGTAATCCACAGAGACCTTTTAGAGTTTTATGGGCTCCAGGCACTAGGCTAAAGCATCGCGCTTGACTTGCTGTTGCGTACCATTCTGCTGGGTTGACAGTGCATTAACAAGTGACAAGGAACTGAGTGTAAAGTCTTTTTTATTATTATTTTTTATTGGTGCACTGTATTCATACATCATAGTGGGATACAAAAAAACTTTTGTAGACATACATGCACACATCGCCCAGTCAGCCCCCACCCGATCCCCACCCCATTCTCTCCCCATCCCTCCTTCCCATGCTTGGCTTAGTGGTTGACATCTAGTATTATAGCAATTTATCCAATATTAACGATGATAATCTCACATAACAATTTCATTTGTCTGATACCAAGCTTTTGATAACTTAACATTTCAATATTTCTTTTTGCTTTCTTTCTTACCAGAGAATATTTTTTTTCTTTTTTTTTGGTGAAACTATCATATATTTATATATTTATTTTTCAGACAAAATCTATCCTAATATGGAATATGGACTCTAGATACCCAAAACAATCTCGAAAAAGAACAAAGCTAGAAGATACATATTTTCTGATTTCAAACCATATAAAGCTACAATAATTGAAACAGTGTAGTACTGTTCTAAAGGCAGATATATAAACCATTGGAGTTAAATAAAAGCCTAGAGATACATTCTTCCATATATTGTTGAGTTATTTTTGACAAGGTTTCCACAAACATTTGGTGGAGGAAATAATAATCTTTTAAGTAAATATTGTTGAAAAATAATAATTACATGAAAAAGAATACAATTAGACCCTTACCTAATCCCATATACAAATATTAACTCAAAATAGATAAAAGACCTAAATATAAATCTTAAGACTATAAACTTTTAGAAGGAAATCTGGGTCATAAAACCTCACAACATTGAAATTGGCAGTGATTTCTTGGATATGATTTCAATGGCACAGGCAACAGAAGGGTATACAAACTCCCTAAAAATTAAATATTGTATATCCAAAGACAATATAAACAGTAAAAAGTTACTGATAGAATGGGATAAAATATTTCCAAATGCTATATCTGAAGGTATATTAATATTCCAACTAGAAATCCTAAAAATTAACAACAGTAAAAACAAACAATACAATTTAGAGATAGGTATAAGACTAACATAAATAATGAATCTCCACATATAACTAATGCTTAGTTGTCTCTTGGATGGAAAATCTTATTTCTCTGGTTCTGGTGTGTGTTACCTATTTCTTCTTTGTAGTTAATCTCTTTGAGTATTTTCTCTAGTGCTGGTTTTGAAGACATAAATTCCTTCAGTTTCTGTTTGTCGTGGAAGCTTCTTATTTCTCCATCTAATTTGATAGAAAGTTTTGCTGGGTAGGACATTTTTGGCTGGAAGTTGTTTTCTTTCAGAGTTTGGAATATGTTACTCCAAGCCCTTCTGGCTCTCATGACTTGGTTTGGGAAGTCTGGAGTGATTCTAATTGGTTTCCCTCTGAATGTCACTTGGCTCTTTGTTTTCGTTGCCTTTAAGATTCTCTGTTGGCTTCCACATTGGTCATTTTGACAGTTATGTGGCGTGGGGATCCTCTTCTCTGATCCTGTCTAAAGGGAGTTCTGTAAGTTTCCTGGACCTGTGTATTGACCTCTTGCTCTGTGTTTGGAAAATTTTTTGCTATTACTTCCTTGAAGAGATTGTCGATCCTATTGGTTTTACCTTCTTTTCCCTCCTCTATTCCAGTTATTCTTAGGTTAGCTCTCTTAAACTGGACCCATATTTCTTCAATGTCAGATTCCTGCTGTCGGATATTTTTTTCTAGATTAGAAACTATGCGTTCATTTTTGGATTGCTCATCTTCTAAGAGCGAGATTCTATTCTCCATGTGGTCTAATCGGTTGTTTGTACTTTGAATTGAGGCCTTTACTTCATTAATTGCATCCTTTATCTCTTTTTGGCTCTCTCTGAATTCTTTTCGAAACACCTCTATTATTTCTAGTTATTTTCCTGATTTGATCTTCTAGAAATCTCTGAATTTCTGTTTTATCGGGTTCTGATGTTGTGGGGTTGTGGGCATTCATTGCTCCATTGTTATTCCTCTTTCCCATGATTTCAGAAGTTTGTGCCTTCCCTGGGTCTTCCCTTGGGTCACTATGACTTCACTTAAGGTGCTCTGGAACTCGAGTCTGTGGTATCTCAGTCACCACTACTACTTTACTGGGTTGTATCGCAGAGTCTCAGACCCAGGGAGTCAATCGAGGCTGCTTTAGACCGTGGGGGGTGCCAGGTTGGGCGTTCTATAGTGTGATATCTCTGCCACCGCCACTCCCCCACTGGGTCAAGTCCCTGGGAGTCAGTACTGGGATTTCTCCTCCCGGGCCCACAATTTGACTCACTGTTGTTGAGTACTCAGATGGAGCTGTAGTGGACTCAGTGAATTCGCTGCTGCTGCCTCCAGTGGCAATATGGCGCTGCTGCCACGCCCTCGGCCGTGAGGCTGGCGTATTTCTTCTCTGGTTTGAGCTCCACTCTGAGTCCCCACAGCGTGTGCTGAGCCCAGCCACTGGGAGCTTTAGACGCTCCCTGTGCCGAAAAATCTGCCTAATCCCGCCGGGCTGTTCTGCAGTGGCTCACCTCAGCTCGCTGCCCGCCACTCCTCTCTGGAACCTGGTGGGCTGTTGAGTGCGTTGGTCTGTAGCCGTAGCCGTCCGGTGAACTCGCTGCTGCCGCCGGCAGTAAAGCACTGCTGCCACATCCTTGGCCGTGAGGCCGGCGTATCTCCTCTGTGGCTTTGAGCTCTTTTCTGAGACCCCCTCCTCTCTGGGGTTGGTGATTTTTTTGTTTCTCTGGTGATGGTGTTTTCTGGCTATGAAAGGCACTGATTTTGTGGTAATAGGGATTGGTTGTTAGCGGGGCTCTTAAGCCCCGCTTTTCTCAGTCGCCATCTTCCCGGAAGTCTCAAGTGTAAAGTCTTGAGTTGCAGCAGCACAAAGCGAAGGCAGGAAACGTAGACCCTCAGGATCCTCAGTAAACAAATTGTTATGAGTTCCCTTTGATCCCTTCCTCGCTCTCTGTGTCTGCTGTGTGCCAGGTGCGATATCAGGTCCTAAGAATGTCAGAGCAAACAAAATAGAAACTGAAGTAGACCTCTTTATTAGCCCTGGATTTGTGCTACTGATCACATAAGGTAGGCAAGCAGCCAACCAATTTTATCTGAATATCCTAAGGAAAACACTTTAACAAACTCATAGGGTTACTTTAGAACTGAGTTAAAAAAAAATAACAGAACCAGGTTTGGTGGCACACTCCTGTAATGCCAGTACTTGGGAGGCTACGGCAGGAGGGTTACAGGTTCCTGGCCAGTGTGTGTGACCCTGTCTCAAAATAAAAAGGGCTGGGGGTGTAGCTCAGTAGTAGAACATCCCTGGGTTCAGTGCTCAGTACCACAAAATAATAACAATAATTATAAAATACAGTAGAGCCGGGCATGGTGGCGCAGCTTGTAATCCCAGCATTCGGGAGGCTGAGACAGGAGGATTGTGGTTCGCGGCCAGCCTCAGCCACTTAGTGAGGTCCTTTGCAACTCAGCAAGACCCTGTTTCAAAATAAAAAATAAAGAAATAGGGCTAGGGGTATAGCTCAGAGGTAGAATGCCCCTGGGTTCCATCCCAAGTACTGTATAGATAGATAGATAGATGATAGATAGATAGATAGATAGATAGATAGATAGATAGATAGATAGATAGATACTGGGTTCCATCCCAAGTACTGGATGGATAGATAAATAGATAGATAGATAGATAGATAGATAGATAGACAGACAAAGAAAGAAAGCAGTAGAAGCTAGCAGATTGGTTTGGAAAACCTAAAGGGAACTTACTTGAAAAGATAGCCATACTTTTTTAAGTGACTTGTAAATAAATAGAACCGTGTTCTTTTAAGGAAGAATAACACTGTGCTCAAACCCTCCCACTTGCTATAACAGTCAGTGGAACAGGAGACAGAAGCCACCATAGCTGAGGTGGCACGCTCCTGACCTGTGAGTATTTTGAAGTCGTTTGCAACTGTGGTGGTCAGCCACATTTCTCACTCAGAGACAAATACTGTGTATCTCTAAGATGGGCTTCTCACTGCGGGTATGAGTATGAGTGTGCTGATGTTGGCTTTATAGTAGTGTGTTCTAAAACCCTGAACAAGCCAGAGTTGCCAAGCAGAAGTTACTGCACTGGACACCAGACTGGCGTGTGAGCTCTCAGCCCAGAGCTCAGGCCATCCAGTGGATGAGGACGCAGGTTGTTTCTGGACCACATCTGCTACCAAAAGGGATTGGTTAGCCATGCCTTTCATACAGCATGTAAGACACTATCATTACTTCAAAATAAACAGCAAAAATCAAATGGTAAAGAATTTAGGAAAGGATCCTTCTGGCAACTCGAGCATCTTAGAGGGGAGGATTACAAGTTTGAAACCAGGCTGGGCAGGTTAATTAGAACCCACCTCAAAAAAAAATTTTTTTTAAAGGAAAATATTAGGAAACTCAGGATTATCTGCTCTGAGTTTCCTTGTTTTAAGCATAAAGGGAAACTCAGAAGGTTGTCTTCATAGGATAATAAAGGAAGCATATTGAGTTCTTGGGGGGGAGGGTTGCTAGGTCATTGCCCTAAGAGTCATTCATTGGCGTCTTTATATATTTGAGCAACATGAATAATAACTTGGCAGTCATTTTAGAAATTGCACTAATATACTGCTATTATACCAGACGTTAGTGAAAATGAGAGCCTTCATGTGGAATCAGGATTGTTTTCCATTAAATAAATCATTGTTCAGTTAAAGTGATTAAGCCAGCTCTGTGGGCTAGACACACAGCTATGATACTTAGTGATAATTGAGTAAAGCTCGAGGACTCCCACATATTACATAAGTAACATACCATAGTAAGCTTCATCTTTTATATGTTGAGCAAGTGGACCTTCAAAAAATAACACAGCTGCTTCCTGCTCACTAGTGACAGCGGGTAGCCACTGGCTGCTGCCATTGTTCTCAGCCAGGCTTGACAGCAAAAGATGATTCTCTATTATGAATTTTCAAGATGTTGAATAGTATTTTTATGCAAGTCAGCTATAAAAGTGCCTCCACACAGAGCCAGAACTTCTCTATAAGCAGGATTGATGTTACTAGCGTACCCTAAGGAGTTCTGTGTAACTTCATAACATACTGACCCTTGAATTTCAGGTACGGTCGTTGAAGAAAGCAATGGTTCCGATGAGATGGAGAATTCAGACGAGACAAAGATGTCAGAAGAGATACTGGCTCTGGTGGATGAATTTCAGCAGGCATGGCCTCTGGAAGGCTTTGGGGGAGCACTAGAGATGAAGGGGCGGCGTCTAGACCTGCAGGGGATACGGGTGCTGAAGAAAGGTCCCCAGGATGGGGTGGCCAAAAGCTCCTGCTATGGCGACTGCAGGGGTGAAGACGACGAAGCAGCAGAATGGGTAAGGTTTGCCGGCCCGGCCTCGCGGAAGCGCAGCCCTGTCTTTGAGGGCTCCCAGTGGGCTCAGTGTGCAGGTTTTGGGTAGGTGGCTCTCCTCTGAACTCCAGGACAGCCTTCCCATTGGAATCGCCCTGCAGGAAGCACTTCACGTTACCTGGGCATCGCTAGCTTTGCTGGGAGGTGGAGGAAATGGGATGAGTGTGACGCCGCACTCAGTGCCCACAGACTTGGACGCCCACGCTGGACAGGTTTCTTCCTGTGTCCTCTGTGTCCTCTCTAAGACTAGGTGATTTTGTTCATTTCACTAGCCATTTTTTATTTTAGACCTTTCAGAATTAAACGTAGCTGGTAATGGTAGCATGTACCCAGTCCTGCTACTTGGGAGGCGAAGGCAGAAAGATCTCTTGAGCCCAGGACTTTGAAAGCAGTATGGGCAACATAGCAAGACCCCATCTCAACAACAAAAAAAGGGGAGATAAGTTAGCCCTGGCACAGGATGTTTGTTTGTATTTACACCTTTTCAAACTATACATACATACATTTCTATTGCATGTTTATGTGTGTGGTACCAGAGATCGAACCCAGGGGCATTCTACCTCCAAGCTACACCTTTAGGCCTATTTTAATTTTTATTCTAAGTTACTGAGGGCTTCCCTAAGTTGCTGAGGCTGGCCTCAAACTTGTTATCTTCCTGTCTCAACCTCCCAAATACTGGGAGAAACTTTTTTTTTTTTTTTTAATTTTTTTCAAGCCGGGTGTGATGGCGCATGCTTGAAGTCTCAGCACTTGGGAGGCTGAGACAGGAGGATTGCACAGGTTCGAAGCCAGCCTCAGCTACTTAGTGAGGCTCTCAGTAACTTAGTGAGACCCTGTTTCCAAATAAAGTATAAAAATAGTTCTGGGAGTATAGCCTGGAGGGAGAAAAGCCCCTGGGTTCCACCCCCAGTACCAAACACACAAAAAAAATTTTTAATTGACCTGATTGTATATATTCACGGGGTATAGTGGTTATTTCAACACGTGTGCACAGTGTGCCATGATCAGATCAGTGTAATTTGTTTAT
Source organism: Muscardinus avellanarius (assembly GCF_963383645.1). Taxonomy (NCBI): domain Eukaryota; kingdom Metazoa; phylum Chordata; class Mammalia; order Rodentia; family Gliridae; genus Muscardinus; species Muscardinus avellanarius. The sequence continues at coordinate 216,669,609 of NC_137786.1, forward strand.
CCGTCTGGGTTTTTCTTTGTGTGTGTGTGTTGCCATGGGGATTGAAACCAGGGGACTTCTACCTCTGAGCTGCATCCCAGCCTTTGAAACAGGGTCTCATGGGGTTGCTGAGAGTCTCACTGAGTTACAAGGCTGGTCCTGAAACTGTGATCCTCCTATCTCAGCCTCTCAAGCACTGGGACTGTAGGCGTGCGCCACCACACCCAGCCCCTCTGAGTTACTCTCAGTGCCACTGATGCCACAGTAAGTGGCAGTTGTGACCACTGATCTCATTGGTTCCTAACATGATTCCGTTTCCCAGATCACATTCCAGGTCAAACGTGTAAAGAAACCTAAAGGGGATCAAAAGAAAACTCCTGGGAAAAAGGTAGAATCGACTCAGGCAGAAAGTGCACATCGTTACCAAGCAAACCTGGAGATCACTGGCCCAAAGGTAGCAGCTCCTGGGCCACAAGGTAAATTTGAATGTTTAAGATCCCATTTTCTTCTTTGAGATTTCACGATCTCATTCCTCACAGATGTATGTGTGACTGAGAATAGTTAAGATGAGAAGATAAAAGGCAAAGTCAGTCATTGATATAAGAAGTTTATTCTGACATTTATTTGGTTGTTTTACCATCAACTGTTTAGCTTATATTCTTACCACTTTCAGTTTAAATATCATATTAATTCCCAATGTGACAGTCAGTGTAACATGTAACTGTGTGGGTTTGGGGCAGGCTCCCTGCATTCAAACACTAGTTGTGCCACTTACTTCTCTGTCCCTCGTGTTCTCATCTATAAAATGGGGATAATAATCACATCTGCTGTGTCAGGTATCTTTGTAAGTATGGGATAGCTGTTTTGAAGTTGCTTCCTAGAAAAAACACATACCTATCCAAGTTTGGCATGTGGCCTCAGGCTTCATTGTTATCCGGAAGCCCATCTCTGGGGTCCAGGTCAAGGGCCATTGCTAGGTGTTTGCTTAACTTCCTTTTCTAACAATTAAATACTGATGATAGAATTTCTATTTTAAAATGCTATATTCCTTTTTAAAGGAATATTTTTACCATTTTAAACTGAAAATGCAGTTCTTCAAAATGTGTCTTATTTAATTTGGTACATGTATTTATCAAGGCTGAAAGCAGAGAGAGCACATAATAATATATAAAGAATAGAACCAGCTTTCCTAAAAACCAGAATTAACTTGTAAAAGCTTCTAAGGACACCAAGAAAGACATTTTGTCATGACTAGAGTTAAAAGCTTGAAGTACTACTGTAATTAATTATTCTAAATAATTGCATAATTAATGCAGTATTAATTGATTGGTTAATAATAATTCTGCTCTAATGAAGCTGACATTTGTTAATAATTTACAGAAGGAAGGCAACACTTCTCTCTAGTAGGTCTGTCTCTGTATCAGTGAAAAATGTCCAGATTATAAAACATGAAAATAAAAATTCCAGCGGATCAGACATTAAATGTGATAAATGATGAAGAAAGAAAATTTAGATGAACAGTTACATGCTCTTAAGAAGTACTTCCTAAATCAAAGAGAGAGAGAAAAATGATTAATCTGGTACCACAAAGCACCACAAAATAATAGGACAAAGGACTAAATCAAAGTAACTTTCGCAGAATATTTGTATACGCCAGACATGGTGGCCCATGCCTGTAAAGCCAATCAGGGAAGCTGAGATGGGAGGACTGCAGGTTTGAGGACCGCCTCAGCAACCTCGCAAGACCCTGTTTCCAAACAAAAATATAAAGGGCTAGGATCTGGATTCAATCCCTAGTACCACACACACAAAAAAAGAAATTATATACATTGGTAGAGCATATGATAAAAATATCATTATCGTTTGAAGAACACATGTACATCAACATGAAAAAGAGTATTTCCATAAAATCCATGCACATATCTCACCAAGTAGACACAAACACATTCAGGAGGCACTAAACATGGGAGAAAGTGTTTGGCCTAGCTGGCAGCCAGAGGAGCACAAACATAAACAGTGAGTTGCCAGGATTTTGTTTTTGTTTTTTCAGTACTGGGGGTGGAACCCAAGGGCATTCAACCTCTGACCTACACCCACAGACCTACTTTTTATTCTTTTTTTTGAAACAGGGTCTCACTGAGTTGCAAAGGGCCTCACTAAGTAGCTGAGGCTGTCCGCGAACCACGATCCTCCTGTCCCAGCCTCCCGAATGCTGGGATTACAAGTGTGCAATTACATGTGCAATTACAAACCACCGCGCCCAGCTCAAGTTAACAGTTTTTGCTTATCACATTGTCTTAAAATGTGTAATATACTGTGAAAATTAATAAAAGGAATTTGGGGGTAGTTTCATAAAATGCATCATAAAAATTTTAAATATACTAGTAATTCCACTTTTAGTAATTTACCCTAGATAAATAAATCATCTCACAAGTGCCAAAGATTTAAGGACAAAGGTGTTGGTAATGAGTTACTTATCAGAGTAAAACTTTGTAAATAACCTAAATGTTATAATTCCTAAATAAAATACATGTCTGTGCTCTGTACTATGCAACCAAGATATTTTGTATTATTGTAAGTGAACAGATGCAGTTTATAAATAGCATAGAGAATACTTCAATTCTTGTAAAATAGTGTGTGTGTGTGTGTGTGTGTGTGTGTGTGTGTGTGTGTGTGTATTTCGTGTGTGTGTGTATTTCGTGTGTGTGTGTGTGGTACTGGAGATGGAACCCAGGGGCATTCTACCTCCAAGCCCTATTTTTACACATCCCCAGCCCTATTTTTTATTCTTTATTTTGAAACAGGGTCTCACTGAGTTGCAAAGGGCCTCACTAAGTAGCTGAGGCTGTCCACAAACCACGATCCTCCTGTCTCAGCTTCCCACATGCTGAGATTTTAACTGCATGCTACATTGCCCAGCAATGATTATACTATATTTTTATCAGCTACATTTTTTATATTTCAGTATCTGAAATTGAGATACATCTTGTAATTTATTGTATCGTGAGGTTGATAGATTTTTTCCTTTTTTAAATTGTATAAAATAATAATGCACCTTAGAGTTGATGATGCCTTAGATTTGATGAAATATGGTTTAATAAACAAGCATGTAGAAATGAATCTAGAAGGAAATCACCAAAATTTTATAAGCAGTCATCTCTGAGTGGTACAGCTATAGATCATTTAAATTTTCTTCTTCGTGACTGTCCTGTTTTCTAAATACTGTATAATAAGCCTGTGCTACTTTTATAAATAAAAAAACTAAAGATTTCTTAGGAAAGTCAAGATTTTAGCCACATATGGTTAAGGTGGTACCAAAGCGTAAAGCACACGTTAGGTGGACTCAGGCTGGTGGCCCAAGCAGGGCACTGGATTCATTTGCAGATGAGAACAGGGAGCCAGTTACTACCATTCTGTATGTGGAAGAGATGTGAAAATACTAGAGAGGTTTGGTATTTCAAGTTTTAAATAACTATGGATCTCTCCACTACCAATTAATAAGCTTTCTGCTAAATCTTACAGAGTTCAAAGCAAATTATGAAACAGATCGTTCGTGAGCCCTTAGGTGAAAAGTGGGTCTCATTAAAAGCCACTATAGCCGGGCGTGGTGGCGCACGCTTGTAATCCCAGCATTCGGGAGGCTGAGACCAGAGGATCGCGGTTCGTGGACAGCCTCAGCTACTTAGTGAAGCCCTCTGCAACTCAGGGAGACCCTGTCTCAAAATAAAGAATAGAAAACAGGGCAGGGGGTATAGCTCAGAAGTAGAATGCCCCTGGGTTCCATCCCCAGACCTGCAAAAAAAAAAAAAAAAAAAAGAACAAAAAGCCACAATAGATTTCCTAAGAACTAACAATACATTTAACTAATTTCATTTCCTCTTTTGGTTAAGGCTACTAAACTGGAAGACCAGGGAGGTGCCATAGACATAGTGTAGCTGGATTGCAGCAAGGCGTCATGATATTCTTGTGAGCAAGATGGAGAGATGTGGTCTCCCGGTTTCCCACTGCCTTCAGGATAAAGTGTGAACTTCCCGCAGTGGCCTACAAGACCCTTCACAACCCGGCCTCTCCCCACCCTTCAGCACCATCCTCTCAACCAGCCATGCTCTTATTTTACGTCCATGCCTTTGCACTGGCCGTTCCCTCTGCCTGGAATGCCCTTATCCACCTCTGCGGTGCCAGAATTATCACACATCCTTAAACTCTGAGCTCAGCTGCCATCTCTTTCTTGGTACCTTCAAGCAGAATTAGTTGCTCTCCGCTCTAGTCCTTCGCTGTAGCACATCCCCTGTTATAATGATGTGTTTATATTACCTTCCTCACTAGACTGTGAGCTCAAGAGCAGGCTGTCTCATCATTTCTGTCTCTATCCCTAGTGTTTTATTGTCAAATGTATAGTTTATTTAAAGTGATTCATTTGTAGAATTAATTTGAAATTCTTCCAAACCATTCTTTTCTGTCTTAGTAAAGTATAAAGCTAAATCCCTGTCTGTACCTCAAATGGTTTTCTATTGTTGGTAAATTCCTACAGTATAAAAAGTGTTATACAGAACTAAAGTTCTTCCTTTCTATTCCAATATAATTCCTTTAGAAAACCCCTTTCCAATCAAGACTTAGTTCCACTCTTTTCTTGGGAATTTGATCTCAGTAAAGGGCCTGGACCCAAATGCTGTGCCTGTGAGGAATATCAGTAAGCAGAGTTTTTAAATTTCCAAATAACCTTAAATAGCATAGTGATCAGAGAAAGAGCTATAAGGGTCAAACGGCCTAGGTCTAGAGCCCAGCTCTGCTAACTAGGTGACTAACTAATCCCTTTGAGCCTCCATTTTTCTCGTCTGAGACATGAGAATAAAAGCCTCTTAAAATGAATGGTAACCTTTCATCCTCATCATCATTTTCCACCCTGATGCTCTTCTGCCAGGGGTGATTTTGCCCCTCAGAGGACACTTGGTGGTATCTGAAGACATTGGGGTTGTCATAGCTGGGAAAGTGTGCAGCTTACATCTAGAGGGTAGAGGCGAAAGATGCTACTTACCATCCTCCAAAGTGCAGGACAGGTCCATACAACAAAGAATTATCCAGCCCCAAATCTTCAGTGACAGGCAGAGTGACTAGTTAGAGATAGGTATTTCCACTAAGTTAGAGTTGTCCTTGTACTATCAAAATAGAGAGGGGTAAAAATTAAGCTTGATAAGAATATTAACAGTTAACATCTTCAGCCTTATTTCATGTTGATCAACCTCAAATGCAATGAAAGATTTTATTTCTGCTTCACCAACTATCTTTGAGAGTAAGGCTTTGTCCAAAGATGATTTTTATTCCCATTTCCATGAATGGTAAGATTTTCATTAGTTCTTTTGGTTGCTTATGGAAATTCTAAAGTCAAGGAGAAGGACTGGTACCATCAAATGCACCAGTGTGGGCGAAGTAACCACCAGGGGACATGGCACTTTGGGATCCATTCCTTTGCAGTTGTGTCTATTCATGATATACTTTACTTCCAGGAAAAAAACGTGACTACCAGAGTCTGGGATGGCCCAGCCCCGACGAGTGCCTCAAACTCCGCTGGGTTGAGCTGACGGCCATCGTGAGTACCTGGCTTGCAGTTTCTTCAAAAAACATTGAGTGAGTATCTTTATCCTGTCCTCCCTTCATGGCATGTGTACCAGTGGGACCACCAGGCCTCAGCTGACTTTAGGGATGCCCTCTGGTCAGCAGCTTCCAGAAGACGCACCATTTGGGGCCTGGGGTCAGCACAGCATGACTCTTGCTGACCACAGCCCACAGGTGGACTCAGCCCCCCATAGGGAGGCAGTGAATGTGCCCCCTTCTTGGCACCTTCCACTTCATAGAAGCTACCAGAAGTCAAGCATGACTTAGTTTGAATTGAAGAGTGGATCCTTCTTTGTGGAAACACAGAACCTATAGTCTCTCATGGACATCTTGCAATTGTGGGGGTACCAGAGCAAGTCCAAACTTAACCAATGCCTGCCAGGATACAAGCTGAGCAGGGCTGCCTCTCTGATACCTGCCATTTCTTCATTGAACAATGATTCTCTTTTACTGGCCTTTTTACACCTGTAAGTGTTAGAATTCTCCAGGATTTCCCACTAAGCCTTATTATTTTATAATCAGACGTAGTCAAACTGACCTATTCCAAAACTTCCATCACCAATTGATATATTGGCAGCACCCAAATTTGGATCCTTAGACAAGACCATTCTTCGAAGCCCTCAACTCATTTATCCAATTATGTATTGGACCTTTTTGTCTACATCTCACTTAGTCACCCCAAGCTCAATAAAACTAATTTTCTTGCTCACCATCTATCTGGAAAAATAAAACCATTGCATTTGTTTGCTTTTCCATTTCATAGTGTTAGTAATTATCTCTAGTAGTGTTTAGGCCAGAAACCTGGGCATCATCCTTAATAACCCTTCTCTCCTCACCCCAAGCCAGTCTGTTGCCAGCACTAGTTTTATCCCTGAATACTTTTCAAAATCACCTACTTTTCTCCATCACCACTGCTTCCTTCTGCAAGGAGAGCACCGCCACCTCCACAGGGTCCTGCCTGTCCCCTGCTGCCCTGTTCAGTCCCTTTGCTCCACTGCACTCAGGTCTATGTGAATAAAGCCATTCATTCTTAAAACTACTCACTCCTTATTGCAGCTCATGGGCCCCCAGAGCCCTCACACTCTGCTCCCGGCCGTCTTCAGCTTTGCCCTCCCTCCAGGTAGGGCTCCGCCCGCGGTGCCCCTGCTTACCTCAGTGGTTCAGTCCTACTTGTCCTCGCTTTACTTCAGTCTTACTTCCTGGGGGAACCTTTCACTCACCACTCCCTCCTCGTGGTGCCGAGGAAATGTGTATCCTCCTTACATCTTCCTTATGCTGTGTTTTTACTTTTAACTTACTATATCTATAATAAGTGAATCCCAGACCAGATGGTGTGCACTATAACAGCAAGGACTGTATATGTATATATTTTCTTAAAGTATTATTCCTAACTACTTTTTATTTTTTATTTTTGTGGTACTGGAGCATTCTACCTCTGAGCTACAGCCCGGTCCTATTTTATCTTTTTTTTTTTATTAATTTATTTTTTAAATTGGTGCATTGTAGTCATATATCAATCACATTGGAGTACAAGACTTGAGAGGATATACAAGCACACATCATCCAATTAGCCCTCCTCCAGCCCCCATCCCATTCCCTCCCCCTCCCTCCATCGCACTTACTTTGATACATTTGTTTATGTACCTCCTGCGTTTTAAAGAGGCTCCGTCCTCCAGTATTACATACCCTCTGATTGGTCACATTAGTTGCTTCACTATAGGGCCCTTTCTATAGCTCAACCTCTTCCTGTTGCCCTTTTCCTCCTAGTTATTGCTGATTAAGAGAAGCGTCTGATTTATATTTTCTGCGATATTTCTCTGTGCATGCTGCGTTGCAAGTACCGATCCCACTCTTGATGGTCCCAGTAGTGGCCTGGCTACTCAGTGGACTGATCCAGACCTTGCTGGCTCAAGCAGCGGCCTTGCCTCATGGGAGGCCCCAGTTCTGGTCTCGCTGGCCCCTGCACCGGTCTAACCCCTAACCTGGCTTTGGTCCCGGCCCTGGAGGCCGCAGGAGTGAACTTGCCTCACACCAGGCTCCGATGCTGGCCATTGGCCCCTGCACCGGTCTAACCCCTTGGCAGGATTCCAATCCCGGCCTCGGAGGCCCCAGCACCGGCCTAACCCCTCGGCAGGTTCCGTTCCCGGGTTAGGAGGCCCCAGCACTGGCCATGTCTCACGGCAGGCTTCGATGCTGGCCTCGCCTCACAGCAGGCTCCAATGCCGGCCTTGCTGGCCCCAGCACCGGTCTAGCCCTTCGGCAGGTTATTATCCTGGCCTCGGAAGCCCCAGTACCGGCCTTGCCTCACGGCAGGCTCCGATGCCAGCCTCGCTGGCCCCAGCACCGGCCTAACCCCTCGACAGGCTCTTATCCCGGCCTCGGATGTCCCAGTACCGGCCTTGCCTCACGGCAGGCTCCAATGCTGGCCTCACTGGCCCCAGCACCGGCCTAACCCCTCGGCAGGCTCTTATCCTGACCTCGGAGGCCCCAGTACCGGCCTTGCCTCAAGGCAGGCTCCAATCCCGGCCTCGGAGGCCTCAGCACCGGCCTTGCCTCACGGCAGGCTCCAATGCAGGCCTTGCTGGCCCCAGCATCGGCCTCACCCCTCGGCAGGCTCCAATCCCGGGCTCGGAGGCCCCAGTACTGGCCTTGCCTCATGGCAGGCTCCGGTGCCGGCCTCGCTGGCCCCAGCACCGGCCTAACCCCTCGGCCGGCTCCGATACTGGCCTCGGAGGTCCCAGCACCGGTCATGCCTCGCGGCAGGCTCCGATGCCGGCCTCACTGGCTCCAGCACCGGCCTAACCCCTCAGCAGGCTCTTATCCTGGCCTCGGAGGCCCCAGTACCGGCCTTGCCTCAAGGCAGGCTCCGATGCCGGCCTCTCTGGCCCCAGCACCAGCCTAACCCCTCGGCAGGCTCTTATCTTGGCCTCGAGGCCCCAGTACCGGCCTTGACTCAAGGCAGGCTCCAATGCCGGCCTCACTGGCCCCAGCACCGGCCTAACCCCTCGGCAGGCTCCGATCCCGGCCTCGGAGGCCCCAGCACTGGTCATGCCTCACGGCAGGCTCCAATGCCGGCCTCGCTGGCCCCAGCACCGGCCTAACCCCTCGGCAGGCTCTTATCCTGGCCTCGGAGGCCCCAGTACCGGCCTTGCTTCAAGGCAGGCTCCGATGCTGGCCTCGCTATTTTATCTTTATTTAGAAACAGAGTCTTTCTAGGTTCATGAGGAGTCTAACTGCTTGCTAAAGCTGTCTGCAAACCTGCTATCCTCTTTGCCTCAGCCTCCCAAGCATCCAGCACTGTGATTACAGATGTATGCCACCACGCCTGGGCTTCCATACTATTTCTTAGTCATTATGGCCCTGATGCTTGACATGTAATAGGCACTGAATAAATAAGAAATGAATGAATTATTTGCCAACTGTTGAACTTTTTAAATAGCTTTTCAAACTTAAAGTTTTAAATTTGGCAGTGCTAACTTGCCATATCAGCACACATAACACAGTCTATAACATTTAACCATGTGCACCCTGGGAAAATGGTCACTGAGAGTCATGAAGGAAAGTACTTATATCTTGTACATAACAGAATTCCCAGCTATATATGTAAAATTTACTATGTAGCCTTTAGATGGATTTTTCCATCGGGACAAGTTTGCTTCTGTGCATAAAGGAAAAGGAATAGATAGGAACCAGTTGCCGGTATAATCACTGTCTGCACCCTGGAAGAAGAAATCCTACAAGAACACCTACCTGTTAGGAGACCTCCCCGTGAAGGGTAGCATACAGAGTTTGATCAGTTGACTGCTAATGCTAATGTGGTAATCTCCATGTTTCAGCATCACAGAACACATAGACTTTGCCACCCCCATCCAGCAGCCAGCAATGGAGCCTCTGTGCAACGGCAACCTCCCCACGAGCATGCACACCCTGGACCACTTGCACGGGGTGTCCAACCGAGCCAGCCTGCACTACACAGGCGAGAGTCAGCTGACAGAGGTGAGTGCTCGGCCTCATCCAGCCTGTGTTAGCCTCCTAGTGAAGATGCAGCTGAGAGCAGAAAGCACAGGTTGCCAGGCCTTATTTTATTTTATTTTATTTACTTACTATTTTTCATTTGGCTGTTATCATGGTGGCCTTAAACTAAACCTAATTTCTTTCAGGGTTGGGACTTGTTCCTTTTTATGATTATAAAATTTTCATTCTGACTTACCCTCAAGGTGGGTTATATTCTGCCTTGCTATCAGACAGGAGCTCTTAAGAGAAATATTTGGGGCAATTAGTTCTCCTGTTCTCATTCTGAAGAAGCTTCAGGGGAAATTCAAATTCAGCATATACCTAGCAAAGAATCTACCTCAAATGAAAATTGGAAAATATGTCATAGATGTCCACACTAGAAGATGGATTGAGTAAATTTTGGTATGGAAATTGTATAATATACATGATGCATGTATAATATACGGATTATAGATTATAAATACAGAGGTACCATTAGGAAGATGTGGTAGAAATATATTGGCATGAAGAAATTTTCAAAATATACTATGTAAATATACAGTTTACAGGATACAGTATAATCCTATATTTTGTGAGAAAAATAATATATATATATGTATATACATAATAAAATATCTGAAACATTTACATGTATATATGTGCAATATATACACACACATATAAACACTATTCACACCCATATAGATAGATAGAAACATAGAGTGTGTGTGTGTGTGTGTGTGTGTGTGTGTGTGTGTGTGTGTGTGTATAGAGCTATTAACAGTGGCTGTGTCTGGGTGACAGTGTCACAAATAGCTTTTATTTCCTATATTTTCTGATGTTGCTATGATTTTTTTAGGGGGCAGGGGTACTGGAGATTGAACTCAGGGGTATCCTACCTCCAAACTACACCCCCCAGGCCTTTTTTTTTTTCCTCCAGTACTGGGGATGGAATCCAGGAACATTCTACGTCCAAACTATACCCCCAGCCCTATTTTATATTTATTTATTTTTTTTTTGCTTTTTTTTTTTTTTTTTTTGGTGGTACTGGGGTTCCTGGAAGCCCTTCTACCTCCGGGCTACACTCCCAGACCTATTTTTTTTACATTTTTATTTGGAAACAGTATCTCCTAAGCCAGCGCACACAGCTGGCTTCGAACCTGTGCGATCCTCCTGTCTCTGCCTCCCAAGCATGGGGATTACAAGCGTGCGCCACCACGCCCAGCTTTTTTTTTTTTTTCTTTTCTTATTTTGAAGCAGCGTCTCACTGAGTTGCACAAGACCTCACTAAGTTCTGAGGCTGGCCACAAACCATGATCCTCCTGTCTCAGCCTTCTGAATGCTAGGATTACAAGTGTGCACCACCATGTCCAGCTTATTTTTATTTTTAACAGAATCTTGAACCTACAATCCTCCTGTCTCAGCCTCTCAAGTACTGGGATTACAGGCGTCTGCCACCACACCTGGTATGAATATGCTTTACATGTCTATAAGTTTTATTAAGTGGGAGAGGACTGTTCTTCCTTTTTTTTTTCTTTTTTTTTTTTTTTCTTTATTGCGGTACTGGGGGTGGAACCCAGGAGTATTCTACCTCCAAGCTACATCCCCAGCCCTATTTTTTATTCTTTATTCTCAAACAGGGGCTCACTAAGTTACAGAGAGATTCACTAAATAGCTGAGGCTATCCGTGAACCATGATCCTCCGTCTCAGCCTGCCAAATGCTGGGATTATAAGCGTGCGCCACCACGCCCGGCTGGCAATATGTTCTTATATGTGTCTTCACAGACTACTCCCCAACGGGCAGTCTGGGACTGCCAAAGGTGTCCCGGAAGAGCAGTGGGCTTGTGTGCTTCAGTGCCCAGTTAAGCAGCCGCGGCTGCCGTCTGACTCCTAAATCACTCCTCTAATCTCCATCTCCTTCTGTTGTAGGTATTGCAAAATCTTGGCAAAGACCAATATCCACAACAGTCACTTGAACAAATAGGCACCCGAATCGCCAAAGTTTTAGAAAAGGTAAGTTGCCCACAGGCGCGCTGAAAACTGTCGCCTACGTTCTGACTTCTTTTTCAAATTATTTGTCCCTAAGTGGCTCTCTTCTGTTTCTTACTAACATTTGGTGACGACGAGGACAGTGTGGATTAACTCCACTCAGGACTTTTCAGTTACTTTTCTGGGTTTTTTTCCTTTGATTGGTTAGTATTTTCTGTCTGTTTACTTCCTGTGTGGGAGGTTAACCGTCAATTTTCCCTTCTTCACCCCAGCATGGGTTTGTGGAGGTGGTGCTATCAGAAACCATGGAATCTAGGTCTGTGAAATAAGTCAGTGCTAGTGGTGCAGAATGTTTGGTATTTTGGACTGTAGATATGAAACACAACTTGAAATGTCTTTCTCTTGGAAATATGAAACAAAGTATTTACAAAACTGTTTTCACATGGCATACAGAAAAGCTGGGTGAGAATCTCTAAGGTTACTCTTTTACTTCCCTGTCAAGTATTTGTAAAGGGGGAGTTTTCAATTTTTAATTCAGTTATTTCATGGCTCAGAATCTTTCCGCTTAATAGTGATTAAGAGGAGTAGCTCAACTTGCAGTATGCATATGACATATGCAGTGCGAAAGACCCCCTCCTTCCTCTTCTGAGTATCACACATGGAAAACCATCCACAGACTTCAGTCATAATGAATCGAAGGCACAGATGTGAGCCCCAGACTCCAGAAACACAAGGATTTCCAAAAGCAGCTGAGAGCAACACAGAAGTCAGACGGGACAGATTGTGGCAGAAGCCAGGCTGGTGGAGCAGTTTCCCAATATGTCAACAAAATTCACTACCTGAAGGAACTTCCAACATATAGCCCAACCAGGAAAATCCTGAATAGTAAAAAGAGCAGACAAAACCTTGAGACAAATATATAAGAAAACTGTAAGAAAGAACAGCAAAGCTTACTAAAGAGCACTCATCAAAAAACATTATCTTAAGTTAGAGTTAAATAATATTTAAGACTTAGCAGGTTTTATTAAAAAAATAATAAATTTATTTAGTTAAAAGTCTGAGATTAAAAAGCACAACCAAACATTATGCAATGTTTAAGACACACACCTAAATAAAACTTTGTAAGGTTTAAAATAAAAATTTTAAAATGAGTAAAGCAAATACAGATAAGAAAAGTTTGTTTTCCATACCTGAAAGATAAAGTTCAAAAAGCTTAAAGTGACAAAGAAATACAGTTTATAACACTAAAAACTAAAGATCACAATGAAGTTATAATAATTATTAACATTTATGTACCTAATAACTCAGAAACCAGTTACATAAAGCAGAAACCAAATTAAATTCAGAGAGAAATAGATTCACATATACTCCAACAATAATGGGCAAAAAATTAGTGTGCATATAAAAACCCAAGCAGTATAACTAGTAACAGATATTATTAGTTATATCAAACTTTGAACTTTGATAGAAAATACATCTTTTCTTTATTTAAACATATAATTTTTTACAGAATTACATGTAATATTAGTTATATTAATTTTTCATTGGTGCATTGTGGTCATACATCTTAATGGCATATAAGATGGTAGAGGCACACATGCGCATGTCACTCATTTAGCCCTTCCCCAGTTCCACCCCGTTCCCTCCCTCTCACTCCTTCTCGTGTCTGGCTTACTGATTGGCTTAGTTATGTTTCTGAAGGTACCGTGTCATGTATATTAGGGAATTTCTCTCCCCCCATCCCCCTCAGGTCGCCCTATTTGCTTGCTCATCTGTGCTTTCTCCCTCTTTGTCTAGAGTTCTTCTGTGACCATTTTTCTCCCTAGCTTCTGTCTATTAGGGAGAGCATCCAATTATTTACTTTTTGTGATTGACTAATCTCACTTAGCATAATGTTCTCAAGTTTCATCCATTTCCCCACATATGATGTAATTTTGTTCTTCTTATGGCTGAGTAAAATTCTGTAGTGTAAATATCCCATAGTTCTGTAATCCATTCACCTGTTGATGGACATCTTGGCTGGTTCCATAGTTTGGCTATGGTGAATTGTGACGCTGTGAACATAGATACACATGTGTTAGTTTGGTAGTTTGGCTTCCTTTCTTTTGGGTAGACACCCAGAAGTGGTATTGCTGGCTCATATGGTAGGTTCATTCCCATTCTTCTGAGGATCCTCCATACTGCTTTCCAAAGTGGTTGCACTAATTGGCAATCCCATTGACAATGTATTAGAGTTCCTACTTCTCCACATCCTCGCCAGCATTGTTGTTGTTTGTGTTTTTAATGATTGCAATTCTAATTGGAGTTAGGTGAAATCTCAGGGTCGTTTTGATTTGCCACTTGAATTTCTTCTTTTGTGAAATGTCTGTTTGGTTCACTTGCCCATTTTTTGATTGAGTTATTTGTTTTCTTAGCGGTAAGTTTCTTGAGTTCTTATGCATTCTAGGTATTAGTCCTCTATCAGAGGAATAGTTGGCAAAAAAAATTTCTTTCATTTTGTCAGCTCTCTTTTGAGGTTGTTGATAGTTTCCTTTGCTGTACAGAAGTTTAATTTAATGCATTCCCATTTATTGAGCCTCCTAAAAGTTGATCATATCAGAGAATTGGACAAATTTAAATAAATTCCAAAGAAGAAGGAAGGAGGATTGCAGGTTCAAGACTGTCTTCAGCAATCTAGCAAGACCCTGTTTCAAAACAAAAAAAGAAAAGGACTACAGGTGTAGCACAAATGTAGACTGCCCCTGGGTTCAATCCCTTACCAAAAAAAAAAATGCTGGACAAAGAGAACCGTAAGCCTAGAATATTATGCTAGCAAAATATTCTTCAAAAATTGAAGCAAAATAACAATGTGTCCAATAAAACAAGCTCAATTTGGCAGTAGTAAACCTGTATTAAATAGAAATTAAGAAAGATCTTCAGGAAGACAGTCCCAGGCACAACATGGACATGCAAGAAGAAATGAAGAACACTAGAAAGAAAAAGAAAAATGAATAGTGACTGCAGAGACTGACAGCTGTATCACCCTGAGCAGGATCAGTGTTGCATATATCCAGCATTCATGGTAAAGTAGCAGAAGTAATGGGAAGGAGGTAAGTGCAGTTTAGAAGTCCTAAGATTTAGTCAGGCGTTGGGAGGGCACACTTGTAACCCCAGTACTTGGGAGGCTGAGACAGGAGGATCACAGGTCTAAAGCCAGCCTTGGCAACTTAGTGAGCCTCTCAGCAATCTATTAAGACCCTATTTCAAAATCCAAAATAAAACTGGGCTTTGGGTATAGTTTGGAGCTAGAATGTTTCTGGATTCAATCCCCAGTATAAAAAAAAAGTCTCATATTTTAATTGGTATCAGCCCGGTAGTAAAAGTAATGATTTCCATTAAACTTTTTTAAGCAATAATGCATATTTTAAGCAATATGCTAACTCAAAAAAAAAAATTTGTTTGGACCCTTACTTATACCATGTACAAAAATTAATTCAAAATGGATCAAAAGACCTAAATGTAAGACCTAAAACCATACAGTTCTTGGAAGAAAACATCAGGGGGAAAATTGAAGACCTGGTCTTGGTAAGAACTGTTTGGACGTAACAGCAAAAGCATAGGCACCAAAGGAAAATAGATAAACTGGGCTACAGCAGGACTAAAAACGTCTGTGTATCAAAGCATGTAGCCAGCAGAGCTTAAGAGAAGCCTATGGAATGGGAGGGAATATTGGCCAGTCATGCCTGGTAAAGGACTAATATCCAGAATAAATAAAGAAGTTCTACAACTCAGTAACAAAAACCAATCTAAGAATGTGCAGAGGAGTTGCATATTTTAGTTGACAATTTCTCCAAAGATGACATTGGCCAGAGAACTAAAAAAAAATCTCATTATCACTTTTAGGGAAATGGAAATCAAAACCACAGTGACCTATCACCTCCTACCTGTTAGAATGACTATATTTTCAAAAATAAAATAATAGTTGCTGGTGAGGATGTAGAGGACTTGAAATCTTGTGCTGTTGGTGGGAACTAACTGTACACGGCATATACTATCGGAATTGACATGGTAAAACATGGATGAATCTTGAGTATTATGCTAAATGAAATAAGTCAGCTGAGCATTGTGGTACATGCCTGTAATCCCAGTACTTCAAGGCTGAGATAAGAGATAAGAGGATCACAGGCTCAAGGGCCAGCATGTCATAACTTAATGAGACCCCATCCCAAAATAAAAATGCCTGGGGATGCATCTCCGTGGTAAAATGCCCCTGGGCTCAATTCCCGGGGGGGGGGGGGGGGATACTGACTGACTGACTGATTTCATTTATGTGAAATATCTAGAGTAGTAAATAAAATCTGTAGAATCAGAAAGTAGAGAGCTGTTTGCTGGGCACTGAAAGGAAGAGATTGTTTACTGGGTATACAGTTTCAGCTTTACCACATGAGAAAGTTCTTAAGATTAGTGATCACTAAGCACTAAACTATAGATTAAGATGGTAAATTTCGTGGTATACAATTTTTACTATAATTCTTAAAAATCAGACTAGACAGCAGAACATGTAATTTGTTAAAACAGAAGAGATGAATGACAGATTAAAACAGCTTATTAGAACATAGCCAAACTGAGCTGGGCGTGGTGGCGCACGCTTGTAATCCCAGCACCTGGGAGGCTGAGACAAGAGGATCACAGGTTCAAAGCCAGCCTCAGATACTGATTGAGGCTCTCAGCAACTTAGTGAGCCTCTGTTTCCAAGTAAAGTATAAAACAGATATGGGAGTATAGCCTGGAGGTAGAAAAACCCCTGGGTTCTACCCCCAGTACCACAAAAATTAAAAAAAAGAAAAAATAGCCAAACTGAAGCACAAAGACATATAGGTGTTAAAGGAGGCACTAGATACAGGCATGAATGACATGTGAGAGACATCCATCAAAGCCAACATGTGGAGTGCCAGGAAGAGGGGAGAACAGGGCAGAGGCAGTGTTTGAAGAGATACAGCTAAGGGTTTTCTAAAAATGATGAAAGACATTGTTCCATAGGGCAACAAAGCCTGCAACCCACATATATAAATATAAAGAAGCCCCACTATAAGCAAACTGCTGAAGATAGAAAACAAAATTTCCAGTGAACAACTGTTAATATTGACAGCCAGCTTCTCAACAGGAGCAGTGGAACCAGAACACACTGGAATGACATCTCAGCTGCTGAGCAAACCCTGACAACCTAGAATTGTGTACCCTGGAAGTGCACTCCAGAAATGAAGTGACTGCACCAGCGTGCTGGCACACGCTTGCAATCCCTGCATTCAGGAGGCTGAAACCAGAGGGTCACAGTCTGCAGACAGCTTCAGCTACTTAGCAAGGCCCTTCGCAACTCAGTGAGACCCTGTTTGAAAAATAAAGACGAAAAATAGGGCTGGGTGTAGCTCGGAGGTACAATGACCCTGAGTTCCACCCCCAGTAACACAAAGAGAAGAGAAGAGAAGAGAAGAGAAGAGAAGAGAAGAGAAGAGAAGAGAAGAGAAGGGAGGGAAGGAAGGAAGGAAGGAAGGAAAGAAAGAAAGAAAGAAAGAAAGAAAGAAAGAAAGAAAGAAAGAAGTCACTATGTGTGAGATCAGCAAAAAGAGACCAATAGGCCAGTGGAACAGAATAGGGAGGCATTACATCTATGGTCAAATGATCGACTACAAGAGCACCACAGTATTTGAGTGTGGAAAGTAAAAATCTTCAGTAGATGTTTCTGGAATAGCTGGATACTCATATAATAAGAAAACTCAACCCATACCTCACATCATCCTCAAAAGCCAGCTTGAGATGAATTTATAGACATAAACATGAAAGTAAAGCTAAAGCAAATACCAGAACAAAACCTGGGAGAATATCTTCAAGTCTTTAGTATATGTGGGAAAGATAATTTTTTTGTGTGTGTGTGGTACTGGGGGTGGAACTCAGGGTCATTCTACCTCCAAGCTACACCCCCAGCCCTATTTTTTATTCTTTATTTTGAAATAGGGTCTCATTGAGTTGGAAAGGGCCTCACTAAGTAGCTGAAGCTATCTGCAAACTGATCCTTCTGTCTCAGCCTCCCAAATGCTGGGATTACAAGTGTGCATCACCACACCCAGCTGTGGGAACATTTTTTTAGGGCATAAAAGCATGAACTATGCAAGAGAAAATTGATAAATTGAACTTCCTCAAAATTAAAACTTCAGGCCAGCTGGGCGTGGTGGCACACGCTTGTAATCCCAGCACTTGGGAGGCTGAGACAGGAGGATCACACAGGTTCAAAGCCAGCCTCGGCTACTTAGTGAGGCTCTTAGCAACTTAGTGAGACCCAGTTTCCAAATAAAGCATAAAATAGGTCTGGGAGTGTAGCCCAGAGGTAGAAAAGCCCCTGGGTTCCACCCCATTACCACAAAAAAAAAGAAGGGAAAAAAAAAAAAGGCCAAGCATCTTGATGCCTATAACCCCAGTACTTAGGAGACTGAGACAGAAGGATCAGAGATTCTAGACCAGCCTCAGCAACATAGTGAGACTCTTAGCAACCTATCGAGACCCTGTTTTGATGAAAAAAATTAAAAAGGGGCTAGAGTAGAGCTCAGACATAGCCTGGGTTTGATCCCCAATACCCCCCCCCAAAAAAAAATACATCAGCATATAGTTTAGAAAATAGACACGGTACAGACTAGCATAAATTTGACCACACGTGTATCTGACACAGGACTTGAATCCAGGAAATATGGAGAATATCTATCAGTGCAAACTAAAACCAAATGAAATACTACTTACATACTTTCTAGAGGCTAAAGTGAAAAGAATTGCTAATGACAGGCGAGGGTGCACATCAGGAACCGTTGTACGTTTTTGGTGTCAGTATAAAACGGGATAAATATTTTTGGGTCCCAGCAGTTGAACCCAGGGGCATTTTACTTCCCAAGTGCATACCTAGCCTTTTTTTTAAGTATCTCTAAGTTGCTGGGGATCTTGCTAAGTTGCTGAGGCTGGCCTCAAATTTGCAGCCCTCCCATCTCAGCTGCCCAAGCATTAGGATTACAGGCATGCGCTACTCTGCCCAGCTGGACTATCATTTTTTAAACAGGTTGGCGTGGCAGTTTATTAAAAAGCTAAGCATCGCCGGGCATGGTGGCGCACGCTTGTAATCCCCGCGCTTGGGAGGCGGAGACAGGAGGATCGCGCAGGTTCGAAGCCAGCCTCAGCTGGCTTAAGAGACCCTGTTTCCAAATTTAAAAAATATATAAAATAGGTCTGGGAGTATAGCCCTGAGGTAGAAGAGTTTCCAGGAACCCAAGTACCCCCCCACCCCAAACACAAACACACCAAAAAAAAAAAAAAAAAAAAAGCTGAGCATTAGCCAGGCTTGGTAATGCGCGCTTGTAATCCCAGCATTCGGGAGGCTGAGACCTGAGGATCGCAGTTCGCAGACAGCCTCAGCTACTTAGTGAGGCCCTCCAAAACTTAGTGAGACCCTGTTTCAAAATAAAGAATAAAAAATAGGGCAGGGAGTGTGGCTTGGAGGTCGATTTCCCCTGGGTTCCATTCCCAGTACCACAAAAAAACATTCACAGCAGCTTTGACCATAATGGTCAATCCAGCAATGCAGTGAGAGCCCATCAGTAGAAGAGTGGACAGACACTGGAGGAGCCGTGCTGGACACAAGTCGGCAAGAAACAACTGCACCTGCATGTCTCAGCGTTGTGCTGACCAGCGGGGCTGCACACAGAAAAGTACATAATACGTGCCTCCAACTATAAAGGTCTAGAGCAGGCAACACTAACCTGTGGCGTTAGAAGTGCTTCAGTGATCACTCTGTCGGGAAAGCTGTTGACTAAGAAGCAGCGGGAAAGAACTTTCTGGGTTGTTGAACATTTTTGCCTTGAAGTAGTTATCAAAACTGAAAGTCACACTTAGGATTTCAGCATTTCTCTCTATGTAAATTATACCTCAATTTTTTAAATAAAGATTTTAGGCCACGAAAATCTGAAAAATAGTATTGTATAAAAATAACTAATTTTTTTTTCAGGCAGAAGGAAAATTATCCCAGATAGAAACTCATAAAAACAGGAATTAGCAAGGAGCAACTGAAAGAGTAAATATGAGTATGACTACATAAAATAAAGACAGTAATCTTTTCATTTTCTTTTTTTTTTTTTTGGTACTAAGGATTGAATCCAGCCACACTTTATGTCTGAGCTACACCCGAAGCCCTTTTTCTTTTTTTTTTTTCTTTTTTTTTTTCTTTTTTTTTTTCTTTTTTTTTTTTCAAACCATGTCTCACTAAGTTGCTGAAACTAGCCTCAAATCTGTAACACTCCTTTCTCAGTCTCCCAGGCACTGGGGTTAGAGATAGGCCACCGAGTTGCCTAGCCTGCTGATGCCTGAAGCTAGAATCCATGACAGCAGTAATACAAAGGGCAGAACGGGGGTGCACTGAGCAGTGTCAGTCGTCTTGGGTCCAGTTGGACACTTCACATTTGTGCAGCTCAGTCAGCCTCCCTTGACCTTGGCCTCGCTCAGAAGGATACGGTGGGAAACGCAGCTGTACCACCACAGCATCATCAGACGTGTCCTGTCACACCCTAGTCCAGGGACCATGCTCGGCCTACTCCACTTTTCTGCCAAGTGACAGCTCAGGTACAAGAGAACAAATCAAATGGTTTATTGTGGTAGCTACCCTGGCTTTGATATCACAAGTTTCATATAATAATTCATGTTTGACACTTGGAAGCTCATCTCATTTATTTACAGTTGTCCAGCCCAGATACAGTTCACCAGCCAGGGTCCTTTTTACCATGTAACAGCTAACATTCCCCCTTTATTGGGTTTTTAGGGGAGTAGGACTAAAAGACTAATCCAACGTAGGTTTCCATTTTAGACTCACAGACTCACCTCCAGGGCCCTGTTAATAACCTCACCATAGTACTCAGACTCTGGGACACATTCGAATCACAATCATGTTAAGGCAGATGGTTGTTCCCTCCTGCCCCACTTCCACATTTAGTAGGGCTGGAGTCAAGCTTGAGAATTTACATTTCCAGTCAGTTCCCAGGTAATACTGGGTGATACTGCTAGTCTGCGGACCATACTCAGAAGCCAGGGCCTTAGCATGTGGCAGTGGTAACAGCACAAGTGCTGCTTTCCCATCCACAGGATAGCAAAGATCTCCATATTCTCTTGGCTTCAACTTTGAAAATAGTCATTATTCTTTAATTTCACAAGCCCATCAGTAATTGTCTTTTTTGGAGGCAATGAGTTTGCGTCGCCATTAATTATCACTAGCTGTCAGCAGACGACATTAATCAGACACTGTTTTAGGTTAGATCAATAGGCACTATCAGAACCTCAAGTCACCGCCAAGGGTGCTCTCCACATACGGGGCTGGAAGCTCTGCAGAGATCTTTTTCCCTGTGGTCCTGGATTTTTACCAAGCTGTGACCCCAGCCGCTACAGCCAGCTAGTATGCCAAGTTACCACATCGTCCTGTTTGACCTTGTGAGCCTGAGCAGAGTAGTTCCCCCTCCCACCCCTGTGTCCCCACTTCCCCAAGTGCAGGCTCATAGACAGCGCTCCATGCTGACTGGACCAGTGACCAGCCCAGCTTAGTCAGATCCAGCCACCAGCTCCACCTTCTGGACCCTTCACAGACCTGCTCGTCACACACACGGACCCTCAAGCCCATGTGCTTGTCGCCTCCTCATCCCAAATGCATCAGCTACACCAAAACAACTATTCCAGCCAGCCTGGCTGTGGCTTCTGGTCAGATCCATTTCATGAACAGTGGAGAAGAGTGGGCAGATTCTGTCATCATAAGTGGCTCCAGCCTTTATCCCTTCCCTCAAGGGGAAGCTTTATCCCCTGTCATTACAATGTAAAGCTTTCACCATCAAACAGGGAAAGTCATTCCCCACAGAGGCTTCAGTCTCATCTCTCCACCCACACCTTTTATGCCATGGCGCTTTGGCTGTGTTGAATGTTAAAGTCCATCTGCTGCCGCTCCTCTGCGGTGCCTGTTCCAGAGGTTTTAGAAGTAGCTGGATAGATCATTTAGACTCACAGCTCCACAGCTCACTTGTGACCTGGCCTTCTCTGAGGAGGATGTAGGACAGGAAACAGTAAGCCAGCAATACAGCTTTTCAAGTGCTTATATTCTCTGCCCTTTCCCCAAGTGATCAAGACCATATGGGTGAGGATGGGAACACCCTGACTTAGAAATCTCAAGTTCCTTACAAGAGTCCCATGGGCCTGGAGTCAGGGGTTCCATTGAGGAAAGCCTGGAGCTGCGGCCTCTACCAGGTCACTCTCAGTCCTCCTCATCCCGCACTTCACAGTCAGTCATCTGTACCATGAAGTGCTGCCTGGTAACACAGGTGACGTTTTTATTACGTATCAGTTTCCAGGGAAACATAGCTAAAAAAATAATTAGCATGAGATCACCTTCTTATGCAAATTCATGGATAAAGTGTTAGGTTCTAACATTAACAGGAAATTAATATAAAGTAACAATATGGGTTTTTCTTCTGTAACAAGTTGAAGATGCAGTTGATGGGCTTGTGAAATTAACTAAGAGAACTGTAAAAGAATATGGTTGAGAGAAAGTGGAATTAATAAACATTTGGTTAATTCAAAAAATGAAGCAAGAAAAGACAAAAGACATGTAAACCATGTAGGCGACGTAGAAGGCAAATGGTAAAATGATAGAGATAAACCTAATGCATCGTAATAACAAACACAAATGGACTGCCGTACTCCATTGATCTTAAAGAAGAAATAAATGAACCGCCAGTCAGTCATAAAAGACTTAATATGTCACTCAAAAGCTGATATAATTAAGCAGACAAAATAATCAGTAAACTATAAAACATTAATAAACAACCTAACCAGTGTTTATATACTCTTGCTTTTAACTGTGAGAAAAGAGCTCATTTTTTCAAAAATGCATATGGGAGCCAGGCGTGGTGGCGCGCGCTTGTAATCCCAGTTCTTGGGAGGCTGAGACAGGAGGGTACCAGGTGCACATCCAGCCCCAGCTACTTAGTGAGGCCATCTGCAACGTAGTGAGGCTCTTTCAAAGTAAACTAAGAAAATAGGGCTGGAGGTGTAGTCCAGATGTAGAATGCCGCTGGGTTCCACCCCCAGTTCTGTTAATGGATCTGATCTGTTCCTTTCTGATGCAGATGATTAGAGCGAAAGGTTTTCTCTAAATGTATGGCAGATTGTTATATTTTCATTTAAAGTACATTATAACTTTCCTTTTGATATTTCCTTTGACTCAAGTTATTTTAGAAGTTAGTTCTTTGATTTCCAACTAGTTGAGTATTTTCTAGATGTCTTTCGTTGTTGATATCCAGTTTAATTCCATTGCGGTAAATATGATTTGTATTATTTTAAACTTATTTAGATTTGTTTTATAGCCTATAACATGGTCTATCTTGGTAAATATTTTATTTGCTCATGAAAAAAAGAACATCTCCCACTGTTGTGAGGTACGATATTCTAGAAATATCAGTTAGGTTGACATGCTCATACTTTATCTTTACTATTTTTTTTTTTTTTTTTTTTTTTGGTGGTACTGGGGTTCCTGGAATCCCTTCTACCTCCAGGCTACACTCCCACGGGCTACACTCCCAGACCTATTTTTTAACATTTTTATGTGGAAACAAGAGTCTCTTAAGCCAGCGAGGCTGGCTCCGAACCAGCACAATCCTCCTGTCTCCGCCTCCCATGCGGGGATTACAAGCGTGCGCCACCACGCCCGGCTATCTTTACTAACTTTATATCTCCTTTTACTAACTGAGAGGCAGGCTGAAATACACAGCTGTACTTATAGTTTGTTTACATCTTATTTTAGTTCTTCTATTTTTGATATTTCTACATTCTGTTATTAGATAATAAAATCAATGAAATTAAAATAAAAATAGAATGGAGAAGATCAACAATCCAAAAGTTGTTTTTTAAAACTATTATTAAAATAAACTTTTGAAGCTGGGCGTGGTGGCACACGCTTGTAATCCCAGCACTTGGGAGGCTGAGACAGGAGGATCGAACAAGTTCAAAGCCAGCCTCAGCTACTTAGTGAGGCTCTCAGCAACTTAGTGAGACCCTGTTTCCAAATAAAGTATAAAATAGATCTAGGAGTATAGCCAGGAGGTAGAAAAGCCCCTGGGTTGCACCCCCAGTACCATCAAAATAAATAAATAAATAAACAAATAAACAAATTAACTAACTTTTGGCAAAATAAAGAATCACTAATATCAGGGCAAAAGAAAAACAATGCTATAGCTATGCCAGATTAAAGAGAGAAGGAAAGAATACACTTTCAACTTTATTATCAATAAATTCAAAAACAAATAAAACAGTGAAATTTTGAGGGGAAAAGAATGTAATTTACCTAAACTGATTCAGGAATAGCTAATGGATCTTAAAGCTCTCAAATAAATTGAAGCAGTAGATTTTTTTTAATCTCATAAAAATACAGTGATACGTTTTGATCATTTAGGTGAATTTGACCTAACTTTGGAGAAATACTTCATCCCAATGTAAACAGACTTCCAAGCAGTAGAAAAAGGAACCGTTTCTCAGTTACCTGCTTGAGATAAGTGTAACCTTGGAGAAGAAAAAATAACTAGACACTATGATAATGAAGGTCGTATGTATTTGTGTGTGTGTATAATTTTTGTGTGTGTGTGTGTGTGGTACTGGGGTTCCTGGAAGCCCTTCTACCTCTGGGCTACACTCCCAGACCTCTTTTTACATTTTATATTTGGAAACAGGGTCTCCTAAGCCAGCGTGGGCGGCTGGCTTCGAACCTGCGCGATCCTCCTGTCTCTGCCTCCCAAGTGCGGGGATTACAAGCGTGCGCCACCACGCCCGGCAGTGTGTGTATAATTTTTAAAGAGTTAATCTTGAGAACATCTCCGAATCATAAACAAAATATTAAGGATCGAATCCAGCAATATATTTCTTTTTAAAAAAAGATTTCCCTTAATCTGGGTGTGGTAGAGCATGCTTGAAATACCAGTACTTGAGA
Source organism: Muscardinus avellanarius (assembly GCF_963383645.1). Classification (NCBI taxonomy): domain Eukaryota; kingdom Metazoa; phylum Chordata; class Mammalia; order Rodentia; family Gliridae; genus Muscardinus; species Muscardinus avellanarius. Next base: position 216,694,208 of record NC_137786.1, read on the forward strand.
GGCTGGGACAGGAGAATCACAAATTTGAAGCCAGCCTCAGCAACTTAGTGAGGCCCTCCACAACTTAATGAAACCCTTTTTCAAAATAAAAAATAAAATAGAGCTGAGGATATAGCTCAGAGGTAGAATACCCCTGGGTTCCATCCCCTAACTACACGCGCATACACACACACACACACACACACACACAGATAGAAAGAAAATGCTGCTCTGGGATCAGGAATGTAGCTCAGTGGTAGAGTGTTTGGGTTTGATCTCCAGTGCTGCCATAAAAAAAAAAAGAAAAGAAAATGCATTAAGAATATTAATACATTTCACAGAAAAGATATGTGTAATGAATAAGCATAGAAACAATTCTCAGTCTCACTAGTAGTCAGGAAATGCACAATAAAACCAGAGTTGAAGGCCATTTTACCCCCACTAAAATACCAGGGCCAGAAAGGAGATGTAGATCAAGAGGCACTTGTACACATAAATTGGCACACTGCCTTTGGGAAACAATTTGACATCCTGTTGGGTCTTGTGGGGTTTTTAAAAAATATTTACATATCCTGTCCCCCAGCAGTTCCTTTAGGATAAACCAGAAAAGCTTTGCAACTTATTTGCAACAGGAAATATTAAAAACAGGTAACAATTCAAACCACCATCTACAGAAAATAGAGAAATCCATTGTAGTAAATTCACTTAGTGGACATTTTTAATTGTATAGTGGAAAAACTTGAATGAACCAAAACTACACAGAAGATCACGGGTGAATCTTAGAGGGATGAGTCAAAGCCCCAGATCTTAGAAGACTGCATGCAGCATACCATTTTTATAAAGCTCAGGAAGAGGTAAGCTAAATTATGTTACTGGAGCAAGTATATGTGTGTGAGTGATAGAACCATGTTTAAAAGGGGCAGTGGAATAAAAATGATGACATTTAGGACAGCGTGTGCCTCTGGAGAAAGGGGGTTGGAAGAGCGCAAGAACACACACGTAGATGCACTTCATTCTTTGGTAATGTGGTGATTTCTAGGATATTCATTAGTTTATGCTTTATAGCATAAAGAAATATTTTATCTAATTATGTATTGTGCTTATGTAATTATATACATTCACATAATTATATACCTACTATGTAATTACACGTTATACAATTACACGTTTATTTTATATACTTGTAATCATAAATATATTCTTTGATGTCAGATTCTAACATCAAAGGAAGATAATTAAATAAAAAATGAAAAATCACTTTGGGAAGCCAGTCAAAGGGTCAGGGCACTAAGAGAGGAATGAACCAAGCTAGCTCCTCACTTCTCCGTAGCAGCTTTTCACATCATCACGCAGTGGGAAGAAGCCACATTATTTGAGGAAAGAACATGCTGCTTTATATCCAACCAAATTCTCATCATGATGTTTGCAGACAGAGAGTTTTGAACATATAAGGGTATGTAATTCACTAGGGCGACCATAACAAGATAGCACAGACGGGGCAGCTTAACGGAAAGTTCTGTTCTCACACATCTCGTGGGCAGGAAGTCTGAGGGCAGGGTGCGGGGCAGGCTGGTGTCCTCCGAGGTCTCCGCGCTCTGCTCACATGTGGCCTCCCTCAGGCAGCTTCTTCACATGCCCCACTGTTCACAGGACCCCGGTGTCTCTTACTAACATCCTGCACGTAGATCCAGCACGTTGGACTGAGTCCTTCCCTAACAGCCTCACTCGTGTTGACTTGTCTCCTCTGTAAAACCTTCAAGTGCAGTTACATTCTAAGGCATCGGTGGTTGGGATTTTAAAATGTGGATCTTGGCAGAACACAGCCCAGCCCACAATAATGATTTCAAAGCATATTGTTTTTACTCAAAGACAGACTTCAGCCAACCAGGAGATGATTAGGGAAACCACGCAAAAGTAATCACTGAGCACATTTAACTGTAGAACCAATACTTAAGCAAGGGTGGGCATAAAGTAGCAGATCAGAAGGTATGAAACTGTGTACTTTCACAGTGTGCAGTTACAAAATTATCAAAAACTAGATTGGAGAAAGAAAGAACACAGGAAGCAAGGTGTGCTCTACCTGTCTCTTCTGTAATGGCTGGGAGTCAGAGACCATCAATCAGAAGTGGAGGATGAAATAGAATAATCCAAATGTAGGCCTCAATCTGAAGTTAGAATTAAGTGCTGAAATCTTATATATGCTAAAAAAAAAATAGCATCTCACTAGAAGATGACATGAATTTTTTTTAATATTATTAGGACACCGTAGCCATTTGGAAAAATATTTAATTGGAGCTACATGTTTTACTTTGCAAATTCTACTTCACAAATTATCCATTTATTTCAAGTGAATCGTCAGGTGTGGTGGCACACATCTGTGATCCCAGTTCATGGGAGACTGACACTGGAGGATTACAGGTTAGAAGCCAACCTCAGCGAGACCCTATTTCAAAATTCTTAAAGGGCTGGAGTGTATCCTGGAGGTAGAATGCCCCTGGGCTCAGTGCCCCTGGTGGGGTGTGGGGAGGGGGATCAAATGGATGCAAGATTTAAGCAAAACATGAAGTTACATAAGTTCTGAGGAAAGAGCATGGTAAAATTTTCTTGATGACCTTGGAGTGGGGAAGCCCTTCCTGACTATAGCTGAAAACCCCAAAAGTCACCAGAGATAAATTAATAAAATCTATAGAAATCAAAACTTTGATCACACAAAGCACTATGTGTCCAAAGGCAGACTGCAGATGGTGCACACATTACGTGTAAATCCTGGCCCAGGCGAGGGAGTGATCTCCCTACACACAGAGCTCTTTCCAACAGACATGAGAAGGGTGCAGAAAGACTAACAGAATGTAAGGGCAGAGGTCACAGAGAAATACGAAAGACTGCCCAGTATGAAAGGATGGTCACCTCCACTAATACGCAGGAAAATACACATGTAAAACACATTTTTTGCCCATCATATTGACAAAGGTCAGAGATTTTAATAACATACTCTGATCAGACTATAAGAAATGGAGACGTTCGTTTCTTATGTGTCTACCAAGAGATTAAATCCTTACAAGTGCTTTGGAGGACAGTGTGGCAGCTATCAAAATGAAAAGTGTATCTATCCCCCATGACGGCGGGTCCACATCTGGAAATGTACCCCACAGATACACAGGTGTAGGAATACACCTGTACAAGGCCGTTTTTGCAACATTGCTTTTAATAGTGAAAAACTGAGGAAGACGAGAATATTCATTAAGAATGATGGCTAAGTAAATAATGGTATATCCATACAGGAAACACGGCGCCGCTGTTACCAAAGAATGAAGAAGGTTTCCATACACCAATGAAAAAAAGCTTTAAGTTATATTGTTTAGTGAATAAAACCAAGTGCAGAAGAGTGTCACACCTTCCGTGAATACTAGGTCACCTCACATTAAACTGTCAGAGGAAATTCGAAACTCACTTGCTTGTATAAATCACAAATCCTAGAAGGATACATTGGAACTAAAAATAGCATTTACTTATGCAGTAGAGATGTGGAGGAGAGGGGCTTTTCTCTGTATAACTTTGTATACTTCCTGGCTTTTTAAAATTTTTTGTACTCATGCCTACCTGATAGTGAGATTCATAGCAATACGTTTACATATGCACATAACTTTATTTGCTGTTTCCTTCCCCAAACCTCTCTTTTCCCTCCTCACTTTCTGAGTTTTGAAACATATGAGTTTCAAACTCATATGAAACATGTGAGTTCAAAACATTAAATAAAATAGAACAGGGCATGAAATTTGGTGCTGCTGATTATTAGGTGAGTGGCCTTGAGCAAGCTGCTTCACCTCCTGCATCATAGTTTTCTCATTTGTAAAAAGGCTGTATGTCAGGTATGGTGGCACACCCTTGTAATCTCGGTACTTGAGAGGCTGATACAGGAAGATCGCAGGTTCGAGGCCAGCCTCAGCTACTTAGTGAGGCCCTCCACAACTCAGTAAGACCCTATTTTAAAACATAATAAAAGATAGAGCTGGGGGTGTAGCTCAGAGGAAGAATGCCCCTGGGTTCAATCCCCAATACTGCAAATACATACATACATATATACATACATACATACATACATACATAAAAAGGCTGTATAAAAACAGCAACATGGAGCTCGTAAGACTGGTCTAAGGATGAAGAGGGGTAGTCAGTCCTCAGGCGAAGGCTGGTGACTCGCGTTGCTGTTCTCAGTCCTAGTGATAAATCACCAGTCTCAGCTGACCATTCCTTTGCAGAACCAGACGTCCTGGGTGCTTTCCAGCATGGCCGCCCTCTACTGGAGAGTGAAAGGCCAAGGAAAGAAGGCAATCGACTGCCTGCGCCAGGCCCTCCACTACGCGCCACACAAGATGAAGGTGGGTGGACTCGGTGTGACCGCCCACTCTGGTCCTTGCCACCGCCCTGCAGCTTCTTCCGAGGTCACACTCACCTTTATAACGCTCGGCCACTAAGGGTGGTGCCATGACAGGATGGGGCGACAGAGCCCGCGGCCTGGCTCGGGCTGCAGCAAGCCTGTGGGCCCTCCCCACTGGTGCACCCCTGCCTTGGCAAGGCGGGACGTGAGGGAGGGCCTGCAGGTCCACCGTGAGCGTTACGACACGAGTGCCTCTTCTGCCCACTGCACGGTGACTACGCCAACTGAGGTGGCCGCCATCCTGGAAGTCTCTCTGGGCTCAGCTTGTGCCGGCGGCCCTGGAGGCCTCTGAGGCTCTTCAGTCACACTTGCTTCTGGGCACAGAGACAGAATGAGAATGCATTCCTTATATACACCGGCCAAATCCTGGTGCTTGTCTAACTAACTTCTCACCACCCCCCACCCGGGTTGGTTTTTTGGTTGGGTGGGTTTTGCTGTGCTGGGAATCAAACCCAGCGTCTCACAAATGCTAGGCAGGTGCTCTACCACTGAGCTTAACCTCCACACCAGCGCTCAGCTTCCCGTCTCATACACGCACGCACGCGCGCACAGCAGCCAACCCTGTGCAGTGTTGGTCTTTCCCAAAAGATGTTTTTGGCGTGGTGGCTGGGAATGTGCAGCTTTTTGCCGCACATTGGATGCACGTGTGCCAAGTTCCACATCACTCCAGATTTCATGCTTGCAAAAGGCACTGCGCTGTCTTCTTTGTGCAGGCAGTGTACAGAATACTGGAAGGAGCTCGGGCTCTACTCTTGGGCACTGCCAAGGCCTAAACATAGCCCTTCCTGGGGCCAGCCTGTGACTCTAGGCAGGTTATTGCACTTCTGTGGCCTCGTCCAAGGGCATGTGCTCCGGGGTGCCCAGTGAGGATGCAGAAGCGTTCCTTCTTTGTTTTCTCTGTGTCTCCTGTAGAACCCAGCACTATGCTATGTAGCCAGCAACTCAGGTGACATGTTTAAAGGTGGGAAAGCTGTAATAATAATAACGCAGCTACTAGTTCAGTCTGGCATTCTGTGTCTGCTGTGAGGCAGGGAAGGACAATGACTGCATCGGGGTCAGCAAGCAGGAGCCAAACAGAGACAGTGAGGCTCTGTGGGCTGGGGAGCCTCTGCTGCAACTAGCTGATTCTGCCGTGGTAGTGTGAAGACAGCTGCAGAAATAGGTAAAGAGAAGGGAATGGTTGTGTTCCAATAAAACTTGGCAGAAACAGGCAGCAGAGTGGGTTTGGACTGGCGACTAAAGTTTGCCAGCTCCTGCTCTAGAGGATCCAGTGGTCATTGCACAGAATATTCTGAGCCTAATATAGCTCACCTCAAGTATGGTCTGTGGACTTGTTATTACCACTACCATAGGACAAGAGTTTGCACCAGAATAAACCAGCCACATCCCTCAGCAGGTTGTTTTGTTTGTTTCAGGCAAGACTTTATCAACAAGAGACATGACTGATTTATGTTGTGGTACATCCTCCTGTTTTGGTCTTCCGTCCCAGACCACTAGCAGACAGTAGACAGGCACTGTTAACTGTGCTATTCTACCACTTACCAGGAAATACTAGTTGCATTCTTTATGATTAAAAATAATTTTAAAAGGATGAAAGCTCCACATTCTCTCTGTCCTTCCCCCTCTTCTCAGGACGTGCCCCTCATCAGCCTGGCCAACATCTTGCACAACGCCAAGCTCTGGAACGATGCCGTCATAGTGGCCACCATGGCAGTAGAGATCGCTCCACACTTCGCCGTGAACCACTTCACGCTGGGCAACGTCTACGTGGCAATGGTGAGCTGGGTGTGGACCGCACATAGCAGCTCCGCAGGGCACAGCGCACAGTTTAGGTGTCAAAGCCACTTTGACAAAGTCATTGTCCTCTGCCTTCCTCTAAGTTTTATGTCTACAATTGCCAGCTTCCACAAGGGCTAATTTGATAAATAAGGGGCTTGAGAGTTTGGCTTTGTTTTCATTCTTTAATAATGAATGAAATTTATCTAAGTATTTGCAATTCTAAGATTCTTCACCATGAGCCAAACAGTAGTAGAGGCAGGTAAACCCACAGCGTTCTGGAGACACCCTCGTTCTAGAAAACCTCACCTGCCACTCCATGTGACCCCTGCTCACGCGTCCATCTGCTTCCTGGGTCAGGTCCCTGTCACTATTCTCACGACGCCCTCTGCATATTTCTCTTGCTGTATTTTCACCTTGGTTTATAATTTTTTTGTTTAGGAGTCTGCCTCTCCCTCTAAACTGAGCTCTTAGGGACAGAACTCCTCTCTCTCTCCCTGCTCCCGACACTGCACGTAGTAGGTGCTCATCAAGTATTTAATGAACAATGAAAACCCACTTGTTTCATAGGTGCCATTTACAGAGAAAATGGCAAGGCCACCGTCCAGAGAAGCTGTCATTGCCAGATTTGTCATGAGAATCAGGCCATCCACTTTCATCTAAATGTGGTGCCACACACGGGGCCAGTCCCTAGGTAGTCTCCATACCAAGGCGGAGCGGGCGGCCCAGGCACTGAGCTGTGTGTCTCATCTCGACTTCAGAGGCAGGAAGTAGGACTTGGCCAGGGTAGCAGTGCTGAGCGTGCAGAATTCTCTCTCTGCTTCTTAAAATTGAAGAATCTATTCTTGTCCCCAGGAAATGTGAAATGTGCTACTATGAATGAAGAATTCTGTCTCATTGGGCCATGAGGAATCACTGAACCAGTTGGTTTGGACTTGAGAGTATTAGTCTCAGTAAAAAGACTCGCAACTTCAGTGTGGCAGTTATCATGTTCAAACCCTGTTCTTATGTTTAAGCATTGAAGGGAAAAAAGGTCTTTAAGATCTACAAGACTACTTGAGGCAGCTGTATTTACTTCCATCTCTCTTGCTACAGTAGAAAATGTAGACTCATGTGCCGGCGCCTTCTTCAGGCGTGAGTGTCGAGGTTTCAGTGAGATTTTTATAAATACCAGGCACAGTGCCTGGCACGTTTCAGGTGCTCGGTGTCGTTAGTTACCATCACTGCCATGACTGATCCTGCCTCTGGCCCTAGCCTCTGTAAAGCCGACCCACCCTTCCCCTGTGCGTCTCGGGCTTGGCTTTGTGGCGCCGCACACTGACAACAGGGCGGTCGTTTCCTTCCCGACCCCAGGGCTCTGCAGAGACGCGGCTGCCTGGAGACGCGCTGCAGGACTGTCACTAGCTCCGAGGCGCTTTCTGGACACCAGGTCGGGTCGCCATCCCTCTCACGTTTGTCCCTTTGCCCCTCGCAGGAGGAGTTTGAAAAAGCACTGGTGTGGTATGAGTCAACACTGAAGCTGCAGCCCGAGTTTGTCCCTGCCAAGAACCGGATCCAGACCATCCAGTGTCACTTACTGCTGAAGAAAGGGCGGCGCGCCCCTTAGCCAGGCCACCTCTCCTCTCCCTTTACTCGTGCTCTCAAAAAAAGAATCAGAAAGAGTCTAATCATGGTCGGTATCTACTTCTAATGATGCGTGTGAAAATAACTGAGTAAGACTTATAACAGGACTTTTACGTATTTGGGAATTGGTTTGGTTTTGGTTTTAAGTTCTTTCCCCCAGCCACCCTCAGGCGTCTTCAGCAATACAGATTTCTTAAGAGGAATGTGCAGCCTAAAGATACCGTGTGAATGCTGAGCCAGGACACTTCTGGAGCCGTGCTGACTCTGAAACCTGGAGGCCGTCAGGGCTTTCCTCGGTGGCCCCGCTGGCCTCCCCTCGGAGGAGGCCGGCTCCGCCCTGCACATCCTCCGCTTCCGTTGTGGCCTCTGTCGTCGATGGAGACGCGAGCCCGGCTGGTGCCAGCCAGGGAGAAGCAATGCCCGCGCTCCCCCACTAGCTCCCCACGCAGTCCCCAGGCGCGTCCATTCCATGCTGCTAGGTTACAACCCGTCAGAGGTAGTTTGCAGGGGAGGAAGGGGTAACGATTTAAAAAACAAATATTTACAACAAAACTCTTAGGATCACCTGACCTTCGTGATGTTATTTATGTTGGGGAGGGAGGGGGGCTGAGGAGGGGGGATCCGCAGTGTGCAACATCTTTATCATTTGTACTTTAATTGCAAATCACAAGGAAACCAATACGTTGAAATCCTATATAACAGGTTTATATATAGAGAATATGTATATTTGAAGCCCTCTACAAACTGAGTCTATGTTTTACTAATTCTTTGTTCACTGTGTTACCCATCTTGGGAGAAGGCGTGCCTAGCGGCACCCTCTCCCCCAGCCTCACACGAGCTGGTCAGAAGAGAGCTGGAGCCCAGGCCAAGGTCCACCCAATGCCTTTGCCTTTTGTCCCAGGAAAATCAGAAACTTCAGCATTTCAGAATTTTCAAGGGCACATACTGAGAACAAAATAAAAGTTGTCTATGAGCAAAATAAAGTCTGCAGTATGGTCTTTCTTTAAAACCAGGCTAGTTGGAGCCCTCGAGAGCCTACGTGTTATCTCTGCCTCTAGACTTCTCAAGTCTTACTCTTCCTTTCCACAGCAGCAAGGTGAGGTTCTGTGGTGGGTAAACTTACCAACACATTATGCTGGACCAGCAGTAAAGACACACAGTCAGCAGATAATCAGAATTTGATGTAAAACAGACCTTCCCATTAAAGGAAGCTCTCCAAATCCCCAAAACTTTGGGCACCTACTGGAGGCTACTTATGGTGGGGCTGTTCTAGCTTCAGAGAACACTTTAATAGATTCAAATCTTGATCCTGCCTTTTTTTTTTTTTTTAAATGTGGCACTGGCAGCATTCACCTGTGACCCCAGCCCTATTTCATTCTTTATTTTGAAACAGGCTCTAAGTTGCGGGGGGTCCTCACAAGTTGCTGAGGCTGATCTTGAACCTCTGATCCTCCCGTTGCAGCCTCCCAAGTGCTGGGGTTACAGTGTGAGCTACCATGTCCAGCTATTTTTTTAAATGTGTTTTATTTGTTTCTTTATTTTGATACTTGGAGTTCAACACAGAGCTTTCTACCTCTGAGCTACACTCCCCAGCCCTATTGTATTTTTTATTTTGAAACAGGATCTCTCTGGGTTGCTAAGAATTTCTCTAAGTTGCTGAGGCTGGCCGCAAACCTGTGATCCTCCTGTCTCGGCCTTCTAAGTACTGGGATTACAAGTGTGTGCCACCACGCCCAGCTTGATCCTTTTTACTAGCAACAGTCGCAGCAAGACTTTGTAATCCCAAGTACTGGGATCACAGATGTGCACCACTGTGTTGACTGAGAACTACTGCCCTTCACAGGGAGTTACTGTAAGAATTGCAGGAAATAAAAAAGATGAAGCAGTTAGCACAGTAAGTCCAGTTAGGACTATTGTTATTGGCACCACGTTGTGGAAACTGGGTACTTTAGGAATTCTAATTAAACAAGACCCAGCCATCCAATTCGATCATAATATTCTGGTCAAGCCAAACACACCATCCCGACTTCTAAAAATTGTGCTTAGTCCAGTCCCTATTTCTATCCTTTATGATTTCGACCCCCTTGGGCCTCTCCACCACCCCCAGGCTGTTCCTCATAACTCCGGCAAACCCTGATCTGCACTTCTGGTCATTTTAACAGCTATTTATTGAGCCGGGCAAGAGACTGTGTGCAGTCTTAAACATCAAAGATGTATTGAGCTCTGTCTGTATTCCAGGGTTATCCGGAGAGCTTTATGTGGGATAAAACTCATCCAAGTCTCATGTCAACCCAAAGCGTAGGTCCTGTGTTGATCCTGATCTCGACTTGCCCAAGACCACAGGTGACGGAGTCGGGGTCTGAGCCCCGGCCACAGGCCGCTGGCGCTCCTGCCACCGGCTTCGGTCCCCACGTCCACGAAGGAGGGAGGCGATGCTTTACAGCTGAACACCGAGGCTCGGAGGCCCGGTCGCCGCAGTCAGTGCACGGTGGAGTTCAGCGTCTACGCCAGCGCAGATGCTCACACCAACTTAGCGCCTCAACTGCTCTACCGGGTACTGACTTGTGTGTAAACTATCTCTAGTAAATGCTGCGTTCTTCTTTCATGTATAAAGTGTTTCTAGTAAGTGCTGCTTTCTGTTTCTCCTTCCTCTTTCCCTCCCCGTCCTCCTCCCTCTCCTTCCAAAGGGGACTTGCCAGTTGTCCAGACTGGCCTTGAATTAATGGCCTCAGGGAATCCTCCTGCCTCCGTCTCTTCTCTAGCTGGGACCACAGTGGTGTACTGCCCACTCGGCTTAGTGCTTTATTGGTTTTTTTTATTTGTTTTTGTATTGTACTGCGGAATTGACCCCAGGGGCAGTCTACATCTGAGCTGCACCTCCAGCCCTTTTTTTCTTTTTTTTTTTTTTTTTTTGCAATACTGGGGATGGAACCCAGGGGCATCCTACCTTCAAGCTATACCCCCAACCCTATTTTTTATTCTTTATTTTAAAACAGGGTTTCACTGAGTCACAAAGGGCCTCACTAAGTAGCTGAGGCTGTCCACGAACTGGGGTTCTCCTGTCTCAGCCTCCCGAGTGCTGAAATTACAAGGGTGCGCCACCACGCCCGGCTTTACTTTCAGATGGTCTCAGTAGGTTGCTGAGGGTCTCACTAAGTTGCTGAGGCTGGCCTCGAACCTATGGTACTCCTGTTTTCAGCCTCCCAAGTACTGATCACAGGCACGAGCCACCACACCCGGCTAGTGCTTTACTCTTCACGATTCCCTGTTTGCTTTCAGGTGTATTAACTTTGTCTGTACTGTGTGTGTTACACAGATCTAGTAAATACCAAGCACTCGTTAAATACAAAGTAATTTGACAAGCAATGCAGTTGACATGATTCTCTGCATCCTGCTGTTGGTATTCTCAGGGCCTCCCACCCACATCTCACAATTTTTTTTTTTTTTTAGGACACCAACCTAGGAAGTAAAATATCTTGCATCTTTGCGGTAGAACTTGAAAATAAAAATTTTAAAATGTGGGCTCAGCCTTCTGCTTCAAGCTCCCTGTTCCCGACCTGGCTAAGGGAGAAAAGTGCCCAGCTGCCCCTGAGCCTGGCAGGCTCCTCACCCTTCCCTGCCGAGCGTCTCGCACTGGCAGGGGAGGTGGTGGAACCACTTTGCAAGGTTGGCGTGGTGGGGTCTGCCTCTGTCCTGGGCCTGCAGGGCCCTGACACCTAGGCCAGCTGTCACCTCCTCGGCAGCGGCCAAGCAGCCGCAGAAGAGCCTGGTCTCTAGATTCAGCTTCGTGGTTATTCTGGTCAGACAGGCATCCAAAGGCCAAAATCCATGTTTTCCCTTTCTGTGGAGATGCAAACAGGCAATTTCAGCTCTTCCTGCAAACAGATTTAGCTTAGCACTTACTGATGTCCAACGCTGGCTGAAACATTAGACAAAAGAGTCATGATCTAGTTGGAAACAAGACTGAGAAGTAGAGGATACAGATTCCATACCACTCAGCAGAAGCCTGCGGATTGTAAGAGCCACAAACAATTCTCTGATGGATCAACTCTCCTAGAACGTGGTGGTTTTTTCTAAGCACACATCTTTGTACACTCCAGAGTTTTCCATGGCTCAGGCCCTGTCTACTTTTCCATGCTTTTCTTCTGCCATTCATGTATTCAATCAACAAACATGAAATAATTGCCTACAGAGTTCCAGGCACTGTGATGGCCAGTGGAGGTGATTCAGTGTTGGTGGGAGAGCCGGGTGTGGTGGTGCATGCCTATAATCCCAGCACTTAGGAGGCTGACACAGGAGGATAGATCGCAGGTTCAAGGCCAGCCTCAGCTACTTAGGAGGTCCTCCGCAACTTAGTAAGACCCTGCTTCAAAAAAGAAAAAGTCTAGAAAATAGGGCTGGGGGTGTAGCTCAGAGGTGCAGCGCCTCTGGGTATAATCTTCAGTTACACAGACACACAAACACACACACAGGGGTGGGGAGGGAATAGAAGATGGGTGAGAGAGGCTGTGAGATCAGTCTGGGGCCAGGTCACGAAAGGCATCATAAGCAAGAGTAAGGAGCGTGGACTCCATCCTAGGTGGGATGTGGAGACTCATGGACTCCAGCTACAACTTAGTGTTTCACACATTCATCAAACTTCACGTGTCCGTGCATGAGCGTGCTGCTCCCACTGCCTAGAAGGCCGGTTTCTCTCAATCTCCCTCCCCACCCCCTTTTTTTTTTACCTACTTAACTCTGCTGTGTTCTGAGATATTGTCCACAGGATGCCATGTGCCCACGGTACCTGTGACTGCCTGGAATGAGCTGGTTATGTATCCAGTCACATGCTTAGCTTCATGGCTAATCATTGTCTCTATCTCCTACTCGTACAACATACAGGCCTGGCACAAAGCAGTTGCTTGCTTTAAAAATAAAATACTCAACTATGGAATCAATGAACAGATCCAACAATACCCTGGAGAAGGTCTTATGACAACAGAGAGAAGATCGTGCGTGGGGCCGGGAGTTGAAAGGAGAGGAACAGGCTGGGGGTGCAGCTCAGTGGGAGAGCACTTGCTTGTCTCTACTTGCTTGTCAAGCACTGCAAAGAAATAAACAAGAGGAATTGAAAGGGAAACGAAAGAGAAGGGAAGAAAAAAGTCATGGAGAATGCCAGCAGATAAGTGGAGAGGCTGCCTGGCCTTCAGCCCACCTTTGAGCTCCCACCACCTCTGGCCCATGCAAAGTACTCTGAGCAGGGACAGGCACGTCCTTTGCTACCAGGGAGTGTCAGCTCTTCTGCTGGCCCAGCCTTTACCCTGCCGGTAAACCTGTCCCCAAAGTCAGTTGCCTTTTCCTTTCTGTTAAAGAGTGTTGTTCTGCGCCGGGCGTGGTGGCACACGCTTGTAATCCCCACGCTTGGGAGGCGGAGACAGGAGGATTGCGCAGGTTTGAAGCCAGCCGCGCTGGCTTACGAGACCCTGTTTCCAAATAAAAATATAAAATAGGTCTGGGAGTGTAGCCCGGAGGTAGAAGGGCTTCCAGGAACCCCAGTACCACCAAAAATAAAATAAATAAAAAAATAAAGAGTGTTGTTCCACTTCTTGCTCCTGATGCAAAATCTTGACTTCTGGAGGAGGGGATCCAGCCTGGAAGCTGGGGACGTCTCCAGATGAGCACTGAGTAGGAGCACTTTGGGGAGATTCCACTGTGTTCTCCACTTCTCTGGATTTCTCCCATTCTGCTTTCCAGTCCACTCGCTCTCTTCTGCTGGTCTAACCCATCCACTGAGATTTTTATTTCGGTCACAGTCTCACTAGTAGGAGTTCTGTCTGGTTCTCTGTATCCTATACACTGCATTATCTTTTTTTTTTTTTTTTTTTTTTTTTTTTTGCAGGTCTGGGGATGGAACCCAGGGGCATTTGACCTCCGAGCTACACCCCCTGCCCTATTTTTTATTATTTATTTTGAAACCGGGTCTCACTGAGTTGCAGAGGGCCTCACTAAGTAGCTGAGGCTGTCCCCGAACCGCGATCCTCCAGGTCTCAGCCTCCCGAATCCTGGGATGACAAGCGTGCGCCACCACGCCCGGCCGCATTATCTTTTATAATCTGTCCTTATTCTATGAATCCCAGCCTTCCTTTCAACCACGTGAACATTTTCAGCATACTTACTCTTCAAATTAGTCTATGATTTCTTATTCATTCGGAATGAATTTATTTGCCTGTTTGGTGGATGTGCACACTGGTGGCCTCATAACATCACAATGCCCCCAGGGTGTGTGTCTGTTACTAGGGATTGAACCCAGGGTCATTCTACCTCCAAGCTACATCTCCAGCCCTATTTTATTTATTTATTTATTCACTTATTTAATTTTGAAGCACGGTCTCACTGAGTGGCTGAGGGCCTCACCAAATTGCTGCGGCTGGCCTCAAATCTGCAATGCTCCTGTCTCGCCTCCCAAATACTGGGATCACAGGTGCGTGTCACCACGCCCACGGGTTCTTGATGGCTACTCTCCTCTGTATTCTCTCACGTCCCCAGTGATTCCATCCAGCCCCGGGGTTTCAAACCCTATACCTGTGTGTGTGTGTGTGTGTGTGTGAGATCCCCAAAATGCATATGTCCTGCATCAGTGGTCTCCAAACTCATTCATCCAACTGTGTATTTAATTTTATGCAGTTTGTACAAAACTGAATTTGTTATATCACCCCCCCCCAAAAAAATTATTGTCTAACTTCCATCCTCCCATCTGAAAATTAGCGTGTCTTTTCTTCTATTAAGATGAGTGCCTTGCAATAATGTATGAACCCCTAAAAATAAAAAAAAGAAGAAGAAAAAAACCACCCAAGCTGGCCCTGGCTTCGCCTCCCACTTCTCTCCCTCCCTCTTGCTGTGTCTCTTCAGCCACACCAACCTCCTTGCAAATGTTTTTAAATGTCCCATCACACCTGTGCCCCAGGACATCTGCGTTGCTGTTCTCTTTGCCTGAAATACTCTTCCCTTGAACACACGGAGCTCAGCTTCTCACCTCCTCCCTCTGTAAGGTTTCATGCATCATGATATTTATTTATTTTTGTATTTATTTATTTATTATTGAATTCACAGGCATGCTTCCTATGACCTGCACCCCCACCCCTGTTTTATTTTGAAACAGGGTCTCACTAGTTGCAGAGTGCCTCTCTAAGTTGCTGAGGCTGGCTACAAACCTGTGATCCCCCTGTTTCAGCCTCCTAAGTACTGGAATTACCTATTTTTTATTTTGACACAGGATCTCACTAATTACTGAGATTAGCTTCAAACCTGCAATCCTCCTTTCTCAGCCTCCCAGGTACTGGGATTACAGTGTGTGCCAGCACACCCGGCTTTTAGTATTTTATCTGTTGTTGTTGTTATTGTTGTTATTATTGTTGTGAAGTCTAGCTATGTTGCCAGGCTGGCCTCGAATTCATGGGCTCAAGCAATTCTCCCACCTCATCCTTGCAAGCTGCTGGGACTACAGATGTGCAGCTTTGAATCTTTAAGTTTTTATTTTTTGCCGGGCGTGGTGGCGCATGCTTGTAATCCCCACACTTGGGAGGCTGAGACAGGAGGATCGCACAGGTTCAAAGCCAGCCTCAGCTACTTAGTGAGGCTCTCAGCAACTTAGTGAGACCCTGTTTCCAAATAAAGTATAAAATAGGTCTGGGAGTATAACCCGGAGGTAGAAAGCCTCTGGGTTCCACCCCAGTACCACAAAAAAAATTTTATTTTTTTATTTTCACTTGTGTGTGTGTGTGTGTGTGTGTGTGTGTGTGTGTGTGTGTGTGGTACTGGGGGTGGAACCTAGAGGCTTTCTACCTCCAGCCTATACTCCCAGACCTATTTTATACTTTATTTGAAAACAGGGTCTCACTAAATTGCTGAGAGCCTCACTAAGTAGCTGAGGCTGGCTTCGAACCTATAGGATCCTCCTGTCTCAGCCTTCCAGGCTCTGGGATTATAAGGATGCGCCACCACGCCCGGCTATTTTCACTTTTTATTGGTGCATTGTAATCATACATCTTGACGAAGTTCAAGGTGATGGAGGCACACGTGCACACAGCACTCACTGAGCCCTCCCCCGGCTCCCACCCTATTCCCTGCCCGGCCCCTCCTCCCCCGCTCAGCACCCTGATTGACTTTGATACGTCTGTGTACGTGCATCATGTCCGCTGAGGTGTTTCCCTCTTCCCCCTCCCATCTCCCTTTGTTAGGTCCCCTTCTTCACTCAACTACGGTTTCTCTTCCTTGTCTAGAGTTCCTCCTATGTCCCAATTTCTCCCTGGCTTCCGAATATTAAGGAGAACACCCAACTTTTCGCTTTTTGTGACTGACTACTCTGACTTAGCATAATGTCCCCCAGTTATGACCATTTCCCCACGAATGACATAATTTTGTTCTTTTTTTTATGTCTGAGTAAAATTCCATTCTATACATATCCCATAGTTTTGTAATCCATTCATCTGTTGATGGACATCTCAACTGGTTCCATAGTTTGATAATTGTGAATTGTGCCCTTATAAGTATGTATATGTTATATACATACTTATATATGCATACATTACTCTGGTAGTTTGATTTTCACTCTTTTGGACAGATACCCAGGAATAGTACAGCTGGGTCATATGGTAGGCTCATTCCCATTCTTCTGAGGATCCTCCACAGTTTCCCAAAGTGGTTGCACTAATTTGCAATCTCACCAGCATTGTATTAGGGTTCCCACTTCTCCACCCCCTCGCCAGCATTTATTGTTGTTGTTTAATGATTGCCATTCTAATTGGGGTTAGGTGAAATCTCAGGTAGTTTTGATTTGCATCTCTCTGACTGCTAATGATATTGAACATTTTTTCATACATCTTTTGGCCATTTGTATTTCTTCTTTCATGAAGTGTCTATTTAATTCACTTGCCCATTTTTTATTGGGTTATTTGGTTTTTTGTTTGAGATTCTTCATAGTTTCCTTTGCTGCAAAGAAGCTCTTCAGTTTAATCCCATGTATTGATCCTCGTTTTAATTTCTTGTACCTTTGGGGTCATGTTGAGGAAGTTTTTACCTGTGCTTATATGTTGGAGTACTGGTTCTTTTCCCTCTTCCAGTAGCCGCTAGGTCTCTGGTCTAATTTTCAGGTTTTTGATACATCTTGAATTGACTCTTGTTCAGGGTGGGAAAGTGAGGGGTTTCCCCAATTTTTCTGCATATGGATAGCCAGTTTTGCCAACACCATTTGTTGAAGAGTTTATATTTTTTCCAGTGTATATTTTTGGCCACTTTGCCAAAAATCGGTTGGCTGATAAGTGTTTGAAATTGTTTCTGAGTATTTTACTCCATTGGTCACGTGTCTGCTTTTGTACAAATACCATGCTGTTTTTATGATTATGGCTCTGTAGTAGAGTTTGAAGTCAGATATTGTGAGGCCTCCTGTATGGCCGTTGTGGCTGAGAACTATTTTGGCTATTCTGAGTATTTTATTGTTCCAAATGTATTTAAGGACTGATTTTTTTGTATCTGAAGAATGACCTTGGTTTGTTGTTTTTTTGTGTTTTTTGTGGTACTGGGGATGGAAGCCAGGGGCATTCTACCTCTGAGCTACACCCCCACCCCTATTTTTTGTTCTTTATTTTAAAACATCCTCCCATCGCAGCCTCCCAAATGGACCTTGGTAATTTAATTGGTATTAGATCGAATATGTAGATCACTTTTGGAAGAATGGCCATTTTGAATATATGTGTGTGTGTATACACACACACACACACACACACACACACACACACACACAGCCTATCCAAGAGCATGGGAAGTCCTTCCATCATCTAAGATCTTCAATTTTTTTAATGTTTTATAATTTTCATTGTTGAGGTCTTTTACCTCCTTGGTTAGGTTTATTCCTAAGTATTTTATTGTCTGGGGGATATTGTGAGTGGAAATGTTTTCTGGATTTTTTTTTTTTTCGGTGGCTTTATAGTTGGCGTACAAAAAGCTTCTGATTTTTTAAGCTTGATTTTATATCCAGACACTTTGCTGAATTCAGAATTTGTTGATCAGTTCTAAAAGCCTTTTGGTTGAGTTTATTGGGCTTTCTAAATATAATATCATGACACTGGCAAATAGAGATAGTTTCAGTTCTTCTTTTTCTATTTGTACTCCTTTGATTTTCTTCTCTTGCCTTATTGCTCTGGCTAGAGTCTCAAATACTCTATTGAAAAGGAGTGATAATAGTGGACATCCTTGTCTTGTTCCTGTTTTTAAGGGGAATTCTCATAGTTCTTCCCCATTCGTTATGAAGTTGGCTGTGGCCTATTGTATATTGCCTTTATGATATTGAAGTAAGTTCCTTCTATTCCAATTCTTGGCAGTGTTTTAGCATGAATGGGTGTCGGATACTATCGAATGCTTTTTCAATGTCCATTGAAATGATCATGTGATTTTTGTCCCGAGTGATGTCTATGTGGTGGATTAATTGTGACATCCTCCTCCACAGTTTCTCTTTCCATTTCCTGCTTTTCTTCTCTTCATAGTGGACGTCATTACTGGGTCTACTCTGTTATTTATTGTCTGTCACTCCGAGATTAAAGAAGCCACGGTTTGTATCTATTTTGTACCCTGATGTATCTGGGGCCCTGATGCATGGCAGGTGCCCAGAACTGTTGAAAGACGAAACAGATGAGTGAAGGAGGAGGTAAGACTTCCTCATATGGTTCTTATATTTGCCCTTGTGCAGCAGGAGTTAATGCTTAAGATAATCCTGCAAGTCATATGGTGTTAAGTCCACCTTCCCATAAGGAAGTTTTTGAGATCATCTTTACTAAATTCCCAACGAGGTGGAATATATTTGGTTTTGAGGGGTGTTTGGGGGGAATGGTACTGGGGTACTGAGGTACTCTGAGCTATACCCCCAACCCTTTTTTTTGAAGCAGGGTCTTACTAAATGTCTAAGGCTGTCTTTAAACCTGCAATCTTCCAATCTCAATCTCCCAAGTACTAGGATTATAGGTGAGTATCACTGTACCCAGCTAAACATGCTACATTTGTTTTTGTTTGTATTGTAATATTGGTGATTTAACCCAGGGGTTTTCTACCTTTAAGTTACACTCCAGCCCTTTTTATTTTAAAGAGTCTCACTAGTTTGATGGAAGTCTGAGCTCAATTGCTGAGCCTGGTCTTGAACCTACAATCCTCCTGACTTAGCCTCCCAAATACTGGGATTACAGGCGTGTGCCACCAAGGCCAGCTAAACATGTGTTAGAGTCTCTGCTCCACAGAGTATGAGTTAGGACTCCATCTTCCCACCAGCATGAGGCGCGTGTCCTCAGCTCTTTACCAGGAGGTCAGGGGCTCTGGTCTGTCCTGTTTGCTCCCCCTTCCTGGCCTCATGTGGAGCCCAGTCCCATCTCTCAGCTTTCCACAAGGCCAAATTCCCATCCCTACACAGGGCCTAAGACCACAACTCCTTGGGCCTGTAGAAATCCTCAGGCCCTGGGGACCATGAGGCCACAGTCCCTCCATTGCAGGCACCTGGCATTTCTTGATTCTCAGTTGCTCTCTGTGTTTTCATTTTGTTTTGTTTGGGTTTTATCCTGTCTTTGGACGAGGTGGAGGTGGAGGTGGGGGATTCCCACATGGGTTCCATATGCTATAGTGACTGGAAGTTTGGAGAGGCCAGATCCACACCACACAGGTCCTTTCCCCTGAAGTCTAGAATCTCCTCCGGTGAGGATGTGAATGAACCCTTGTGTGGGAAACATTGCTACTGACAGACATGAATTACATCCGTCACAAGTACCAAAATAGAAGCAGGTGTTCAGACACACTGGCTTAGGAACAGACTTCTGATTTATCTAAAGTTTACCTCTTCCAGAGTTAGGGCATGCCCTCCAACACCAAAATCTCTGCAGTTACCTAGCACAGAAAGCCCAACTTTTCTGAAAATGTCTAGCTCCTGTGGGGAAGGACTTCACTTGAAAAAGGGCCCTGAATAAGTCAGGGTTTTCCAGAGAAACAGAACCAAAAGCACACATGTGTGCAAGCACATACACACACATACACACATACACACACCACACACAGATTGGCACATGCCTATAATCCCAGTACTTAGGAAGCTGAGACAAAAGGGTCATGGGTTCTAGGTCAGCCTCAGCAATTTAGTGAAACTGTTTCAGAATAAAAAAACAAAACAGGCTAAAATTGTAGCTCAGAAATGGACGTCCCTGGGTTCAATCCCCAGTATCAAATATATGTATTTGTACATAAAGTATATACATATATATGGAAATAAATACATGTATATAAATATACACATACATATAATTTTAAAGAATTGGTTTAGCTAGGCATGGTGGTGCATGCTTGTAATCCCAGTATACTTGAGAGGCTGAGATAAGAGTTTCACGCAGGTTCGAAGCCAGCCTCAGCTACTTAGTGAGGCCCTTTGCAACTTAGTGAGACCCTGTTTCCAAATAAAGAATAAAAAAATAGGTGTATAGCTCAGAGGTAGAAAGCCCCTGGGTTCCATCCCCAGTAGTACAAAAAAAAAAAAAAGAATTGGCTTGTGTGACTATGGAGATTTAGAAGTCCCAAGATCTGCTGTCTGCAAGTTAAGAACCCAGAAAGCTAATGGCCAGTTTAAAAGCCTCAAAGCCAGGGAATTGACGATAGGTTCAAGCCTGAGTCTGAGTTCTGAGAATCAGGAGCATTAAGGGCAGGAGAGAATGGATGTTCCAGCTCATGCACTCAAGAAGTCAGCCTGCCCCCAGCTTCTGCTGCGTCCAGGCCCTCCACAGGTTGGACGATGCCTACCATGTGGGAAGAGGACCCCCGCTTTACTCAGATCACCAATTCGCATGCTAATCTCCAAGCACCTTCACAGACCCATGTGACCCACAGAAGTCACGTTCCAGATATCTGGGCACCCAATGTCCCCGTCAAGTCCCAGTCCAGTTGATGTATAAAATTAGACTAGCCAGGCGTGGTGGCGCACGCTTGTAATCCCTGCGCTTGGGAGGCGGAAACAGGAGGATGGCTCAGGTTCGAAGCCAGCTGTGCTGGCTTAAGAGACCCTGTTTCCAAATAAAAAGTATAAAATAGGTCTGGGAGTGTATCCCGGAGGTAGAAGGGCTTCCAGGAACCCCAGTACCACCAAAAAAAAAAAATTAAATTAAATTAAAAAAAATTTAGGCTAGAAGCCTTTGTAATCAGGGCCAGCTAGACCCTTAGTTTGAGGCTGACCTCAAACAGTGGCTGGTGGAGACACGGGCTTCTCCACTACGCTCTCACCAGAAGTTATGAGGATGTGTCGGGAGAGGTTCTCACTAGCTGTTCACTCTACAGCCTGGCGACACAGAGGGGCTCCAAGCAAGGCTAGTGGGGACCAGGGGGCTGGCTCAGCATGGGAATCCTTACAGCTTCTGCCGGTTGCTCTTCAGAACCTGCAGGGGGCAGCAAGACACAGGCTGAGGGTCTGAGCTCCAAACAGCAGGTCCCAGGCGGGTCTGTAGACACCAAGGCGCTCACATCACAGAGCTGGCATCAGAGGATGGAGACGTGAGAGGAGAGGTGGCCAGAGCCCCTGAACCTGCCTGTCCCCTGCAATAGCTGCCAACCGCATCTGCCTAGTGAGAGCTACACAATTCACCACAGTGAACCCGGCGGCGTGGCATACACTGCAATCCCAGTGCTTGAAAGGCTGAGACTAAAGGATTGCAGCAATTTAGTGAGACTCTCGGCAACCTAGTGGGACTCTGATTCAAGAGAAAAAATAAAATGGGCTGGAGGTGTAGCTCAGCGGTAGAATACCCCTAAGTTCAGTCCTCAGTAACACACGCACAGACACACACACACACACACACACACACACACACACACACTACAATGGAATGTAGCTCAGAATTCAGTTCTCAGTTGTCCTGGTCACAGTGGCCGCTGTCTAGGACAGTGCGGTGTGACACATTTTCATTATCACAAAGGCCCATGGGCTAGCACGGCCCTAATACTGAGCTCCACTCCAGCCCCAAATGCAGCACCGCCAGGCCCCACAGTCATCCCTGGAGGACAGCTGCAGATACCAGCAAAAGCCACGCCCTCTCGGCATCTGCATTATTATTATTCATGCAGTCCATAGGCAGAATCTCAAAGTGAGAAATAGTCCCGAGAGAAGGTGTGGTCGCTGGCCAAAAGCATTCTCCACTTTTAGATATTCTTTCATAACTATTATTCTTCTAGTATTCTTT
This sequence comes from Muscardinus avellanarius, assembly GCF_963383645.1. Taxonomy (NCBI): domain Eukaryota; kingdom Metazoa; phylum Chordata; class Mammalia; order Rodentia; family Gliridae; genus Muscardinus; species Muscardinus avellanarius. The sequence continues at coordinate 216,716,252 of NC_137786.1, forward strand.
TAACTCTCTATATGAATTGCTCCGGTGGTATAAGATCAGGACTGTGAGAGAAACTGAGTCCATGGAAAATAAAATTTCTAGTAATTTGTCCAAACCTCTAAATGCCTTTGGTTTTGTTCAGATAGTAAGAGAACTTAGTTAGAGATTAGATGCCGTGGTAACGTTCTAGTCAGCAATTACAAACGCAGATTTCCTCTCAATCTCTGACCTTCAACCTAATTACTAACTAACCTAGAGGGGGAGGCGACCCGATGCCTCCATTTACCTCTCTTTATGATCCTGCCCAGATACGGGAAGACAAACGTTGGGTGTTACATCAAAGCAACCCAGTTTATGAGCAACTGATACTGCCCAATACAATGGAGCTGAAGGCTAAGAAGATTCCTGACCTTTACACCCAGTATGAGGGGCGCCACATGGCCCAGGAAAGGATATTGCAAAGGGTCTGGGACAGAAATATGGATTATTTATAAGATGAATAGGTTTCTAATAAGCCTATCGTTTGGGAAAAAGGGTTTCACAGCTAAGGAAGTATATCTGACAACTAAATCTAAAAACTACATGGTATTTTTGGTGTTTGTCTGCCAAACTGTGTTGTGAGTTTGCTTAAGCTTTCAGATTTAGAAGGTGAGATGGCAACACCTGAAGAAACTCTATCACATCCACCTGAATCACCACATCTCCCCACACTTGCTATACGGACTGAGCCCAAAAGATGGAAAGTTCCAAGAAAGTTAAAGAAAATTCCCCAAGAAGCCTCCAAGCCTTGGGCGTGCCCGTTTCTTCTGGAAGATTGCCCTTTGGAACTGCTTGTCTGCAAGATCAGGGAGAAGATCCGGAGTTAATCTCTTGAAAGCCAAAAGCCAGCTGAAAGCCGGACTAGTTTTTTTTACCTCTGTTTACATGTCATTCACTATTGTTTCACAGTGATTGCATTCACTTCATTTTCTCTTATTATTAACTTTACTGGTGAAGGGTATAAATTTTTTGGGGTTCTTGTAATAAAGTGTCATTAGCTCAAAAGGCTCTTGTCCATATCAGATTCTTTCCAAGAGCGCCATCGTTAGGGACTTAAAGAAATTTAGTCCCTAAAAGGGAAAGAATCACTGCAGATAAGAGGCTGCAGCATTTCACTCTACCCTTCCCCATCTTTGCTGAGATTCCCGATCGCGAGTGGACTCGCGCCCCGATTGGACTGAATTGGCCTTCGGCAGACAGCCACCGGGAAGGCGCCAGAGCGCGGTCCCTCAAGGCCGGCCTCTCCTCGGCCCCCTCTTGAAATGCGAGCGTTGCTCCTCCAGGCTGGAGAGAAGTTAGGGTTCTGATGAAGGTGGCTGTGAACAGGACTGGCTGGGGCGCACGCGGAGCTGTGCCGGGCCGGCGGGAGCTGCCTGGGGCCTCAGGGTCTTTTGAGGTGCTGTTGCTTCAACCCGGGAGGCCCTTCCCTCCGTGCCTGTTTAGCAGTCAGTGAGCACTGTGCCATGGCTGGCAGAACCTGCCCATCTCCCTCGCACCCACGGTCATGCTGGGGCTGCTGTCTGCACAGGCAGGACTCGGGCTACGCCGGCCTTGGCAGGGGCAGGTGATGGCGGAAAGTTAATACCAGGAGCAGTGGACGAGGTGGGGCGCGGGTGGGCTGACACCCTGGAGCGACATCACTCTGAGGGGTGTGCTGTGCTTTCTCCCAGAGTCCCGCGGCCCCGTGGAGACCTGGCCTGACAGGGCGTCCTGACATCCTTCCCTGGGCTTCTCTACTTCCCTGACTCACCCTCCTTCCCCTACTGGTGTTTCTTCAGGCACTTCTCAAATAAATGACGTGCACAGATTCCTAAGAACAGGGACTACAGAGTGGTAAACAGAGGCAGAAAGACTAAAACAACACAATCCAGTTCCTCCATCAAGTTAGCGGCGTGATGGGCAAGGCAGGCAGGGAGAGGGGCCATCAGCAGCCGGTGACAGGCAGGACGGTGAGAGGGGTGGGAACAGCGCCAAGGGAAGGAAGGGCTTAGCCAAACCAAGAACTCACAGACAGAGGGGTGGGAGCCCAGGGAAGCTGTTGACATCCACAGCTGGGGACAGTAGGATTGGATTGACATTTCATAAAAATCACTCTAGCAGGGACATAGAGAATGGGCCAGGAGAGTAAGGATAAAAGCCAGGTGCCCACCAGCCTCTGGGAATGCTGAGAAGGAGAGAAAGCTGAAGTAGGCAGAGCCCGGGCACTGGGGACGGCAAAGACTAAGGATGGGAGGAGGGTTGGTGAGGAAGAGTTGCCGCAGGACCGAGGGACACAAGCTTTGAGCTGGTCCCCAGGCTCCTGGCCTAGGAAACAGAAGGATGGTGCTGCCGCTGTAGCAACACAAGCCCAGGGCCACTGGGTTTGAAGGACAGATGACGGCTTTCATTTTGAGCCAGATCTTAAGGTGCCTTTAGGCCACTGGTCTCCTGTTGCCATCTCCAGATCAACGGCACTACGGGGGAGTTGCAGAAATGTACATTCTCAGGCCCCTCAGAATCAGGACCTCTAAGAGCCCCCAATTTGGATTTGAATAAACCCTCTAGTCCTTTGGGTAATAGCGGTGTCTTGGTCAATGGGCAACAACGGCCTCTTGGGGGAGACGGGGAGCCCTGATTTGTAGCCAGTTCTGGTGGTGTAAAGAATCCCACCATGCCGGGCGTGGTGGCGAATACTTGTAATCCCCATGCTTGGGAGGTGGAGACAGGAGGATCGCGAAGGTTCGAAGCCGGCCTCGCTGGCTTAAGAGACCCCTTTTCCAAATAAAAATATAAAAAATAGGTGTCTGGGAGTGTAGCCCAGAGGTAGAAGGGTTCCCAGGAATCCCAGTACCACCAAAGAAGGAGGAGGAGGAGGAGGAGGAGGAGGATGATTCCCACCATGCTGGAGTTCAAGCTGCCAATATGACATCACTAAACAGCCCCACAGAGAGCCAGGAAGAGATGCAGACACTTTCTCTTGCAGGCAGTGTGCACTGATGCATGCCTGTGGCCCCACAGCCACGGCTGCAGCCAGTCTGGGGAGCTCTTCTGGTAGGCAGGTAGATATATGGGGAGAGAACTGGGAGGCAGAAAGGTGCCAAGTGAACACGGGAAATATAAAACCAAGCTCAGTCCCTGTCCCCAAGGAGCACACAGTCACATGGAGAGAGGGAAAAGCCAACAGCCAAGGCAGAGGGGGTACAGGTGCAGGCGATGGTCCCTGCATCCTGGGAAGGTCAGGGAAGCTTGTGGGCAGCGCTGGGTCTGTGGGCACAGGCAGGGAATGTGGCGGGGTGGGGAGAGAGGGAAAGGCCGGGTGAGGACTGGGGGTGAGCCCTGATGGTGGTGTGCACAGCACAGGGTCTGAAGGCCTGAAAAGCAAGTGAGAGAAGAAGCAGCAGAGAGTCAAGACTGCAGTCAGAGGTGGTGGTCTCTCTCTCATCCTTGGCTCAGTGGAAGAACACTTGTGTAGCATCCAGGAAGCTCTGAGTTCAATCCCCAGCACTGAAAGGGGGAAAAAAAAAAGTACAATTTGAGCTATTTCCCAGCTTTCTGCCTGTATTTTGCTGTCTCTTTGCTGGAACTAACAACACTAACCACTAGCAAGAATGATCTTAACTGTTTCCAGGGTGGAATAAAAAGACATAGAATTCAACTCAGAGTTGCAAAAGCAAAACTGGCCTTACTGCCCATGACTGCACTGGGCTTTTTGCTGCCTGCAGCTTTGCTTTTGAGCCATGGGAGGCTTGAGCCCTGGGTTCAGGACACCTGACCCAACTGAAGGTGTCTCTTCAGGTAAATCTGAATATTATCAACACTGTCCAGTTCAGACAGTGGTTGCTTTGAGGGAAATATTTGTGCTTTGGTTTCTCTCCCATCCCCCTTCTCCTGACTTCTCTTCAGCTGGTGTCTGGGAACAAGTGACCTTGCTTCACATCAGCACAGTGGGGAGCAGGACTGGGAAGGGGAAGGAGCTGGAGGGGAGTGTCCCATGCTACCCGTGGTCATTGTCTCAGCTGCAGTAATGTGTCTGGGCTTCCCCAGGAAGGACACTGCTACTGCTGACACTGTGCCCTTCGCTTCTACCTCGTCCAGGGCCTCTCCTTCCCTAAGCTGCTTTCTATTTCCTCTTCCATTCTAAAAAGAACTCCCCTTGGAGCACTTTTCTTTTTCAATAAACTATGGGGCAGTATCTCTTCTCTTTTCCTATGGCAGAAAGGCTCATGGCTAGCCAAAACTGCAGACGAAGTTTTGATGATGGAGAAGAAACTTATTGAGAGGGACAATGTGTTAGTCTGCTTTGCGTTACTATAAGGAAATATTTAAGGCTACAACCTTAAACACAGACAAAGGTTTATTTAGCCCACAGTTTGGAATGTTCAAAGTCCAAGATTGGGCAGGATGGGGGCACTGGTTTGGCCTCTGGTGAGGGCAGCAGATGCAACATGGCAGAAGCAAATTGTCACACCTCCAACCGGAGCAAAGAGGAGAGAAGGCGGGGCCGGCTTGCCCTTTCTACAGCCATCAAGAGGACTCAAGGATTCCCACCAAAACTACCATGTGGCCAGTGGCCTAATGACCTCCTGCAAACGAGGCCCCATCTCAAAAGTTCCTCCATCTTCCAACAGCACCACCCTCTGGACCAAGCCTGTGCATATCGACCTTTGAGGAGCACTCAGCATCCAAACCACAGCAGAAGACACATGAGAAGTATTTTAAAAACCACTCTCCTGATGACATTTATCTGTACATTGGCTGTCTCCGGCGATAAAATGGAAACTTATTCACAACTGTGTCTTCCTCACCTAGTAGAGTTCCGGGGTCATGGTAAATGATCCATAAATGTTGTTGAATAAGCAAATGAAGGCAGAAAGTGATTAAACCTGGAGTTAAGTGTGACTAATTGACAAAAGAAGACTGAGCTTGGAGATACGGAGGCAAGAGCCTGGGCTCAAGTTGTAGGCTTTGTGGGTACAGATGATGGGCAGAAGAGAGAGAGTGTCATTAAGAATAATCGAAGCAGACAATAAGGGGGAAAACAAATTGGACCTCACCAAAATTAAAAACTTCAGTGCATCAAAAGATGCACCGTGGCTACTGGCCAGGCACGGTGGTGCATGTCTGTAATCCCAGTACCTGGGAGGCTGAGACAGGAGTAATGAAAGCTGAAGTCCAGCCTCAACAACTTTGTGAGACCCAAAAAGGAAAAAAAAAAAAAAAAAAAAAAAAAGCCGGAGGTATAGCTCAGAGATGGAATGACCCTGGGTTCAATCCCCAGTACGAAAAAAAAAAAAAAAAAATCCTATCAACAGAGCAAAAAGGCAACTGCATAGAATGGGAGAAAATATCTATAAACCACTCATCTGATAAGGGATTATCATTCAGAATATTAAAACTCAACCACAAAAACACCCAACCTAATTTAAAAAAATGGGCAAGAATTTGACTAGACGCCTCTCCAAGGAAGATGTTTAAGTGGTAAATAAGCACATAAAATGTGCAATATCAACTAACCCTTAGAGAATTGTTCATCAGAACCACAGTGGGGAACCACGTCACACCCATTGAGATGGCTACTATAAAACAAGAACACCAGTCACAAGAAAACCAGTGCCAGTGAGCATGTTGAGAAATTGGTATCCTTGTGCTTGGCCGGTGGCAAGAGAAAATGGTGGGAGTCAGTATCCTCCTTTGGCTCCCATGATGCTTTGTCTTCACGCTCTCTCCGTCACCTGTCATGGACATCTTAATAATGTTTCACACATCTTGTCCACCCCCTTTGTCCCTGTTGCCAATATCCCCAGACGCTAGGAGAGCAAGATTCTAGTCACCTTGAACCTCCAGGGCCTGGCACAGTGTTGAACTTACCCAACAATGGGTGAATGAACGACTGGTGGTGGATTTTCTCCCAGCCTGGTGACACAATCTGCATTTCTTGGAAGTAATAGTTCTTAGCCCCTTATCTAACTATTTTGTGACACTTTCATCACCTTCTACCTTCTCCATATTTAAACTCTCATATCATCTTCTCGATTGGACTCTAAGTCTTACAGTCATTTTATTGCCATAGGGCCTTGAGTGTGGCACATGGTATGTGCTCAGTGATCCCCACTTGATGATGAATGAAATTTCCTTATGAACAGGACTTGGTCTTTCAGATAGGTTCTCAAGGGGAAATTTACTGAAATCTGTGATAAAGTGGCCTGTGTATCAGTTACCTATCACTGTGTAACAAGCAAACCCAAAACTCAGAGCCTTAAAACAGCAATCATAGCTGGATGTGGTAGTGCACTCACGCTTGTACTCCCAGAATTTGGGAGGCTAAGACAGGGGGATCCCGGTTCGTGGACAGCCTCAGCTACTTAGTGGGCCCCTTTGCAACTCAGTGAGATCCTTTTCAAAATAAATTTTAAAAATAGTGCTGGGTGTGTAGCTTGGAGGTAGAATGCCCCAGGGTTCCATCCCCAGTACCACAACAAACAAATAACAACAACAACAAAAAATACCCAGCAGTCACTAATCATCCTATCCGACTTTTGGGGGTGCTGACAAGAAGTAGGCTGATTGAGCTGGGCTTCAGTGATGGGTGGGGCAGATGAAGGAGTCAGGATCTTGCTGAGACCTCCTTGCAGATGTCTGCTCCTGAAGGTTGGCGGAGGGTTCTTCTCCAGGCTAAATTGGGAACCTTAGTTGGAGAAACTCTGCTCCATGTATCTCTCCTTCTCTTCCTGGGATTAGCAAGCTAGCCCAGAATGTTATTCCCCTGGCAATATCAAGGGTTATAGAAAGTCATGCCAGCTGAATCGTGTGAGCACTTTTTTTTTTTTTTTTTTTGGTGGTACTGGGGTGGAACCCAGGGGCTTTCTACCTCCAGGCTATACTCCCAGACCTATTTTATATTTGATTTGGAAACAGGGTCTCACTAAGTTGCTGAAGCCTCACTAAGTAGCTGAGGCTGGCTTCGAACCTGTGTGATCCTCCCGTCTCAGCCTCCCAAGCGCGGGGATTACAAGCGTGCGCCACCATGCCCGGCTAGTGTGAGCACTTTTAAAGACCCTGCATGTGTCACATGCCTGCTCATATCTCATTGCTGGAAACAGAGATTCCAGCTTGCCCTCAGAGGAGGGAGCGAGCTGCAAAGTCACACTGCAGGGGCATGGCTTGCGGCAGGAATGAAGAACAGGGACGCTCCCCCATCCACCACGGTCCTCTTCCGAGTTGCTCCTCAGTGGGCTGGACAAACAGGATATTGGCTTTGTGTTCGCTATTCACTCCAGAGGGATCTGCCACTTTGGGGTGAACTTAGTGGCACTTTGGATGAACTTTTGGGGTGTCACCTCCTTCGCGAACTTAGTGCCCTGCGTATCCCTCTGTTGCCACACTCCCCACAGGTTCTAGCTATGTGTTAGCTGTGCGTCCACCTCCTCTCTTTCCCCAGGTACTTCTGCCTTATTCACGGGTTCCAGAGCCGACGTCATAAATGTCTCTTAAGTGTTGCATGATGGTGCGTTCCTGACTCCCGCGGCTCCTCCACTCTCTCCCTCCCTCTACACATTCTTTTCACCCTGTAGCTCGTCTTCTGGGTATTGCTACTTAAGCTGTTCTGTTCGTTGTTATAAAATAGCATGGCTGATTGTGTGTGTGTGTGTGTGTGTGTGTGCATGCGCACGCGCGTGTGCGTGTGTGTGTCTGTGTGTTATTGGGGTAGGAACCAGAAGCACTTTACCTCTGAGCTACGCCTGCAGCCCTATTTTATTTTTTATTTTGAAACAGGGTCTCACTAAGTTGCTAAAGACACTCACTAAGTTGCTGCGGCTGGCCTCAAACCTGGGATTCTCTTTTCTCAGCATCCCAAGTACTGAGATTACTGGCCTATGCCACCATGCCTGCCTCATGACTGATTTTTTTTTTTTTTTTTTTTTGGTGGTACTGGGGTGGAACCCAGGGGTTTTCTACCTCCGGGCCATACTCCCAGACCTACTTAATATTTTATTTGGAAACAGGGTCTCACTAAGTTGCTGAGAGCCTCACTAAGTAGCTGAGGCTGGCTTCGAACCTGTGCGATCCTCCTGTCTCGGCCTCCCAAGTGCGGGGATTACAAGTGTGCGCCACCACACCTAGTGGACTGATTTTTTTAACTAGACTTTACCAAACCCTGCAAAGTAGTCACTTCTAATTGTACTTTCACGTACTGTTTTCCCGCTCCGAGTTCTGAAGGAAGTTTTGTGAACTCCTGCAGCACTGCCATCACGTTCCTATGAGTCCTCCTGAGGGTGACAAATCTTTGCCTTGTTAAGGTGGATGGAATTTTTGGAAACAGCTAACAGTCATTTGGATCCAAAGCTGGTGACTAAGGTGGGTGATCAAGCCGGGTCATTCTGGGGACAGAAAATGACATGTGGTTAGGAAGAAATGAGTCTGAGATTCTATCATCGTTTTAAAGTCGTCCCTGAAGACCGCCCAAAGAAGCCCCAGAGGGAAACAAAGACAATGCCTGGTGAGCTGGTCCACCGCCCCCCCCACCCGTGCCCCTGTGCTGGGCCGTGCCATTGGACGAGAGCATCCCCATGTCATTTGCTGTCATGAGGAGGTTCTGTCTCCTGAATCCTTTGGGAATCTGATGAAGCCCAATGCTCTCTCCAAAAAGTGTGCGATGCTCTCTCCACAAAGTGCACGTGAGCTCACAGTTTGCACAGCATTTCAGGGGCCCAGGAGTCCCAGGCCAAGGGTTTTTCAGAATGAGCCCACAAACAGATCTAAGGCACCAACCACCCAGAGAGCTACAAATATGGTCTGCTCAGTTTCTTGGCTTCTGCTGTCACACATCACAACCGAGTCCCGCCCCAGGCGGTGACCCAACAGGCCTCCGGAAATAGCATAACCTTCCCTCCTGGGATGCTTTGTGGACCAAGTTCCTGCTCCCCTGGGTCTCCTCAGCTCAGCAGGATGGTCTGCATGGAGCGTGCTTTTCTCTTTCTGCAGAAAGCACCCTGCAGTTCTGGACCGACTCAGGGAACTAGGCTAAGTATGATCTTGGTTTGGAGGCACAAGGGCCAGGCGAGACCCAGCTCAGATCTGGGTGCCTCTCCCTCCAGGCACAGCGACCCTTCTCAGCCAGCCTGTGGGCTGTGAGCTGCGGCCAAGGGCACAGGGATGGCAAACGACCGGCAGTGAGGCCTCGCGGCCACAAGAGGGAGCCATGCGCGCCGAAGGACCAGGCGTCTGGCCGGGAAAGCGTCTCTCTAACACCCACGCAGACTCCCGATCATGATGTTGGGTGCGGATCGTAGAGGTGGGCAAGGCAGAGGGTGCGGGGTCCAGGTGGGCCGCCAACGGGGCAGGTACTCCCCTGCCTCTCTCCAGGCACCGTGCAAGAGGCCCAAAGGCCCAGGACACCCTTGGGACCAGGGGTGTCCACCTCAACGCCTCTGAGCTCACTGGCTTTTCCAAGGTGTTCTTCATCCCCCCCCCCCAACTTTTTGTTTTCATTCTGGCAAGAGCACCGCAAATTCAAGGGGGAAATGAGGAAATCAGACAGGCAAAGGACACCTGTAACCAACCACTCCTTGTCAAAGCAACCCCCATCACTGCGATACAGGCTTACAGGCTGTCCTTCCAAGATCCCAACAGACATCCTCCGGAGGCTGATCATCAACAGGAGAACCTTTCAGGAAGAATGGGGGGGGGGGGTTGTATTGGTGGGTGTGGAGAGAGGGGAGACACCTCCAGGCTTAGGAGGGAGGAGCTGTTGTTGGCCAGGCAGGCAGGGGGAGGAAGCAGGGATGTCTTCTTTATTCAGTACAAACATGCACAGGCGGCTGTCATCCCTGCTCTGCAGCGGAGAGAAAAGGACTCTGAGGGATCAAATGACTTCCCTGTGGCCTTGCAGCTGGAGTGATGGAGCCAAGATCTGACCTCAGGACTGCCTCCCCCAGAAGCTGGCGGCTTTATAACCCCCCAAGGGCCTCGGAGAACACAGCCCATCCCTGGTCACCCCAGCTCCCCACGCCCAACTGTACCTACAGCATGCACACATTCTGGGGTTCTAGGAACCTCCCTGAGGTTACAGCTCCCCTGTGACTCAGGTCCTGGCTGCACAGCAGCTGCCCCTCACAGGCCCTCGGGAGGCCTTGGCGGGTATGCATGAGGGGAAGGGTCTCTTCAAGTCCTCCCCTCAGTACCGCCCAGTAACTCTGGAGAATAAAACAGCAGAGACTGATAACAGCTGGAAAGGCCCCCCTCCCTCTTCCTTGGGGGACTCACAACTCTAATAACAGCACTCGCCCTCCTGTTCCCACCTCCCCTTACTAGGACACCTTGGCTCAGACTCAGCCTAGAGGCCCAGGGAGAGGCCAGGGCTTGGTTACCAGGGCAACGGCTCCATTGTTCCACTGCAGGAGGTTAGCACCAGGTGTCCTAGTTCCTGGACCCGGCTCTCCCCACCCTTCTGGAGCCAGGGGAGCCACCAGGGCCCCATTCTACTCCTCGGGGCCTCTTTGTCACCTCAGAATGCAGAGGAGGGGAAAGACAAGCCGAATGGTCGCCATGCCAACATCACGCTGCCCACATCCCTAGGGGGAGGGAGACGTGGGGCCTTCCACCATCTAGGGAGCCTGGTGTGTCCCTTGAGTAATCTGCTCAAGAGCCCCTGCTACTGGCCCAGCCACAGCCTCAGAGTTCACTGTGGGAGAGGATTTCTCTTGCAAGCAGGTCGCTGGTGTTGGGAAAGGAGCCAGGCTACGCTTCCCCTTGTCAGGGCAACTGTGCCTCATCCACACACTCATCCCCTCACTCCGGTCCCCCATCTTTCAGCAGCACTTGCGGAGGTGACTCGGGACCATCTCGCAAGTTCAGTGCCATTAAAACCACTTCACGCCTGGGGGAACTCTTGGGAAGGGCCAGGGTGGCTCTGATATTGAGGGTCTCAGTTCTGCCTGGCTCCAGAACCTTGCTGTAACCAGGAGACAAGACCACCTTCTCCCACCATTGGCAGTGTCTTGGTGGCTGCTCTGCAAAAGGAGTAGATTATCAACTAAAAATAAAGCCAGCGCAAGGAAGTTAAGGGCAGGGTGTCCTGCGCACAGCCACCTCTTGCTAAGTATCGCAATGAACAAATGAGTACATGTCCAGGGTAACTACATAGTGTGATAGGGTGATGACCTGGGAGACAACAGTTCACTCGTTTGCTATTCATTCATTCATTCATTCATTCATTCATTCATTCATTCATCCATCCCTGCACTTGGTAAGTAAGCAGCGAGGGCATCTGTGTACTAGACACCATGCTGAGCACTGGGAACCTAAGGGGAACAAGATGGATATCTGGTTCCATGTCTGGTGAGAGAGGCAGACAGGTAAACTTCCCACCCCAACCTACAGAGAGATGAGCGGTAGGCCAGGAGCTGGGACCTGTCCCTTACGTGTGTGTGTGTGTGTGTGTGTGTGTGTGTGTGTGTGTGTGTTATTGGAGATTGAACCCAGAGGCATTCTATTGCAGTCTACACACCCAGCCCTTTTTATATTTTGCTTTGAGACGGGATCTCACTGGGTTACTTGAGAGTCTTGCTAAGTTGATGAGACTAGCTTTAAACCTGTGATCCTAAGCACGCTTGTAATCCCCGCGCTTGGGAGGCTGAGACAGGAGGATCGCACAGGTTCGAAGCCAGCCTCAGCTACTTAGTGAGGCTCTCAGCAACTTAGTGAGACCCTGTTTCCAAATAAAATATAAAAAAGGTCTGGGAGTATAGCCCAGAGGTAGAATACCTCTGGGTTCCACCCCCGGTACCACCAAAAAAGAAAAATAAATAAAAATTAAAAAATAAACCTGCGATCCTCCTCTCTCAGCCTCCCAAGTACGAGGATTTTAGGCATGAGCCACCCTGCCTGGCATTTCTCGTGTTCTGAATCACCAATTCACACATTATCTGAGCTGAAATTGACCATGGACTTCTTCCAGTTCTGTTCTTACCTACCTGTGTTGGTTTCGTGTCACACTGTCATCACTTTTCCCATATCTACCCACCTCCTACTGTTAATGAACTATATTTTTCTTTACACTGACTCACTAAGCTGTAAGAAGCGTAAGATGGAAACTTTACATCACTACCATGTATTTTATGTCAGAAATGCATTCATTGTAAACAAAACATTGTGAAATTTCTACATGGACAAGTTGCTGCCAGGGGCCCTGATTCTATGACTCACTCTCTTTATTTAAAAGGAAAATTAAGCCAGGCACTCCTATAGTCCAGTACTTGGGAGGCTGAGACTAGAGGATCACATATTCAGCAACTTAGCAACAGGCTATTTCAAAATAAAGAATAAAAAGGGCTAGAGATGTAGCTTGGAGGTAGACTGCCCCTGAATTCAAGCCCTAGTGCCAAAAAAAATTTTTCTTAATAAAATAAAAGAGAAACTAGTGTTAGTGAGATGTTAGAATCCCATTTGGACACCACATTGACTTTTTCTCTTTGACTTAAGAGAAGAGAGTTATCAAGGAAGGAACTGTGCTTGGCGGGCCATTTAATGTCACATAGCAGCTGGTATGTGAGAGCTACCTGACACCCTCTCAGGAGCCCATTCTATGGACACTGACACTTTGAGAAACATTGAAGCCCCTCCCACCCCACCCACCACCCTGTACAGATCACTGTGCCCCATAGAGCACAGGTTAGATCCTTGGGTAACTTTTCTGGACAGTTCTCTGTGTGATTCTCTATCTCTTCCACTGATTCTTCTTTCTTTCTTTCTTTCTTTCTTTCTTTCTTTTTTTTTTTTTTTTTTGTACTGGAGATTGAACTCAGGGGCATTCCATCTCTGAGCTACACCCCAACCCCTTTTATTTTTTATTTTGAAACAGGGTTTTACCAAGTTTCAGAGACTGACCTCAAGCCTGTGAGCCTCTTGTTGTAGCCTCCCAAGTACTGAGATCACAGGCTTTCTTTAATAATGATAACTACGGAGGGGGGCTCTACTATCACAGCCCTTTTCTCCACCCCACCTGCCCCTCCGGATGAGCAGCACTTGCCTCCTCCCCCTGCTCCTCCATATGGCCAGCTGGTCTCCCTCCCGCGGGGTCCCCAAGGGCAGAGACGGCTCCTAGTCTTTGTGCAGTGCTCAGCACCACCCTGGCCACGAGTGACTCACTGGCAGCCTCCCGGATCCTCTGTTGGTTGGGTTTTGACATTTTCTCTTCTAAGCACATTATAAGAAGAAAAGCAAGCAGAATGGCATGATGCTCAGGGGAGGTGAAATCTTAAGATCTGAGCCTCCAAATCCTGGCCCTACACACACACACACACACACACACACACACACACACACACACACATACACACACACACACTGTCATGGGTGCCCATGAGTCCACCATTAGTGCTTCATTCTTTTGTGTTGAACTATGATTCCAGCTTTAAAAAAATTTTTTTGAGAAAGGAATTTGCTTATCATGCATTCTAATTTCTTTTATATGAAATATTCCAAATAGCAAACAAATAGAGACAGAAAGTAGGTTAATGGTTTCCTAGAGCCAGGGGTGATGGGGATTGGGATTGAGGATGGGGATTGGGCTGAGGATAGGGGAGAGTTTTTGTTTTGTTTAGTTTCCAGGGGATGAAAATGTTCTATAATTGATGACAGTGATGGTCACACAATTATGTGAATATTCTAAAAACAATAAGTTGTACAATTTAAATGGGTGAATCGTGTGGTATATGAAATATATCTTTGTGTGTGTGTGTGTGTGTGTGGTACTGGGGTTCCTGGAAGCTCTTCTACCTCTGTGCTACACTCCCAAACCTATTTTATATATATTTTAATTTGGAAACAGGGTCTCTTAAGCCAGCATGGCTGGTTTCGAACCTGCGCGATCCTCCTGTCTCTGCCTCCCAGGCGCGGGGATTACAAGCGTGCGCCACCACGCCCGGCTGAAATATATCTTGATGAAGGAGGCTGTTACCAAAAGATGAAGGCGGAGGAAGAAAAGAAAGGGATGGGACTCACTACTATCAAACCCGCTCCCTCTGTGCGTTGCCCGGGCAGCCCATTGTCTCCCTCCACCAATCCTTTTCTAACAATAATCAAGGTGCTGACTATGTATTTGGCAAGCGTTCTTTGTTTAATTCCTTGGAGAGGCCACTCACAAAGCTCACTAGCCGAAGTCACCCTAGGCTCCAGTATAAATGGATAAAGGTATTTCTTGGCTTCCGGTCCTACCCACCCCACACCCCGACCCTTCTGCTAGCTAGCATGTCCTTATGAAACCAGACCACCCATTCAGTCTGTGTTGCCTACCAGTCCCCAGTCTCCCTTCCAACCTAACCTTCCTTCAGCCTGTATTCATCTGGCTTTTGCAGAGCGTCCGCCGTCAATGGAATTCAGAGACTGTGGAGTGAGCCGGCTGCTTCTCACCCTCCAGAAGAGTTGAAAACAATATAACAAGCTCAGGGCTTTCAATTCAGGCCCTGAGATACAGGTGGAGAACCAGGGGCTTCCTATAACTGTCCTAGAAGAACATTCTATGATTGCCGTAAAATAGCATCTTATCTCTTAGAGCTAGCAAGTCCATGCAGCCAAAAATTGGACACAGGTTTTTATTCTATAGGTTGCTGCCTGACCAATTAAATTAAATTCATGGCCTCACCAGATTCTTATGTGAAATACAAGGCAATAATTAGGAAAGACCACAGTCCCCCACATTAGAATGGCTACAGTTAGAACTCAGTCCAATCTGAAAACCCTGCACCTCCATCATTCCATCAAGCTTTTCCCATCAATGGTAACAGCCTCTCCTCCCCTGTCTATAAGGCTGTTTTTACCTCACATAATGACTCTGCGGCTCTTCTCTGCCCTCAGCATTGCACCAGTTCTCCAGACCCATGCCTAAAGAGGATCTCCGTGTCCAGACGCCAATTATAAAGTTGTGCCCAGGAGATGCTTACATGCCAATATGTGCAACTTTATCTATCGGTGAAAACCTGGAGAAGAGGCAGGAGGAAAAGAGAAAGGAAGGAAAGAGAGGGCGGGGGGGGGGAGCACCAGCCCCCTTCAAAGTCCTGTAGTTGCAGGATAGTACGAATGCTGAGGGGGAGGGTGGAAGACACTGACACTGAAATGTGTTTCCAGGTTTCAGTGAAGATAAAAGAATCCCAGTGTTGGCTCTGTGCTAATTATCAATGACCACAAATAAAGTTGACATAGAAGGTATCAGGGCCAGAGTGGGAGTCAGAATAGACTGACACACAGGGATCTTTGTGGCAGATACTTGATTACGGATACCAAGGACCAAACTCTATGGGCCATTGCATTAAAGGGGGACTTATCTGTAGAACAAAAATTTAAAAGAAAAAACATAGAGGTCTAGAGATCTGACAAACAGTCAACATGAGAGGGTCATAAATTTTCACTAAAAGCCCATATCTAAGTTGGGTGAAGAGAAAGTTGTATACTCTGTACCAAAGACATTTCAAGTTTATATTATAAAGTTTTCCCCCAATTTTCCCCCAAGAGAGTTGTGGTCACTTAGCAAACATGCACTGAGAAAAAAGAATTATCAGGCTTTTCAGGGCTTATTAATGGCTCTGGACTAAGTGAATATCTAGTCATGGGTTGAGTAGGAATTAACAGGAGTTGAGAAATAAATGTGGTTTGTGCCTGAACTATTTCATAATGGGTAAAAATATCAATATCCATTCTGCAGTTATTCCTCCATGTCCCAAACATACAGATGGATATATATACTCCGCAGTAGGCAGAATCCCCATATTGGCTTTCTAGCCTATAGATTAAGGATTGTCATGAGAACAAGAACCAGGTAAAAACTCCTGCCAAGTCCTCTCCCTAACAAAGTAGGAAATTAAAACCAGTACCACGTTTTTAGGAGGATCAGAGATTATTGCCACCACAGAAGATTCAGAAAATGCAAGGGTGGTGAACCAGTGACAGGGTGCTGGAATAGGCTCGTAAAGGTTCATGGGAATTGTTATAACTAACATTTTTCAGGAGACTTATTATCATGAGATCTTTAACATTCCTCATAACTTCGTCTTCAGTGATCTCATTTTGGGAACGTGAAGTCAACCACTGCAGGAGTAATTACACTGTGGAAATTGGCAAATTGGGGTTCTTTTATTTTCTGAGAGCCAGTTTACCAGCACATCACTGGTGACCCCTATCACGCTGTCATTTAACTTATCTCTTTGGGTTCATGCAGATGTATAAACCAAACAGGTAAGACTTGGAGATGGATGACAGATTGTGTAATAGCAGTAAGATTGTGACTTTGTCTGTAGCTACTATTCCAGGTCTGGTCTGATAGCTAGCCTGATAACCTCTGATACCTACTACAGTGAGACACAGGCATGTGTGGAGATAGATGCATAGATACATGGATGGATGGATGGATGGATGGATGGATGGATGGATGGATGGATGGACGGACGGATGGATGGATGGACAAAGGGTTATTTGTAGAAAGGGATAAATCTATCAGGTAACAGCATGTTGCTAATGCTATTGTTATTTTATTAGAATTAAGAAAATAAAGGCAGAAATTACTATACTGGACAGATTCTAAGCAAAATCCTTCCAGACTTCTTTGCAAATACAGTTTAGATCATGACTTAGGTTCTGCCAATGAGAAAGACTCAGTGTTGAGTGTTGAATTTGGGCCATTGGCTCTATATCCAAAAGTTGCAGTGGCAATTTCCCAATTTTCATATCATAGCTAAAGGAAGGACTCTTAGAGTGAAGAGTTGTGTTACAGCTTTGGGACACCACAGCATCTTACCTATGGTGGAGCCCTCTTGAAGGTCACCGATGAGATTCCTTGTGTCCTTCCTGGTGTCTCAATGAATATGTGAGCACCTGATTCACTGCACCCTTTTCAAGTGTTTATTCTTCCCATCAATTTTCATTTCCACTATCCAACCACCCCTCATCTCACTCCCCAGAAATGAACTCACCTCTTATATTTTAGAGGAAGCAACAAATGCCATCTTATTTAATATTGTCTTCAGCCTATACATCTGAGATCTCTGAAGCCATTACCACCAACATCTCCACTATGGCTTTCTTACGAAGCTGGCAGAGCCATCTTTGTTCTGAATCCCATCCTTTTACGTGTTCACAAATCCTCCCCATTTGCCCCTGTGCCTTGCCCCTCTCCCCCTTGTTCTGTGCAGACATTAGAGAAATAGTCCAGGCCTTCCTGATGAAAAGCAAAACAAAGTCTCCAATTCTTTGTCCCCCTCTAGCTGGGGTCACTGCCAAACTCCCTGAAAGAACCATCTACACCTTCTCCCTTTCCATTCAGCCATCTGTGCAGGTTAGCCTTTGCTGCCCTCATTCCACTGCAATTGAATTCACTGAAGTAAGCAGTGACTTAGAACCAGACCCAAAAGGTGCTTTTCATCAGCATTCTCGCATGACCTGCAGGGCATCAGGCCATGTTCACTCTCCTCCATGACAGCACATGTCCCAGAGCTCTCTCTAGGGTGCTCTGCTTAGTCTTTCTTTGAAGCCTCCTTGTTCTACTCACACATGAAATTTTCATTTCCTCAAGACTTTGTCCCTGAGTCCCACATTTCTACCATTCTATGGTTCACCCTAGAAAACTTTATCTAAGTCCATGACTTCAACTACTGGCAACACCCAAACATGCTTCCCTAAACCTGGATCTCTCTCCTGACTGCCAGACTAGATATCCAATGACTTTCTATGCTTCCAACCAATAATTTTCTACTTTAGGTTCAATAATTATTATTATTATTATTTTTACTGGGGATTGAACCCAGGGGCATTCTACTTCCAAGCTATACCCCCAGCCCTATTTTAGTTTTTATTTGAAAATAGGATCTCACTGAGTTGCTGAGACTGTGTTTGAATCTACAATTCTCCTGTCCAAGCCTCCTAGTACTAGGATTATGGGCATGTACCACAATATCTGGCTAATAACTTTTGATATCTGCTTTCTCCGGATGCTCCACAGACATCCCAATCTCAACATGTCCAAACCAGAACTAATCTCCCAACATCTTCTCTTCCCTGTAAGTCTTAGTTCTGTGAATAACACCAGTATCCACTCAGACACTCAAAGCAGATATCCAGGAATCACCCAGGGTCCCCTTCCCTTGTCTCACACAACTAAATTGTCAAAACAGATCTCAATTCTAATAGTTTCTCCCTTCTCTATCCCTGCTTTCCTGGACCAGCCCTCTGTTTCTCCCTCTCCCTCCTCTCTCTCTCCCCTCCACTCTGCTTCTGCCCACTCACTAGGCTCCCTGACTCCTTTCCCAACCTTGTCAATCCACCCCCCCACATAGAAGACAAATCTCATCATATCACTTCTTCCTAAAATCACCTGGATGTCTCTCCCTACCTACATACCTGACAGATTTGTGGGACAAAGTTCACATTCCTCATTCTACACAAGGCCCCTCATGATCTGGCTTCTCTAACCTCATCTCCTTCCACTGACCCCACAGCTCCACATTAACCCACATGAACATCACACACCCCCCCCCATGGATTTCCCTCTGCACAAAACCTCTTTTTTTTGGTACTGGAGATAAAACCCAGCAGCATTTTACCTCTGGAATATACCTCCAGCCCTATTTTTTTTTAAATAGGGCCTCGTTAGGTTGATGAGAGTGTCACTACTTGCTGAGGCTGTCCTCAAACCGGAAACCTTCCTGTCTCAGCCTCCCAAGTACTGGGATTACAGCCATGTGCCACCATGCCCAGCTACAAAACCTCTTTCCACATCTCCATCTGGCCCACTCCTTGTCAGCCCCAAGACTCAGCCCATATCATCTCCTCCAAAGAGTTTTCCTGATCCCTTCCAGTACAGCTGACCACCCTTTATTTGTGGCATAACTATACTTAGTATGCCATGAACATGGCTTTAATTTTACATTTATCTATTATATATTAATATATCATGGAGTTAAATACATCTACCATAGCACTTGTTAACCCATATTACCTGTTTTTGAATGTCAGTATTCTACCATGAGACAAAGAATTCCTTTAGGGTTGCAGTCACCCTTAGCAGTGGCCTGGACAAAATAAATACTTGAGTTTTATTTGAATTTTTCTTACTTGTTCTTATGGGTTGAATCATGTTCCCTAAAACCAGATATGTTGCAGTACCAATTTCCGGGACCTCACTCAGAATATGACTTTCTTTGGAGATAGGGTCTTTATGGTGAAATCATTAGGGTGGGACCTAATCCAATATGACTGCAGTCCTTATAATCCATCAGCATTCTCGCAGCCATAATCTAAATATCTGACCACATAACTTAGAGGAAAAAAATATTTATTTTCTTACAGTTTTGAGCTCAGTCCATGTGAGGCTGGGGAGTAAGGATCTCGGGACATGGCATCAGGAGGTGAAGGGAGAGCAGATAGGCTGTGCTCTTTACATCATGGAGGCCAAAAACCAGAGAAAGAAAGCAGGGGGAGAAGGAACCATTTATATAATCCCCAAGGCTGCATCCCCAGGGATCCACCCCTCCAACCACACCCTCCCAGATATTACAATGGATTTAGCCACTTCTGGGAGTACAACCCTCAGGACTCAGTTATCAGTTCTTTAGGGAGTATTTTATATAGAACTGTAGCACAGGGGAAGGTCAGACACAGACACGGACACACCTCCTGGGATGACAATATGAAGTGACATATACAAACTATATATAAGCCAAGGAGAGAGGTACTCAACAGATCCTGCCCTCATAGTCCTCAGGACACCTTGACTTCAAGCTTCCACTCTCCAGAACTGTAAACAATAATACATTTCTGTTGTTTAAGCCAGACACTTTGTGGTACTTTGTTTTAGCAGCTACAGTAAACTCATACAGTGATGTTTCCTGTTGTTTAAGCCAGACACTGTGTGGTACTTTGTTATAGCAGCCACAGTAAACTCATACAGTGATGTTTCCTGCACCTGTTCAATTACTTCTCTGGCTCTCCAACCAGAGGTAGTAACTCCTATTTTCTTTATGAAATCTGTGAGCTCTGTTTTCTAGCATATCTTTCTGTCTGTGTCAGTCCAAGTCTCTGCCCTTGTTTCTTTCTCTCTCACAACCTCCTTCCAATAAAATAATGTGTTGCTTTCTCCCAAGAACTCCCCCTTTTCTTCCAAACAGCTCCACTTTACCAACCATTTCTTCCTTGTTGGTCAGAAAACTGGTCCCAAGAGACAGCTCCCCTTGTTTTCTCATTTTTCGGAAAAAGTCTATCAGGCAAAGAATTTAATTTAATCCATTGCAATATTGATGACAGAACAGGCACCCAATGTATCCAGGTGACATCTTGCCTTTAAGCCGGATCCCAATCTTCTCAACAAGGAAAGCAGCACATCACTGCCGTAACAATGTCACTTGTTTCTCCTTTCATGCCCACCAACGATCCCTATGGTACTACCAGAATTCATGACCTTAAATCATGCTACTCTCCTGCTCAGAGCTCTGTAATACCTCCATGGCATTTAAGCCGAATCTCAACATGTAGAGGCCTCTCCCAGACCGATGGACACGGTGAGACGGGTCTCTGTAGCATCTTTGGTAGTTACCTTTCCTCTGTCTACAGTGCTCTTTCCCTCTCCCCCTTGCTCTCTGCCTGACTAAGCTCCAGTGTCTCTTCCTCAAAGGAGTTTTTTCTGATGCCCCATCCTTCATTAGCCTCATCAGATCCTCTCAGAGAAGCTTGTAGTTACTTTGCCAAAGATTTATCATAGCTTCTACCTATATCTTTGTATTTTAGGTTACGATTAATGTTTACATTCCACACTAGACTGACATCATCATGAGGGTTGGATGCTTCTCTGTTTTTGCCTCCCACTGACTCCCCAATCTCTAACATAGTGCTTGGCATGAAGTAGATGCTCAATTAATAATTTTTAGACAAACGAGTTCTATTCCTTGACTTACTGCAATAAGGCCAAATTATCTGGATGAAGGGGGTTCTTACTGCCAAATTCATGTCATATGTCTTATCCAACCAAATCTCAGCATCTCATTTTCTTGATGACTTTGCACTCCGATTAACCCCATGTTACAATTTCAACTTTATCTTGTTTATTAGATTATCCTGTTGGTCAGGGACCCAGTGGGAAGCAGATGGCACACTCAGACAGGGTAATTGAGGAACGTTTAATAAAAGGACTGGTTAAACAGAGCTAAGGGAAACCAGCAAGGGCTGGAGCTTACAACAATGCAGGTCTGTTAGCATTCAAGGCCCAAAGGAGCAAGGGGAGGGATAGACACCAGAGTCCAAACAGAGTTGCTGAAGCAGGAAACAGCTGTGGTCTTGAGAAGAGAGGTGGAGACCCAGCTGGGAGGGGAGCAGAAAATAAGCATCTCAACTGAACTCTCTTCTTATCTTCCAGCCTCAGAGGCTTCACTTGGATCTGCTGAACCCAGCAGAAACCAGAGGACTGAAGAACCCATTCAGGAGTCCATTAGGATCAGCCTCCAGAACACAGGGCAGAAGGTCCATGGATGGAGAGAGGAAATACCAAAGAAAATAAAGATAGTTGAGAACTTTATGTGTCCTGTGTTTTTCACCGATGTTAAAATTCTCTCCCAAGTTTCAGTCTTAAGTTATGTTGATCAGGTGGGAGACTTTTCTACCAAGCATCCTTCTTGTGATCTCCTTTGGCTATATGGTCCCTGGCAGACAGTCCATTTTTTTATCATATAAGTCTTTATTCAGAAGATCTTTAACATTAGCTGGCCACTTGCCAAGGCTTGTTCTCTCTGTCAGAGTTACCTGCAGGAGTAAGGGAGCAGCAAATGCTGTCTGTGCCTGCCTTCTGTTCCAGGCCCGCCCCCTACAACTCCTGCAGCTTCCCAGGCCTTCAAGTTATAAGGTTCCGGTGGGAAGTAAACACTCCCCGTTTCCCAGTCAAATGCCGAGGGCCCAGAGGATGCAGGGCAATTGGCTGCTTCCATCTTAGCAATGTGGGGCAACATGACCCTGGCTCCTGCTGTGAAAAGTGGTGCCCTCGATGCCTTCGGGGCTCAATGGCTCTGTCTCCACAACTCTGTCCCAGTTTCTGGCGCCAACGTGTCACACTCAGGCGCTGTCTGGCCTTCCTCTCACCTGACCTTAGCACTTAGCAATGTTTGCTTCAGACTAAAGACTCTGGATCCCAGTGACTATGGAAAACGGACCCATACAGCCATAGGCTGACCATGTCCTCCTCCCCAAGTCATGCCATTTCCTTAAAAAAAGAATGTGTGTGTGTGTGTGTGTGTGTGTGTGTGTGTGTGTGTGTGTGTGTGTGTAGGGGACTGCTGTCTGGGAAGCTCTAATTCATCACTGAGTGACCCATGCCATTTCCCTCCATTTCTCTGACCCAGTCTCCTCCACCATCCTCCCTCGCGCTTTTTCCCTTGTGTCACTTTCAGAGAGCCAGTGTCCTTCTCCTTTAAGCCCTGAGTCATGGGGTCAGCAGAGGAGGAAGGAGAGCCAGGACTGTGGGACCTTCCTGCCTCCCAGCCCAACAGAGGATGGGATGGCTGGTCAGGAGGGTGCTGTGTCTGGGAGGGGCATCCCTGGGGTGCTGGTCCCTAGTAATGAGAGATGTCTATATTAATGATATTAATATACTCATATTAATGAATCCACATCAATGATAGCTGCTACCTGCTCAACAGAACAAATTAGGAGGTGAAAAGGACTCCAAGTAGTCAGGGTCCAGGGGGATGGAGTGATGGACCGCTGAGTAAGGGCGGATGCCTTGCTCTTGAGCTGAACCGGGGATTCCCAAGGGGGTCCTCTCAACACCCCCACCTTCAGCCTGTTTGGTTTCCTCTCTCACTGAGATGAATTGTTTTGAATCTCCTCTAAGTATTTTAAACATTAAAAACAAAAAGGCAGATATCGAAATCAAAACACAATAAAAAGCAAAGACATCAGGGAAAATAACCAGGGATGAAAGCTCTCAATCCTAGTCACCGACAAGAACTCGCTCTGACGTACTTGGGCGCCCGAGGGGTTAACCCTCTCCTGCCCGCCGAAGCCACCTGCCTGGCGCGGCCTCTGGGGGAAGGTCGCCTGCCTTCAGCCGGGCCGTCTATAAACGTGGTTCTTTATTTTTGCCCCACCTGCTTGCTCAAGCTCACCTCCTCCGCCCCACCCCCTCCCAACCTCAGCACCTCCTCCCACCCCAGAGAAGCAAAGCGGGGAGCCGGCCTCGGCAGGGGAAGGGAGAGGGCCCTGGGTGTATGCTCAACGCCCAGCGCTTTTTCTACCGCTGACTGGGGGCAGCGGAGGCAGGCGGGGCGGCTGCTGCTTTTGTGCCATTAATGGCAGCTTTTGTTGTTCTGTGGGCACCGAGCGGTGGACAAAGGACCCAGATGATTCAAGCCACGCCCCTTACCTTCTCTGAGAGCGGGAGCCGGGCGACTCCTTCCAGGGGAGAGTGGGATTCCTTTTAAAGCCCCATTTTCTAAACTGCTTGCTAAGTCGACAGCGTGGTTTACCAAGAGCAGCATTTTTACCACACGGCTCTATTAAAATCACATTTCTCTCAATTTTTTAAACATAAGGGAGTTTGGGTTGAGGTCCCCCCCCCCACACACACACACCACAGCACCGTGGGGTAAGAGGACTGCACTCGGGCAGCACGCTAAAGGTTTTCCTTCCTCTTCCATTCCCCACCCCACCCCCACCGGTGTGTTCCTCAAACCAGCCAGGAGCCGGCAGCTTTCTGAACTGCAGGGAGCTTAGGGTGAAAACTTGAATGAAACCACACTCTGGAGATTCAGGAAAAATGCAGACTTCGGGAGCTGTGCACAGAAGTGTTTGGGGGAGCAAAGACCCGACCCAGGCTGCAGTTGTCACCATTTAAAACAAGGAGCGGGATCAGTTCCCCCAGTTCCCATGGTTGGGGTGTGTCTAATAAATGGAGAAAGGGGCTAGAGAAACAGAGACAAATGAGAATTTCAGGAGTTTATTCAAAAGGCAAAAGGCTCAGAGTGTGTAAAACACACACACACACACACACACACACTTATTCTTTCAAAATGTATCAACTGCTCTCTGGCCAGTGCCCTAGAGGTGCATTTGCATCAGCAATAAACATGACCCTTGTCCCCAAGGAGCTCAGCGGTTAGCGGAAAGGACCACACACCACGCACTTGCCTTCTGGTTCCATCCCAGATCTGCTGCTCAGTTTTTGCATCTGAAAAGTGGAAGTGCCAGGTGCTCTACAGATAAGAAATTGATTAGCTAATTTAAACTAAAATGTGACAGAGCCAGATGTGGTGGAGCAGGCTTGTAATCCCCACCACCCTCTTGGGAGGCTGGGGCAGGAGGATCACACAGGTTTGCAGGTTCGAAGCCAGCCTCTGCTGGTTTAAGAGCTCCTGTTTCCAAATAAAATATAAAATAGGTCTGGAAGTGTAGCCCAGGGGTAGAAGGCCCCTAGGTTCCATCCCCAGTACCACTAAAATTAAAAAAATTAAAATTAAAATGTGACAGAAAGCTGGGCATGGTGGGGCACACTTGTAATACCAGCATTAACCTGGGGGAGATGGCAGTTAAAGACAGCCTCAGCTACTTAGTGAAGCCCTTCGCAATGCAGTGAGACCCTGTTTCAAAAAATAAAAAGACTAAAATATAGGGCTGGGGGTGTGGCTCAGAGATAGAGTTTCCTTGGTTTCCATCCCCAGTACCACAAAAAAAAAAAAAAAGGGCTGGGCGTGTTTCGAAAAATAAAATAGGTCTGGGAGTGTAGCCCGGAGGTAGACGGGCTACCAGGAACCCCAGTACCACCAAAAAAAAAAAAAAAAAAAAAGTGAAAAAAAAGTGACAGGAACCTATACACCCCAAACAATTAAAATCAGGTCTCCAACAGGTACTTGAACATCCATGTTCATAGAATTATTCACAATAACTAAAGGTGGGAACTACCCAGGCAATCATCCACCAGTGAATGCATCGCCAAAATATGGTGTATTCATACAATGAAATATTAGCCGAAAAAGGAATGGGATTCTGACATGTGTGACAGCATAGATGAATCTTGAAGACACTGTGCTAAATAAAATAAACCAGATACGAAAGGACAAATAATCTTCCATGATTTTTGTGGGGTTTTTTTTCCAGGTCTAGGGATGGAACCTGGGGGCATTCGACCTCTGAGCTACACCCCCTGCCCTAGTTTTTATTCTTTAATTTGAAACAGGGTCTCACTAAGTTGCGGAGGGCCTCACTAAGTAGCTGAGGCTGCCTGCGAACCATGATCCTCCGGTCTCAGCCTCCCGAATGCTGGGATTACAAGCGTGCGCTACCACGCCCGGCTCCATGATTCCTTTTAAATGAGGTCTCTAGCATAGGTAAAGTCATAGAAATAGACATAGGATGGAGATTACTTGGGGCTGACAAGAAGGAGCAATGGGGCATTGTTGTCTAATAGGCACAGGGTTTGTTAGGGATGAAAAAGTTCTAGAAATAGATAATGGTAATGGGCATAAAACATTATGAATGTTCTTAATGCAACTGAATTGCCATTTTCTCTTTTACTGGTGCATTGTAATTATACATCATAATAGGTTCAAGTCATCACTGCAAAATGGTAAATTTCATATTATATATATTTACCATGCATACTGTGTCTGTATGTGGGTGTGTGTATATATACGTTATGTATCTAATAGGACCCCTTGAGGCCCAACTTAGTATTCTAGAGTTGCTTCTGTGAGTCACAGGTCTCAGCAAGAAGTAGGGTATGCAGGGTCTGTTTAATGAATGGCTCTGTCCCAGGACCCAGGTATAAGGTTTTCAGAATATAAGGGGAGAATAAATCTTGGGTCAGATCATGCTGAAGATGATCTCACCTAAAGGAGCCTCCCACCCACTATTCAAATCTTCTGCAACAGGTGCTGCCAACTCGAAATAGGGAGAAGCCGGGTAAACCCCAAGCATGAGAAACAAGGCCCTAGAAGAGGGCATAACACATGGAAAATGTGCTCAATCGTAAAGGGGTAGGAGCATCTGGACTCCATCAATGACAAGCAGGAATGTAGGCTCAGAGATGCCAGCTCTTCCAATTCTGCAACAACAACAACAAACAAACAAACCAAAAGTCTAGATTTTTCATCAAAAATCTCATCTGTCGGCAACTCATTGAATAAAAAAAAATCGATTGCAGTCTAAACAAAGTATCATTGCCAGTAAGATGTAGCCCATGGACCTCTGGTTTGCAAACTCTGTTCTTCTATTCTAGACAGATGAATATGCAGGATTTGCCTGATTGCTTCTGATGACAAGGAAGCTCATTACTTACTGTTTGGGTAAATTCTTAGGGAGATCTTGTCTTAAATAAAAACCTACCTCCTTGTAACTTTCTCTCACTGTGTTCCTATAACCACCCACATTTTCCTGTCGTCTTAGGCAAGGGAACAGTTTTATTTCTGTGTGTCCAGTGCCATTTTTCTCCCTGGAGTCTGAGTTATTTGAGGACGGTGTCTAAGTCTTTCATCTTGAAGTAAGGATAATAATAGCCAACATTTATTGAGCACATATGTACCAGACTTTATTCTAAGCACTTTACAAGTATTAACTCATTTACTCCTTCTGAGAACCCTGTGAGTGAGATCCTATTTTAGCCACATTTTATAGACAAAGAGACTGTGAATAAGAAAGGACAAAGTTGTCCAAGGTCACACACCTAGTAAGTGGCAGAATCAGAACACGGACAGGTCTGGCTCCAAAGGCAAAGCTCACAACATTGCAGTATTTATGGGGACTACCACAATCATTCAGTAACTGTTTATTGATACAAAATAAAACAATGCCAGTATTTTCTTTTGGAACCACAAAATGAGGAGGTCTTCCTAACACCAGCATTAGGATGCACTGCATCATATGCAGAGATGGGAAAGATGAGAAAGGATGTCCTACAGCTACAGTCATGGAAAATCAAGTTGGACAGTAAGAACTTCCTGTTGCTGATGGCCTCTTCCTTCATTTATTTGGAAATCCAAAAGAAAGGAGAAAGGAAAGAAGGAAGGGGGAGCCATGCATGGTGGTGCACACCTGTACTCCCAGTACTTAGGAGGCTGAAACAGGAGGATCACAAGTTCAAGGCCAGCCTCAGCAACTTACAAACTTTCTCAGCAACCTAGTAAAAACCATTTAAAAACAAAAAAATAAAAAACAGTTTGGGGGTGTGTTGCAGAATGCCCCTTTGTTCAATCCCTAGTACCACCAAAAAAAAAAAAAAAGGAGGAGGAGGAGGAAGAAGAAGAAGAAGAGGAGGAGTCATCTCCAGGAGAGCACATCCACCTAAGACTGTTCAGAGTCAAAGAGAAGCATTAGAAAGTAATGTGGCTGCTGAGAAACTTGCCTTCCTCCAATACCTGTTCCTTGAGGGATTCCCAGAGAAGACATACCAGAAGTCTTGTGGATATATGAACCCACTATAGTCTCCTGCCATGATGGGTTGCAGATTAAGCTAAAAGACCAAAGACTCACAGGTCAAACCCTGTATCCTCAAATACAACTACATATGGTCAGAAATTGAGATAGGATACTCAGAATCAGAGCACCTTAAAATGGGAAAGAACTCAAAAAGTAACCTCACTGGATACAATTTCCCACATACAGCAAGAATGTCTTCCAGAACATTCCATCCAGGCGGCCGTTCACTATCAACACCCACCAGCAGAGCTCCTGAATCAGCTCTCAGAGCTTCAAAGGAGGCAAATCAGAGTTGGTGCAGAAGAATTTTGAGGAAACCTATAGGTTGGGGCCAGGGCAAGAGACAATCAGATAGAATGGAAGCACTTGGTACGTGATTTACTCAACACAATCTTATACGTGTCCACGTGGATGTGGGACAGTTGGAAATAAAGCCACAGGTAGGTGGAATTTGAGAAATTTGAAGTTGCCCATTCTACACCCATTGCTGATCTCACTTTTGGGAACACCATGATACTGGATTATTTTCCCAAATATTTCTCAACCCCATTGAGGTTGGACTTGACCATGTGACTCCTTTTGGCCAAAGGAATATGGGCAAAGCTAACAGCCAAGGCCCTGAGGGAACTGGTATGTTTCGCCGCCCTCCCTGTGTTCCTGCCACTCACCAGAAGAACAGGCTGCAGGTGACCCATTAATAGGAGGTGGACAGAAAACCAACCAGACCCGAACACAGCACACACCTTGTGACCGAGTGTAGCCAACCCGGAGCAGCCTAATGCAGGAACACCCCGACTACCCTACAGACGTGTGTGTGAGAAAATAATTAATGCGTATGATTGTAAGCCACCGAGTCCTGGGGCCATTTGTTACCTGGCATTATTGTAATGACAGCTGCCTAATGCAGTGCAGAGTATTGTCAGTGAACTGCACCCTGCTGCTTCTGCTGCCCCTTCGCACCTCCACCACATTTACCTTTCCTCTCCTCACTGTCCCTGAGTTTCCCCAGGAACCATCCCCTCTTCATCTCTCAAGCCCTCACCATGGCCAGGGCTCTGCCCCAGGGCAGGGCTCTGCCCTATGCTTAGGTCACTGGTGCCCTGCAGTCCCAGTGACCAACACAAATGGCTCAGGAGAGTCCTAGGCCCAGTATGTGACCAATGCCGGGACTGACATGCATGGACACGTCCTATTGGACTTGAGTCCAGGAGGGTGCAGGATGAGACGTCCCCCAGCCATGGAACTGCCAGACAGAAAGAGTTCATCTGAGAAGGAGCCAGCCAAGAAGAAAGCAGAGGGGTAATGCGTGTGTTATAGAAATAATATATAAATATAATATATACATTTAATATATAACATGTATGTGTGCATATACCTATGGAGAGTGAGAGAAAGCAGGCTAACAGGTACCTACTTTAATTTCTTTCTGGAGTTGAATCTGCCCTATGGATTTTTGAGTTATGTGAGTTTGAAAAACAAAACAAAACAAAACAAAACAAAAAAAGAGCTACTTTAACTTAAGCCAGTTTGGCTGGAGTTTTAATCACTTGGTACTGAAAGACGCCTGACTTTCTCGGAATGGCTGCCTTCCAACTAACTAACCCACTAACAAATCTTCCCTGGGCTGCTATGGTACCCAGTGAACCAGGGGATATTCCAGGGGAAGGGTACATCTCGGGCCTTCATGATATGAAGGAAAAGCCAAACAACAAATGAAGTTTCAAATAATAGTTCAAGAATCGAAAACACTTATTTGTCCTTGTTTTACAGTATTTGGGAGAGGAGGTGTTTGCCACCAGAGCATCTTGGCTAAGAGGTGTGAGGTGTCCTTTGACACCAAGGGATGAGCCATTTCTTGACCAGGCTCATCAGGCAGCCATCAGAACCATCACACTGCCCCATGATGACAAACTGACATCTCAGAAGAGGTCTTCTGCCAATTCCCTGGTCCCCATATAGAACCATCCAGACCCACCATGATCCAATCTCTAAGTCATCAAAGATTAAACATCACTGCAACCTGCTGACTCTGGGGTCTTTTGAAGGGCACTTCCATGCCAGAGATACTTCTGTATTCATGAGGTACAAGTCTTTGGGGATAACCTGGATCCATTTTCTATGGGGAGATGTACAACATTCAATCAGCATCCTCTCTCCAAGTGACCACAATTGAAACAGGGTCAGAGCAAGTTCTTAAATCCAAACATGGTTGACCAGGTGGATACTGTTTTCCTGCTTTGCCTGGACTTAAGAGAAAGTTTGTTCAATGGGATGCTGTCCTGAAATGACTTGCAGTTTCCTGCCTCAATGATGGAAACCATATGAGGCTCCCTCTGCAGGATTTGCCTTCTGCCTGTGTTCCCGCAAGCCCCACTTCCAAAATGCTTGTGCATTCGGGCCAAGGATCACCTCCTCTGGGAAGCTGTGACAGACTGCATCATTGGTCAAGAGATTCCATATCCCTCCTCCCTGGCCTCTGTGGAAGGAAACCACATGGTTTCCCTTGGCCAATGAAATATCAATGACACAAGCCATGTAGGAGCAGAAGCCAATACATGGTTCCACCACCTGTTTCCTTTCCCTCTGCCATGAGACCAGCCAATCCCATTGAACCATTACACTTGGTTCCAGAATGAAGAAGTGTGAAGCAAAACCACAGGAGAAATCTGTGGATGCAAATGTCATAAAGATAATCCCCTCATTTTTTTTTTTTTTTTAGTTATAAGTTGTTGGGCTCAATTTGTTATTGCAGCATAATATAGCCTAAGCTGACTAATACCTTCCCTGGAGCGGATTTCTGCAGCTTCTTCTCTTAGGTCCTCATTGCAACTTATGAGCAATCCAATTACATCAGTTACTTCGCTGTGACATAATCATTTACTATTTACTTCTCATTGGATCCCAAACCCTTCAACATCAGAGGCCATGTTATTTAAACTGCTCCCCTATGACCTATGACTTGCATAGGTCAGGGAACACAGTGGGCCTTCAAAACCATGAACAAATGATGGTTAAAGGATCCTAAAAATTTCCCTGTCCTTTCCTCCGCCAAGGAGTGCATTCCTCTCCTGAGGCCCTTTGCTCATGAATCCCTGTGTTCAAGGTGAGAGTAGGTGGCAAAATTAATTCAAGTCAAAAAACAAGTTGCTGGTAAACTGCATGAGACCGCTATCTCCAGTAACAGGAATTCTGAAGCCAAGACAGCGTGGAGGGCGAAGGCTTTCTGAGGTATGTGTTTAAGTTTCTAATGTTGAAGACAACCAGCTTCAATATATCCATTAGGCAGCAGCACAGGAGGGGGCGAGAAAAACTAAGCCATCCACTCAGACTGCTTGAGAAGTCACAAGGCTTGTGTTAAGGCCTCTTCAGGTCAGGCTCACCGACAGCTTCTACTGCTGGAACCTGGAATTCTCAAAATACAGCTGAGAAGCGGACCTTGCTGCCTCTCTCCTGAGGAGACTTCAGCCCAGCCCAGTGCCACTTGGAGGAGTGGGGCCTAAATCTCTCTTTCAGGGCTATGTCCCAAATTAACCCCAGGATACAGGAAGAGTGAGCCAGCACCCTCTTGGGCTAGGTGCTACCATCGGAGAGAACACTGAGTCTGATTTCTGAGGGCAGCATCTCCTGCTTTTCGTAATATTTATTTTCTCAACCTACCTCTGTGTGTCCAACACACACCATCTTATCTGGTACCCTGCGTCAGAAACACGGCATCCCAGAGAAGAGAGCCCTGGGCCAGGCCTGGCCACCCAGTTACCAGGGGCAGCAAGTACGTCTTGTGGGTGCTGGGCAAAACCAAACCACAATATTTACCCCCAGGGACAGACACCTGCTGTGAGATCAACACAGAGCTGATGTTATGACTCCACGTCGTCGTCGTTCTGCTCAACAGTTCCTGTTTATTTTTCCACTGCTCGGTTCCAAGGTGTCCCTCAAAGGGGCCCTGTGGATAGCCTGTGCGCAGCCCCATTCCCCCACCACGCCCTTCTGCCGCCAGCACCCACATCGACTCCGGAGATGGGGATATGGTGGTCCAGAGGATGGGCACTTTCAATGCCCAGGGAGCGCCTAGAAGCAGGATTAAGGCTCAGGACAAGGGTCCTGTGGCATGCACAGGGACTGAGTGTGGCTTGGGGTCATAACCTGCCTTGGTTAGCCAAAGAGGAATAGGGGAGACAAGTAAGTGCGGGGGCCGGAGGGTGGCCTCGCTCTCGGGGCAACGAGGCGCCACCCCGCCCCCATCCCCAAGAGCACGCTGCAGATTTCTGCCGGCACGAAGCAGAGTCACGAGTCGCGCTGGAGCAGCGGAGCGGGCAGGACATCGTCAGCGCCGGGAGAGCACGCGCGCGGGGGCGGGCGGGCGGACGGGCGGGGGCAGGGTCGGCACCGCCAAAGGCACGCTCCCCGGCCTCCCCCCACCGCAGATCCAGGAGGGGAAAAAAGGCTAAAGGTGTCGGGGAGCCTTTGGAGGGGTTGGGGCGCCGCCCGCCCAGCGCCCCACCCCCACCCCGGGCTCCGCCGCCCGCCCCCGCGCCCGAGCTCTGCAGGCGGGGGCGGCGCGCGCAGCGGCGGGGGGCGGGGGGCGGGGGGCGGGGCGGAGCCGCGCTGCTACGTCAGCAGCCGCGAGAGGGGATCCTGGGCGCGGGCCCCGCCCCCTCACGTGCCCGCGCCGCAGGGCCGCGTGCCGCCCGCGTGACCCCCGCCCCCGCCCCGCCGGCTTCCACGCACCCGAGGGAGGCTGCGGGGGCGGGCTGGCCCGGCGGCGGGGAAGTCTTGCACCTGCAGCCGCGCCTTGCCCCCCCCCAAGCCTTGCCGCCACCCCCCTCTCTGCTCACTACGTGGGGGCGACGGGGAGACCCGCGGAGCTCAATGCGGGCCTGGATTGGGGGGAGGAACACGGAATTTGCTAAAAGGGGTCTTCTTTCCCTACCCATCTCTCAGGCCAGCGGTCCACGAGTGGCAGGAAAAGGGATACCTGCCTGGAAGGGAAGACTTGGGTCCACATTTTAACCCAAGCTTGAGAGAGAGGTAGGGAGAAGAGCTTTGGAAATGAGGTGGGGAGCGTGGGTCCCCACAGCGCATTATAGTATGGTGACCTGGCATCCCCGCCTGGGTTGGTCCTGAGGACCGGGCCGCGCGCTCCTTTGGGCCGTGAATTGTTGGAACCTGGGCCCAGCCCGGAGCTCCAGTCCTGAGCAAGAATCCAGCATCTTCATCCTTCCTGGGTCATTGATTTAACTGACTCCTCCGCCCCCATCCCCCTCCCAGAAATCGCAGACAGAGGCTTGGTAAGAATCCGTGAGTTAGGGAGGCCGAGGACAAGCCAAGCACCTAATTGAGTATCCACAGCAACAGAATAGGACACCCATTATCTGCGCCTTTGCAATATGTCCTTAAATGACCCCTTTCCTTGCAAGGTGTCAGATGCTGAGGTAGTCCGCACAGCCTTGTTGCTATCTTGAAACTTGTATTTTCCACTGGTTACTATTTCCAATGGCTGGTGAAGTGGGCAGGAGGAGCTGCTTGGGACAAGGACTCCAGAGCCCGAGTTCCTACAGCAACGAAGGGCCTCCATGAAAAGGCATGTGTGGTGTGGCCATAGCGCGGGGTTGAGGAACCAAGTTAGCCACCTGACAACCAAGTAGCCAATAACAAACTCTGGAGGAGGCGCAGGGGTGAGGGGTGGACTGGGAAGGACACTCCCAGACCCAGGCCCATGTCCTTTTTCCTCAAAGGAAATCCCGGGGTAGGTAAGTAGGTGTGTTTACTTGAAGGTGGATTATATTCCTCAGGCAAGGACAATTCTCCTAGGAGGGTTCTATGAAAGTAAAACCCACGTGTGTGCAGGTCTTCGTGTGTTCATTTCTGGGATGCCAAGGAAATGGGGTGGGGGGTTAGGAGATGGGTCCCCTCCAGCTAAGTGGATATGGATGTCTTTAGACAGCTGCCCTCTACCCTTGCAGCTTGGAGCTGGATACCCTCTCAGTCAGGTATGGGGGTGGTCAGCGTTACTGAATGACTGTTGAATGACAGATATCTTGAGGAAAGCAAAGGGATGCCAAGTAAGGTCCCTGACCCAAAGAAATTTGTATCTCATGGGGAAGTCTTATGTGCTTGGAATAGCACTTAGGGGAATGCTAATATGGGAGGTCACGAGCCATCAAAAGTAGAAAGCTGCAAAGGGGGAAGAGCCGACAAGAGTGGGGAGGGTTTGGATAACAGGGCAGGAGCTTTAGACCTGTGAGCAAAGCCAAAGAGGGTGGGTGACTATTGCTAGCCCAGTGGTCAGGGAGAAGGCTGGTTTGTCTGGTATGAAGGATTCAGAATTGGGGAAGGCCAAAGATCTGCTTGGGAAGGAGTTTGCAAAGACTTCCATATTCTCCTGCAGCCCCGGGTGCTCAGAGCTCCACAAAGTTCAGCTCTGACCACATTAAACCCTTCTCAGACACATGCAGGGGCCCTAACACTCTCAGGGCACTCGCGCCCCTTTATGATTTATCCCAAATCTACCTGTTCTGCCTTATCTCCTTGTTCGCCCTTTCAGGCCACAGAATTACACCTGTGCTGGAACATGCCCCCTTCATTTCCCGTCTTATGTCTTCACTCACCTGCTTTCCTTTGCTTCAGAATGTCCTCTCCTCCACCATTTCTGCCCCCTCATCTTTGGAAACACAGCTCAGTGCCAGCTCCTCCCCCAGGCAAGTGTAATTTTCACCCAGTTCCCACAACGTCATGTGCTCCTCTGGGGACCTCACGTTCTACGTGTTGTGTTTGTTTGTTTGTTTGTTTGTTTATTTATTTATTTATTTATTTTGGTGGTACTAGGGTGGAGGTGGAACCCAGGGGCTTTCTACCTCCGGACTATACTCCCAGACCTATTTTTATATTTTATTTGGAAACAGGGTCTCACTAGGTTGATGAGAGCCTCACTAAGTAGCTGAGGCTGGCTTTGAACCCATGCAATCCTCCTATCTTAGCCTCCCAAGTGCGGGGATTACAAGCGTGCGCCACCACGCCCGGCTTGTGTTGTGTTTATATAAAAACATCATCAGCCTTCCAAGTAGGTAAGTAGGTACCGCCGAGCCCACCTCTTCTTACCATCTCCATCCCAGAGCCAATAAGCTCACCACTGGCTGTTCCAGGCCACCATCATCTCTTGTCTTGGCTGCTGTGATCCCCTTCTGAGTGGTCTGTTTGCTTCCCTCTCGCCCTCTCCAGTCAGCTCTCCATTGGGCAGCCAGAGCAATCCTTCTACAACATAGATGGGATTATGTTACTCTCCTGCTTAAAACTCTGTGATGATTTCCCATCATATCCAGATGTTGTCTGGGACATAGCATCAGGGTCAAGACCTGTGTTATCTGGTCCATCTACCTCTCAAAAGTCTACCACTCTGGCCCACACAGTAAGCTCTGGCCACCCAACTTCTGGGGTATTCCAGGCTCCTTTTGCTGCAGGGTTTGTGCTTATTGCATCCCCCCTAATGGACAGTGTGTCTCTTAGAATTTACATGGCTCATTCCTTCACTTTACTCATGTGTCTGGTCAAATTCCTTCTCTGCACTAGTCAGTTCCCTGACTATCTTGTCTAGAACAGGCCCTCCTACCAGTCAGTCTCTATTTCCTTACTTTTTCTTTGGAGCCATCACCACTACCTGAACACGTCATTTGGCTATTAGGCAGTTAGCCGTTCCTGTGAAAAGGTAAGCTTTGTGAGGTCAGGAACTTCTGTCTTGTACACTGGTGGGGAGCAGTGCTTCTCCCCGTAGTAGGGGTGTTCAGATGTTGAACGTGTAAATGAGTGAGTGAATCTACACTCGACGACTAAAGCTGTAAGCTGCTTGAGGACCAAGCATGTGCTAGACATTTAAGTCCTCGTTCCTTACACAAAAATTCTCTCAAATGCTTGTCAAGTGAATTTCAACTTCTGAAGAGAACATCTCCAGCTGATTTCCTCCATTAATGTACCTACAGTAGTCCCCCTTTATTTGTATTTATTTATTTGCGGTATTGGGGGTCAAACCCAGGGGGTTTTCTACCTCCGAGCTATATTGCCAGACCTATTTTATACTTTGTTTGGAAACAGGGTCTCACTAAGTTGCCGAGAGCCTCACTCGGTAGCTGAGGCTGGTTTCGAACCTGTGCGGTCCTCCTGTCTCAGCCTCCCAAGCGCTGGGATTACAAGCGTGCGCCACCACGCCCGGCTTCAGTAGTCCCCCTTTATTTTTGGAGAATATATCTCATGACTCCCCCCAGTGAATGCCCAAAATCACAGGTAATATTGAACCCTGTGCCTATTATTTTTCCTATACATACATATCTCTGATGTGGTTTAATTTCCAAATTAGATACAGTAAGAGATTAAGAACAATAATAATCTACAGTAATAAAAGTTATGTGTGAGTGTGGTCTCTCTTCCAGAGCATCTTACCATACCTCACCCTTCCCATGATGATGTGACGCAAGGCGTATGTGAGAAGAAGAAGAAAGGTGGATGATGTAGGCATCAAAATGTGGCCCAAGCACCACAGCACTGTGATGCTGGATTTGATGACCAGCCAGTTACTAGATGGCTACAGGTGGGTATCACCTATGGTGTAGATGCATTGATAAAGAGATGATTTCACACCTGGAACAAGATGGGGCAAGATTTCACCATGCTACTCGGAACAATCTAAAACTTAGGAATTATTAGAATTTTTTCACTGAATGGTTTAGGACTGAAGTTGATCATGAGTAACTGAAATCACAG
The DNA here is from genome assembly GCF_963383645.1 of Muscardinus avellanarius. Classification (NCBI taxonomy): domain Eukaryota; kingdom Metazoa; phylum Chordata; class Mammalia; order Rodentia; family Gliridae; genus Muscardinus; species Muscardinus avellanarius. The sequence goes on from NC_137786.1 coordinate 216,752,435, forward strand.
AAAGTAAAATCACACATAAGGGGAGAGAGCTAATTAGAAGGCATTGAGACATGGTATTTACATATTCTGTCACCCCCAAAGATGACTTCAGTCTTCATCATATTGATTCGTGGGAGGTCACTGTTTCTTTGTCTGTGGTTGGACCCATGTATTTTTATGAAATAGAATGGATGAGGAAATATCTGTGTGCATTGTAGGTTTTAAAGTTAAAGTATTTCTAGCCGGGCATGGTGGTGCATGTTTGTAATCCCAGTTCTTGGGAGGCTGAGACGGAAGCAGCCTCAGCTACTGAGTGAGGCTCTCAGCAACATAGTGAGATCCTGTTTCCAAATAAAATATAAAATAGGTCTGGGAGTATAGCCCAGAGGTAGAAAGCCCCTGGATTCTATCCCCAATACCTCAAAATAAAATAAAATAAAAGTTAAGTATTTCTTTCAGTTGCATGTGTGTATCTTCAGGTCATGATGTAAAATAAATATCTTATTGTTGGCCACAACCAAAAACTTTGAGAGTTCTAGATGCCCCATAGATGGTCATCTATAGAATGTATACCTTTTTCCCCACTTAGTACTAGAATTGAACACAAGGCCTTGTATATGTAAGACAAGTGCTCTACCACGGAGCTTCATCCCAGACCTTTTTATTTTGATGCAGAATCTCTCATTGAACTTTCCAGGCTGGCCTTGAACTCGGGCTTCTCCTGTCTCAGTCTCCAGTGTAGTCGGGATGATAGGTGTGCACCAGCAGTATGCTTGTACTAGTTCAACCACTGGCATGTATTGCGGGTTACCTCTATGCCAGGCATTGTGAAACTGTGTCTCACAGTTTCATGTGTGTTGTCTCAAACGTTCCTCATAACAAGTCTAAGAGTAGGGTGTTGTTATTCTCATTTTATAGGGGAGTAAACTGAGGCTTAGGGAGATTGAGTACTTTGCCCTGACCACAGAGTGGGTAGATAGCCAAGCCAATGGCCAGTCACTTCTCCAGTCCTCCTCAGTCACTACTCTGCGATCCTGCACCAGCATTTCTTTGACTTCGGGTGCTCAGCTGAAATCACTCCCTTTGGTTTATGCCAGAAAATAAATACTATTTACCCAGCATTCTTTTTTTTTTTTTTTTTTGCAGGTCTGGGGATGGAACTTGGGCATTTGATCTCTGTGCTACACCCCCTGCCCTATTTTTTATTCTTTATTTTGAAACCAGGTCTCACTGAGTTGCAGAGGGCCTCGCTAAGTAGCTGAGGCTGTCGGCGAACTGAGATCCTCCAGGTCTCAGCCTCCCGAATGCTGGGATTACAAGCGTGCGCCACCACGCCCGGCTTGCCCAGCATTCTGATGGGAGTTTTTTGTTTGTTTGCTTGTCTATGTTTTTAAAAGTTTTTTTTTTTTATATTAGGTAGCCAGTAGGCATCAATGAGGTGTATGGACTTCTTTCCTGCTCAAGACTTTCACAGACCTAGAAAACTGTAGAATTTCTGGTCTAGAGGCATGTGAATACACACACACACACACACACACACACACACACACACACAGAGTTTGGATAGAGCAGTAACTATAGCTGTTCAAGTGAGCCACTTGACAGTAGCTGTGGCTTTATTGGAGGGACACAGCCACTGACAATCCCCAGCTTGGCAGGGAGGAAAACAGAGGAGTAAATATTCTATCACACTCTCCTCTTGTCTTTGGGTTTCCCTCTCAGGGCCCCCATTAGCTGAACCAGCGATCAAGAGAGTCTGCTTATGGAGTCCCTAGAGGTCAATCTCTATGGACCTAAGTGGAGATTTTCCCAGCTTACCACCCTCAGCTCCAGCACAGACTAGCAAGAATCCCCAGGCCCTGGAATGCCAAGTCTTGGCTCCTGCTGAACTTGACAGCTCACCACGGCTCTCACCTCTCCCAGAGGACAAGATAGAATGGGCCAAGTGGGACACTGTGCAGTCTTGGGCCGTGCTAGGAGCCCCTCCCTTGGCCCTCTCTGTACTCACTGGGCTGCCAAGTGAGGAAAGCCAGCCCAGCAAATGAACTGGCCCCCCTCAGCCACCTAGGCGTTTGCAGCTCTGCCAGCGCTCGGGCATCTTGTCCATGAGCTAATCATGGATGAGGTCAGTGGGTTTTTATACAGGCTAGGGATTTGACTGTCTGAATGGCAGAAATTTATTCCTGCCAGGATTCTGTACACTTCGGAGCTGAAACCTCCCGGGGGAAAGAAGGAGCAGAGAGAGAGTATGTGTGGAGGGGTGGAAATGCAGCCCCTGAAGGCCTGTTCCTACTGTGCATACTCTCTCCAGCCTTTGCAGACGGATATGTGGCTGCACTTGTGGCTAAAATATGAATGAATGTGGTGTGTGCAGGTGCATGAATGACTGTAGTTTCTGTGAATGGATGCATGTGTGATGAAGGGTATTTGGGAGCCCTTGTAGGCTGGGGTGGTAGTTTGCAGGTGCCTGGCTGGCTGGCTGGAAGCAGCCATAGATCTGTCTTTACCTAAATCTCTGAGTGTTGGGCTGGGGGCAGGGGGGGAATATTTGTTTTCCCATAGCACCTCGCTGCTGCTTCTGGTGCTGCTGCTGCTGCTGCTGCTGCTGCTGCTGCTGCTGCTGCTGCTGCTGCTGCTGCTGCTACTGCTACTAGTGCTACTGCTCAGTGTGAACCAGTGGCAATGACCCAGTTCTCCCCAAACCCCAGAGAAAAAAGGAGAGAGAGACAAAGCAAAACACATGCTCGGTCTATCATCAGTTGAAGGCTCCTATAGCCACCAGGAATTGTCCTTAGATAAACTAGCCCCACAGCCTCTTGACTGGCCCTTAAGGCCAGTCATGGGCAAAGCAAGGGCTAGTGGGTGGTAGCTGAAATATAATTTTCTCTGGCCTCTACTCCCCTGACCTACAAGCCTGGCAAGCTAGAAGTGTGCATATTCTATCCTTGTCTGACATACTGAATTCCATGGGATTTCACCCCCTTTTCTCTCCCAACCAGATTTCAGGAAATTAAAGGAAGGGGCTCATTCTTTTAGGAAATAATGATAATCAAAAATAATTGGGTGGTTACAAATTGAAAACCTCACCGTGTGTGTGTGTGTGTGTGTGTGTGTGTGTGTGTGTGTGTGTCTGTAAAAATTAAGGTCCACTTAAATTCAAGTCATATGATTTAAATACCTTTTTGGACTCTCCTCCACCCAAGGCCCCCACATCCCGTCATCCAAGTGGCCTCTGTGAGGGCCCCTGTACACAATGGCCCTAATTAGTCCCCTCATTAACAGTCTCAGCAGAGGCCGAAACTGAATGGGTCAGAGAAACCAAATCCTTTTATCACCCAGAGGCACCAGTACAGCCCATTTGAGGAGAGCGAGTCTGGGAGAGAGGGGTGAGAGGCAAAGAAGGTGGGGAAGGAATACCACACAGTCATTAGAAACGGCTGCCTCTGCTCTACTCCCCTCCCCAAAGACTGGAAAATGGCCCATCTTACCTATGGTATTTCCATGTGGGGGCAGGCATTCTGTATTCACAGATATAAATCATATATATGTATGTGTATATATATATATATTTGTAAAATAGACCAGTTAAAACTGTGTTTTTAGCTATGTGAAGGAGGTAATAGCCCTCCTCCCAAACAAGCAGATTTTTAATAAATGCAGATTTTAATAATGATGCAATCTAATTATCAGATTGCATATTTAAGTCTCCCAGATTAAACCTAATTCTATTTGGGGGCTGCTGTGTCTTTCCTGCCAAGCAGCCATGAGAAGAAGAACATCCCAGAGCCCTTCTTATGAATGTGCTGTCTCTGCTGCCTGTGAATGCACCTGTGCTTTGTGTCTGTATGAACGGGGGTTACATGTGCTGGTCAGAGGCCACGTGAGATATTTGGGGTGGGGATTATGTCTTAAAAATGAATAGGAAGAAATGAATGGGGAAGGTGTAAATGGCTTACATCTCCCCATGGTGTCCCTCTACCACAATACCCACCACCATGATAAAGCACACCTGTTTTATTAAAATTAATTCTTGGCTTTGCAAATATCAATAGACCAGTGTCTGTACTTATGTTCCACCCGTCACCAGGGCCAGACTGCTAAAACAGAGGGCTGCAACACAAAAGATACTGCAGTCAGCTCAAGCAGGGAGTTATTTTTAGATCAGAAAAAGAGAAGGGGGGGAAAAAGAGGCAGTTCTAGATTTTGCAATCTAATTTGGTCCCTTTTCTTAAGGAAAAAAAAATCCCATCAATAGCGTTTTCCATGCAATCTGATTTCTTTTTGGCTCCTAGAAAAAGAAGAGATCTAGGGCTGAAAATTCTGGAGTTTTATGGCTGATTCTAGCTAGTAGCCTTTCTTCACCAGGCTCCAACTGAATTAATTTGATACTATTTTTGAAAGTCAGTGTTTCTAAGGGAGACCTAATGACGCACTGACGTCAATGCAGGTCAATAGCACACGGCTGGAACTGGGCGTGCTACACCGAGCAGAAGCTGGAGCCTTTCCAAACAGCCCCAACTCTGCAAATATCCCAGCTTTGCAGGGGGAAAAGAGGCAGGGTTGTGTAAGCACTGAGACCCCCACCATTTTTCCAGAACGTCTTTGAAACGGGTGCATGTCTTTCTGATGCAAAAAGAAAAGAAAAAGAAAATCCAAACAGATATAATCAGTCGCACTGCAGTAAAAAAAAAAAATCATACCTGTCAAAGGAACCGTGTGTTATTCGAGTGCACGCGCTAATGTGTGCGCGCGCGCATGCATACACGCGCGCGCACACACACACACACACACACACACACACATTTACGTTCAGAATGCAATGCATATCATTAGGGTGTGTCTATAAATAGACCTGCGAGTGTGTGCATTGGGGACTTAGTCCCTGATCTGGGTTTTTGAATGTGGGTGATGAGTTCTTTGCTCTGATCAGTTACTCAGGAGGTGCCCGAATGTGTGGGGGTGGGCGCGTGGGAGGGGGGCTGCCTCCTCCTCCCCTCCTTTCCTCTGGATATCCCCCTCCTTTCTTCTCTGTCTCCCCCCCCCCTCCCTCGCTGGTCCCTCCCGCCCGCTCCCCGCCCCCTCCCTCCCTTTCTCTCTTCTTTCTCTCTCCTTCAGCACACCCCTCCTTCTTTCTCTCCCCTCCCTCTCTTCCTCCCTTTCTCCCCCTCCCGCTCTCTTCTCCCTCTCCCTCCAAGTCTGGCACTGAACACGAACTGTTTTGCTTTGCTCCGGGAAGAGTGCAGACACACAATGTGAAATCCCGAGCTTCTTGCGTGGTGCATTTAAACTGCTTCCTTATTTATATTACCCTCATTCCTCACCTCTCCCACCCCCTCACCAGTCCTTCCAAATTTCCCTAGAAATCTGTGTAAAGCATGCGGAGGGGAAAACATTTGCACAAAAAGTGAAGGAGCTCGCCAAGGTAGGTTCTACTATGCACTGTCTTGTGTTTGGCTTTTGCAAAGTTTATGATGTCAGTTGGTGAACGTTTGGAGGAGCAGATATGTACGACTGGACATGATTACTGTCTTTTTCATTGAACAATGATATTTGTACAAATTGCCCAGACTTCTTGGGCAGACAGGCTTTTCCAGGGTCTTGTGTGTGTGGTTTTTGCAGGAGGCATGCCAGTTGGGAGTCAGTCCTGTGGTGTTAAACTGGGGGAAGGGATGCTGTGTGGCCCCCTCCCCTGGTGTTCTGTGGTGTGGGAATAGGAGGGCGGAGGGGGATTCTGAGTGGGCAAGTGCTTCCTCTCCTTTGCCATATCTTGGACCACTGCTTATTCACTAAGCATTTTCATTCTTGTAATTATTTTGCACGTGAGGATTTGAGTTCCAAGAAGGTTTCGTGAAGTCAGAAGAAAGTGGGGGTGGGGGGTAAAGAGAGCCAGAGCTTGGTGGTGCCGAGGATAGTGTGGTCTATTTCTCGCATAGAAAATTTAATCTCTCTTCCCACTATCTGGATAAAACGGTAAGTTTTGGGTGGGTATAAGCAAAATACTTTTTATTAAAGAAAGCCTTATTAGTGGGTAAAAGGAAATTAAAAAAAAAAAAAAAAAAAACGTTTCCATTGCCAGAGCAAAAACTGCTACTGCTCACAACCACCTGTAGAGGGAAATCTTTATGCATGATTTCTTAGGGCCGGTTGTTGTAGAGGAAAACGGCTTGGAAAGGCTCCTGGCAAACTTTGCAGCAGGAAGATGAGAGAGGCTGGCCTCTGCAGGGTGGAGGGTTACATCGCGGGGGCGGCTGAGAGTGGAGGGCGGGGGGCAAGGGGGAAGGCTGGAGCCTGGCCAAGTCGCTCACAGTTTGGGAAACTGCAGGGTTGGCTTCTCTCCTTGGGGGGCTGGTACTAAAATGGGTGAGCTAGAGATGGAGAAGCTCCGTGGGAGCCAGGTCTTGCAGCTTGCGGTGGGGGGGGGTGGAATCTGTAAGGGATAGTGGATGTTTAATGCCAAGTGGAGACGGAGCTGAAAGGGAGGTGAGAGAGCATCTTCCCCTCCAGCCCTGGTTTTTCCCGCTGATGCACAAAGCGAGGTGGTTATCAACAAGTGTTTCTCCCAAGAAGATTAGTTTTGACAGGGACTTCAAGGGGCTCTCTAATCTGGGTAAATCCACCAGGGCTTTATTGTGTATAGCAGAGAGCCATTCTTTGTTGGGAAGGAGCTGGGAGGAGGGAGATGGAGGGCTGGAGGTGGGGGCTTTTGAACATCAGCCTTTTGACCTTGGGGGCCAGAGTTCAAATCCTCCAGAGGGTTGAAAAGGCTAAAAAGGCATCGTTATCCCTTTCTCCTGCTGCCCCCGCATCTTTCATCCTGAGCTTTATGTTTAATGGGGGAAATTCAGCGGCTGGTGTTGACCAAACCTCATCAATGGGAATTCCATGTGACTGAGAGCAGGATTTTTTTTTTTTTTTCTAATCTAGGGAAGCAGGCAGCACTCTCAGCTGTACTACTGTAGTTTTTCTCCTGCAAATGATCTTCTAGGAAAGCTGAATCACCTCCACTCTGTGAGCAGCCACTTCTGGGAGGTGGATCACCCATCTCATGAGGGGGACACCCCTTATGGTTTTTATTTATTTATGTATTATTATAAATTTTTTTTTTTTTTTTTGGTGGTACTGGGGTGGAACCCAGAGGCTTTCTACCTCCGGGCTGTACTCCCAGACCCATTTTATATTTTATTTGGAAACAGGGTCTCACTTAAGTTGCTGGGAGCCTCACTAAGTAGCTGAGGCTGGCTTCAAACCTGTGCGATCCTCCTGTCTTGGCCTCCCAAGCGCGGGGATTACAAGCGTGCGCCACCACGCCCGGCCCCCTTATGGTTTTTAAATAGAGATGGCGCACCATTTGAGTAGCTGTATAAAGTGAACTTGGAAATATGGTGAGAATTAAAAAGGGGTCTTTAGGCTGGGATGGCAGTAGAGAAGACCACCTGGGTTGGGATGGAATTCTAAAGAAGTAGGTTTGTGGCTTTTTCTTCCTGGGGTGGGGGTGGAAAGAGCTGGGTCATCAAATTACCCCTAAAAGGAAATCTCTTTCAACAAGAAGGTGCAGGATTTAAGACGGATGCTTGAAAGTCAGAGTAAGCATGCCATTTCCACACCCTCCAGAGCAAAAAGACCAAAAGGCAAAGGGAGTCAAGTGTGGTGGCACATGCCTGTAATCCCAGTATTTGGGAGGTCGAGACAGGAGGATTGCAGGTTTGAAGCCAACCTTAGCAATTTAGCGAGGCTCTCAACAACTTAGTGAGACCCTTTTTACAAATTAAAAAATATTGGTCTGGGGGTGTAGCTTGGAGGTAGAATGCCCCTGGGTTCTATCCCCAGCACCACAAAAAAGAATAAGTAAATAAATAAAAATAAAGGGATAAGGGACAGACACAGAAAAGGGAGGTAAAATGAGGCACAGAGTCACTGACCTATAGAGAGAGATAAGCTGGAACATCAGCCTCTGCTGATGTGAAGTGTTATCTAAAGAAAGAAGAGAGAGCTGTGCATCGTGGTATATACCTGTAATCCCAGTACTTGCAAGACTAAGACAGGAGGATCACAGTTCAAGGCCAGCCTCGGCCACTTAGCAAGACTCTCAAGGACCTAGCAAGGCCCTGTTTTAAAGCAAAAATTAAAAAATAAAAAAGGGCTAGTGGAGTAGCTCAGAGGCAGCATGCCCCTGGATTCAATCTCCAGTACCACAGGGAGGGGGGAGCAGAAAGGATAGGGCCTTAGTCCTATGGATCTGCTGGTATGGAGGGAAGCGAGGCCAACATGTCAGACCACCACCCTCCACATCACTTAGGGTCCTGATTAAGGAAACTGCCCCACCATTTTGGAGCTACTAGAAGGAGGATAGTCTTTCACAGCCTAGGAAATGTTAAGGTCACTTGGGTTGCTCCTCTCAAAAGGAAATTATTTCTGTTTTTTTTTTTTTATGTAAGCCAATAAGTATTTGTGTCCTTTTCCTATAAGGGAGAGTGGCTGGGAGGGTGAGGGAGTCCTGGAACTTCAACCATCTGTCCTCCGGATTCCCCCCAGTGCTTCTCATCTACTCCCAGCTGTGGTCCTCAGGACCAAGTTCCAGAAGGACACCAGACCCATGTATACTCCTTGCCACCTGTTTCTACTAGAGGTTTTTCATGTCCATCATCTACCCCCCTAAAATCTACATACAGACCACCTCTCTCCAGTTCTTCTGGGGCCAAGCACATACATGTCAGATGCAGACACAGATGTCCACGGTATATGCATATATGTGTGCAGAAACCAAAGAAAGCTCATATGTGTGCCCAGGGTCCTGCCCACAACTGAGCTCCCAGGCAACACCCGAAGGAGCCGACCTTCCTCCTCTTCTGTCATGTCTAAAGATGCCAGTGGAGAAATGCCACAGCCAGTCCAGGGGTGGACCTGACGTCCCTGAGTGTATGCGGTGAGCCTGAATTTGCCTTGGGCTTCCTCATACTCATTCAGGAGTGTCAGTTGCCCCATCACGCGACGATGGAGAACGGTACTGCGGAGGGAAGTCCTCCCCTTTGCAAGAAGAATGAAGCCCAGCTTCCCCTTTGTCACCTTGGAGGGGCCCTGGTACTCTCCCTCTGTTTCTCAAAAGAAAAATAAGGGCAGGAGCAGAGCCTGCTATGTAATTTGTGGGGCCTGATAGCAAATGAAAATACAGGTCCTCCTGCTCAAACCATAAGAAGAAAGTGCCTTTTCAAGGAACTAAAATAGAAAGCTTTTCCCTTTCTCCCACATTCTCTCAAGACTTTAAGGTGTTTCTTATTTGCTGTTCAATGTCGTGCTAAATAAAAATAAAACTTCTAATTTATTAGCATGAACTTCACCATCCATGTTTCTACCTTGAACTACTGGTTTTAAATGCAAAATATAAACACATCTCAGAAATTACACAGCTTATATTGTATAATTTGTAGGGTGTACATGCATAGGTACCTCATTCCTACTAGAACAATTGAGATGAACTCCATTGTTTTCATTTCACTTCTTGATAAGAGCATACCCTTCAGCCCTCTCAACCTTCAGCCTGAGTTGTTGAGTAGGGACAGTCAGGAAGGAAAAGGAGCTGTGCGTCTCTGTACCTCTGCCTTTCCTTCTGGGTCATCATCTTCATCATACTATAGGGTGGTGGCAAGTACCGGGAAGGAACGTGAGTAAGAAATGATGTGCTAGGGTTCCTCAGTCACGCGTGTCCTTGAGAGCCGCACTGCTACCTTTCTGCATTTGAAGCACCTGCTTCCAAAAGAAAGCATGGCCTCTGAGTCCTGCAGTCCCCTCACTTCCTCAACCACAGGCGTTCAGTTCACTTGCTGGGAACCTCGCCGAGCATCCCCTTAGAATCCTGTGCTCACACAAGGGGTGGTCGCAACATTATCGAGTGGCAAAGAAAGATGAGCGCACATTGTACGTATCTCCTCCACTCACACTCTCCATCATCTTCTAGACCGCACTTACAAAACACAAGTTCAGAGAGAAAACTATTAGCCGGGCGTGGTGGTCCACGCTTGTGATCCCAGTACTTGGGAGGCTGAGACAGGAGGATCGCGGTTCGCGGACAGTCTCAGCTACTTACTGAGGCCTCCGCAACTTAGTGAGACCCTGTTTCAAAATAAAGAATAAAAAATAGGGCTAGGGGTATGGCTCGGAGGTAGACTGTCTCTGGGTTCAACCCCCAGTACTGGAAAAAAAATGATAGATAGATAGATGATAGAAAATTATTAAGAATTTCGGGGCCGGGATGTAGCTCAGTGGCAAAGTGCCTGCTTTGCAGGTGTAGCGCTCTGGGATCGGTCCCCGGTTCCAAAAAAAGACAAAAAAAAGAACCCCTTTAAAAAAAATAAGCTAAGAAAATTATTAAGAATTTCAAGGCAGTGGCAATAGATTCCTAAAGGAATCACATCGTCCTTTTTAGCACAGGGTCCTGCGTGATGATTGCATGTGCATCACCCTTAGGAAGCCAACCTGGGCAGGAAGAGGTGAGAAGTAACCTACATCCTGAACAAAGGACCCTATTTCTCATCTTTCTTCATCCAATGAAGACTCACACCTGCAGCAGGAAACTTGCACACCCTCCGGTTTTGATCAGCTGGGGCTCTGCTCTTCCCTAACCAAATCCCTGTGAAAAAGTCACCGCTTCCTGGTGACAGTGTCACAGCTTAGAGGAGAGAATTCACCTGCTCATTTCTTTTGAGTCCACTAATGTCTTAGATAGAGCCCAGAGCTTGGAGAAGAAGCATCCGATCCAATTCCTACCCACCACTTTCAAGCATGGTTGCAACAAGTAGATACCCTGCCTGATCTGGATTTGGGTTTCGCCATCTAAAATTAATAAAATAATACTCAGCTTGCTTCATGAAGAATAGAGCTAATGGCTTAGTGCGCATTGTTACTTATCTCCTCACTGGCCTGAAGTCTGCCCGGGGATCTCCCGGCCCAGGATGCTGCTCAGAAATTACTTTAGCAGTAAATTCAGTTGCTACTGAAGCGGTAGAGCTCGAGGTTCAAGGGGTCAAAGAGAAGACAGTTCTATGTTCCTGATGGACCCCAATCAGACAGGGATTTTCCCTTCTTAGATCATCTGCCTTTCTGCTCCTCACCCTCTAAGGATCAAAGTGAGGCGTGTGAGGAGGAGTGGAAAATAAGAGCATTAGCTGTGCACCCGACCTGGAGAATGAAGACAGTACTCACCCTCCAGCGCGGCTTCAGAGAGACTCGCACAGTTGTGTTTTCTCAGCCTAATCTAGCTTGCCTTCTTTGACGGTCCTTTTTTTTTTTTTTTTTTTCAGGTCTGGGGATGGAACCCAGGGGCATTTGACCTCCGAGCTTCACCCCCTGCCCTATGTTTTATTCTTTATTTTGAAACAGGGTCTCACTAAGTTGCAGAGGGCCTCCTTAAGTAGCTGAGGCTGTCCGCGAACGGCGATCCTCCCGGTCTCAGCCTCCCGAATGCTGGGATTACAAGCGTGCGCCACCACACCCAGCTTCTGGTTGGTCCTTTTTTATGATAGCCACACCCTTTTGTAAAAGATTTGGCTTGGTCTAAGCTACATAGAGTGACTAGGAAAACAAGAGGAAAGGAAATTATTTGTGTTTATTCTTTTGTATAACCTTTACTGGACTTGAAGGGTGCTACGGTGACAATACGGTTAGTGGGCTGAAAGACCAATCAACTACTTATTTACTGTTGATGAGTGAGTCCAACACCATGTATGATACATAGCTGGTGATTTTTGTTGTTGTTGTTTTTTGTAGTACTAGGAATTGAACTCAGAGGCATTCTACCCCTAAGCTACACCCCAGCTCGATTTTTATCCTTTATTTTGAAACAGGGTCTAAGTTGTGGAAGGCTTCACTAAGTAGTTGAGGCTGGCCTCGAACCTGTGATCTTCCTGTCTCTGCCTCCCACGTACTGGGATTACAAACATGCACCACCACGCCTGGCTAGCTGGTGATTAATAAATGATAGCTGACTCTGAGTATGTCTCATTGTAACAATGCATTATAGTGAAAGTGCCATGGATTTGGCATCAAACTACATGTTAAGCAACTAAGTGAATGTATGATCTTGGGAAGATTATTTAGCTTTTTTGTGATCTGCTTGCTTCATCTGAAAAATGGTAGGTGTGTCATAGCCTGGACAGTATCCTGGGTACAGTATAATGGTGAATAGTTCAGGCTTTGAAGCCAGACAGACCTAGTTTCAAATTTTAGCTTTCACACTTGGTTGGTTTGTAGCTTTGGGGGAGGGGTACTAGAGATTGAACCCAGGGGATTCTACCTTTGAGCTACACTCTTAGTTATTTTTTATTTTGAAACAGGGTCTCGCTAGGTTAATGAAGCTGGCCTTGAACCTGAGATCCTTCTCAGCTTTCCAAGTGCTGGTATTACAGGTGTGTGTCACCACACCTGATTGTTCTTTGGCTTTTGATGAATTATTTAAACTCTCTAAACACCTGTTTCTTGACACTTGAAGTCAGCACCTACCTTAAAGAGCCATTGTGATACTAATTCATTGACTTGACATTTACACAAGGCTTGGCACAGTGCCCGGCACATACCAAAGTGTCTAGTATATTGTTATTTGGTACTGAAGACTGGACCCAGGGGCATTCTATCTCTGAGATACAACCCCAGCCCCCCCCCCTTTTTGGTGGTACTGGGGTTCCTGGAAGCCCTTCTACCTCTGGGATACACTCCCAGACCTATTTTTACATTTTTTAAATTTGGAAACAGGGTCTCCTAAGCCAGCGCGTGCGGCTGGCTTCGAACCTGCGTGATCCTCCTGTCTCTGCCTCCCAAGCACAGGGATTACAAGCATGCACCACCACGCCTGGCTCAGCCCTTTTTATTTTTGAACCAGGGTCTCGCTAAATTGCCTGAGGGCCTCTCTAATTTGTTGAGGCTGGCCTCAAACCTGTGACCCTCCTGTCTCTGCCTCCCGAGTACTGGAATTATGGGCATGTGCCACCATAACAGCTCTAGTATATTATTATTTTCTATTATTATTATGCCTCTGGCCATAATTGGGTCCAGAGAAGCATTAGAAAAGTGATTTGAGAACATCTTCTCATTAAGCACATTGAAGGTGTCATTTCTACATTTTTTTTTTTTTAAACCTGGGTAGATTCTTCCTTTTCTGAAGCTAGCAGAGTCTTTCCACATACATAGGGACCCCTCTTGGGAAGATCTAGGTCAAGTCTATCTTCCCTATTCCTTACAGGAAGCCAAGGTAACTGCTCTTTGTTGACGATGCCAAGCCAAGGACAGGCCTGGGCAACTTCCCGAGAGCTTTCAACTCAGAGTCCATTCACTCTTTTAGCCCAAATCCCCAACCCTCAAAGAGAAGGCATTCAGGTAGGGGGAAAGCAACCAAGTCACTACTTGGCAAAGGTCTCAACCCCAAGAGTATGGGTATGAGAAGCTTATCTACATTTGATTGATGGGAGCCTAAATCCAGCTTCTCTCCACTGAGGCAGATGTTCCAAGCCCTCCTGGGATTGTATGAGAGCCTCTTGAGTTTCAGTGACCTCATTCCCTAGCAGAGAACTAAAGAAAGTAATCCCTTACCTGATCTTTATGGCCTCATTAAAATTGGGAACTTAACAAAAACCCATGAAAGCTCCCCTACATAACAAGCCTATGTTAGGCTCTGAGGACCCAGTGATAACTGAGACATAGCTCCTGCCTGCCACCACAGCACTCGTAGTCCAGAAGGAGAGGCCCTTACCAACTCTGGGTTCTTATGAAATTGTAAAGCCCTTGCCTAACCAATAAGCCATTAATAATCTTCTTTTTTCGATTCCAAACTTATCTGTCCTACTTAGGTCCCACTCTATCAGGAATCCTTTCATTGCTGAGATCATTCCAATTAATTGGTGCAAGATCTAGCCATTAAAATCCAGATTTTAGCTGGGCATGGTAGTGCACACCTCTAATCCCAGTACTGGGGAGACTGAGGCAGGAGGATCACAAGTTTGAAGCTAGCCTCAGAAACTTAGCAAGATTCTCAGCAACTTTTCAATGCCCTGTTTCAAAATAAAAAATAAAAATGGTTGGGAGTGTAGCAAGCAGGTAGGATAACCTATACGGTCTAAGTTGTACCATCTCTTTCTTGTAAATTGTAGCATGATAAAGCCTGACCCCCCCCCCCCAGGTGTGCTCACATCAGAGCCTAGGAGCAAACTAGACCACAAATCGCTACGCAGAACGAGCCCATTATGCACCGTCCCCAGATCCCGTCAAAATGTTAGTAGTTCTCTTGCATTACCATCCAGACCAAAGTTGTGATTTGATTTGTAACCAAACATACCTTTCCAAACCAACTGAAACCCATGTATTCGCTAATACTGGCGGCCTAGAGCAGCAACTTACTCCAGGAATCAAAACGTCTGGTGCTTGAGCTCGCTTCAGTGGCACATATACTAAAAATAAGAATAGTATGGGCCCTGCACAAGGATGCTGTGAAAATTCATGGAGGGCTCTATATTTTTTAAAACAACGATTTGGTGCCAACGCCGAAAGGTGTTGAGAGGATGCGAGAACAGGCCAGCTCAGGCCTGAGTCTGGGTCCTGAGTAAGGTCCTCTTCCTGTAGTCGGTGGTTTGCGGGCCTCTTAGAGGCAGTAGCTCCTTGGTTTGTTTGTTTGTTTTCCCTCCATGGCATCAGAAACCTACCATCTACGGCTTCCCTCTGTTGACCTCAGGAAATGGAGAATGAGTAGAAGCAGCCGAGCTCACTGAAGGATGGAAGGTAGAGTCCCTGTCATCTGTGATTGAGGAGAGCTGTCTCTCGTGAGGTTGGCTATACTGTCTCTGCTTCCCCTACCAGCTCCAGGCCCCCATGAGGGAGTCAGCACTGACCCTTTGCCAGAAGTGGGTGAACAGAGCCACGCAAAGTTGCAAGTAAGGCTGTGTGGACTGGTGGCTTGCCCACTGCCGACGAAACCCATTACCTAGCCCCAGACTGTTTTCAGTGGTAGTTCCCAAAGAGTGCCTTTTCCTTTAAGGCGCAGGACCTAAAGAATTCTATTCTTGAATGAGGTCCCAGCTGTCAGTTTTCCAGTTCATTCCTAAAATAAGAAAATCCAATACATTTTCTGGAAATGTAACGAGCCCCTGTTGCTGTGTGTCTTGGCCAGGTAGCTCAGAGATCATGTAGGGAGGTAGAATACTTCACCCCGGTGGTGGATTTTTGCTCCTGAAGTGGGCGGCCCTGCCCTGCGGAAATGAGACATGGAATGGGAAGAAGCAGCCTAGGCTTCCATTGGTCCTGGTTTTGCCTTAACAGAGTGCGTCCCGTCTCTTAGGTTCCTCTGGCCCTTGGGAACCTCTTCCAGTATGAAAGAAAGCCCCTCTGTTCTAGAGAAGCCAGCCAGGGCCCAAAGAGGGGTGGCCTCTGTGTGTTTCAAAATGCCAGTCACTATACTTAACAGCCATTTTACTTTGACAACTTATTTAACCTCTCTCGGCCTCCATTTTCCAACCTGAAAATGGACAGTGTAATAGGAGCCGTCTCCCTGAGTTGTCAAAAGAATTAAATGGAGCCTGGTGTGATGGCACACACCAGGACTTGGGAGGTTGAAACAGGAGGGTTGCAGGTTCATAGCCACCCTCAGCAATTTAGTGAGGCCCTCAGCAACTTAGCAAGACTCTGTTTCAGAATAAAATATAAAATAGGGCTGAGGATATAGCCCAGAGGTAGCATGCCCCTGGGGTCTATCCTCAGTAAAAATTAAAGAAATAAAATAAATAAATAAATAAAATCCTGCATACCTCATAACATAGCACTTGAGGTTAGTAAATATGCAATAGCTACTGCTATTCTTAATATCATGCCAGCAAAAATGTTGTTAATCGTACTGGAGGGCAAGCAAGTCTTTGCCTTATTCTGGTTCCTTCTGAGCTACGTATCTTCCTGTAAGTAGGTGAGGCACAGAGCCTCCTGGGCACCCTAAGAGAAACGAGGCCACTGCTAATCAAAACCAGCTGGTTAGCAAATGTTAATTGTAAGAAGGACCAGAAATATCCCTCATCATCTCTTGGCTCCTACTATTTCATTGATTAACTGTGAACCAGAAAATAAGTGTGGAAAAGAAAAGCTGTGTGCCCCAACAGGTTACCCTGAGGAATCTGAATGGGTGAGGAGCTGAGGGAGAGCTTGACTTAGATCCTCAGCAGAGTCCATCTTGTGGGTCTTAGGCAGCCATTTTAAGTGTTTCATCTGAGATGGATGCTGTGTTTGTCTTTTAAAGGCTCCTGAGATCAGGAAAGGATTATTTCCTTTGCCCTACTGCTATTAAGTGGAATGCACAACCACCGTGAAGCACATCCTTTGGGAGAGGAGGGATGTCCAGGTTCCATGACACTTTCATAACAAGTGTACAATGAAGTCCTGTAGTGGTTGGGAATCTAGATGTTTGTGGGATGAGGATTACTAGTAAGTTTGAATGTATATTCAAAATTCTAAGGGCCAGAGAAATGTTAGCTTCAGCCTCCACTCCAGATCTCCCGGGGTCAGCTTTATAGGAAATATCCTTGTTCTTCTAAGTTGCAAGTGGAGCCCAAGAGTTGAACCTTGACACGGGACTCCAGATGTCTTTCAAATTCAAGAACACGTGGGTTCTCTGAAAGCAAGAGTGGGCCCAGGTCCTTTACTGAAGGCTCCAGTTTTCTTTCTTTCTTTCTTTCTTTCTTTCTTTCTTTCTTTCTTTCTTTCTTTCTTTCTTTCTTTCTTTCTTTCTTTCTTTCTTTTTTTTTCTGAGAAGAGGTTTCTGGTGCAGAAAAGCCTGTGGCCTCTGGGCAAAGGTTTGTTTCTTAAAGAAATGAAGGAAATATGGACCTGAGTAGTGTTACTTGGGAGCTCCCTCTACTGGTTCCTTGAAAGAAATTTCATAGCAGTCCTTTGGAGTCCTGCCCTGTGGGCATAGATTTGAAGCCTCTGAGCCCCTTGGTCTTACTTAGTACCTGGAAGCAAGGAGAAAATAAGGTATCCTGAGGCTCCAGGAAGATGAAACTCAAGAGCCTGCCTCCTTCATAATGTCACCTAACGTTCATTGGGTGCCAACACAGTGCAGTGCATTTCACGTGCATTATTTTATTTTATTTACTGCTCACCATCTGTGGTCTTATAAGTGAGATCTCGGAGACTTGGAGAGATTAAGTTCCTAGCATCATCAGAGACTAGTAGATCCCCTTAGAGACCCTCATCAAACTTAGAATTCTCTTGAGCAAGAACTCAAGAGAAGCAAGGCCTAAGGAGCCACGTGAGATTGTAAATGGAACTTGTTCTTAGCACCTAACATAGATCTGTTGAGCTGTCCCTGAGATTTCTCTATAAAATTCCTAGATCCCAGAGCATTTCATATCTGCTGCTAAAAAAAAAAATCATCTCATGAGGCAATTCATGAGATAGCAGTGCTCATCCAATCTGCATTCTTACTGTGATACCCCATTTGCAGAAAACAGAGCAAACAGCAGAGTGGCTAAGAAGACTTTCCATTACTGAGGTGAGGCTTTTCTAAATTTGTTAATGTGTTCACACTTATTTTTCTTCCAAAAGCAAAATCATGTAGCTGAGTATGGTGTTACACACCTGTAATCTCAGTACTTGGTTGGCTGAGACAGGAGGATCATAGGTTCAAGACCAGCCTCAGCAACTTAGTGAGGTTCTCAGCAGCTTAGGGAGACCCTTTTTCAAAACAAAAAATAAAATAGTCCTGGGGGTGTAGCTTAGAGGTAGAACGCTCTTGGGTTCAATCTATAGGAATAAATAGGAAAAAAAAAAAAGTCCTGTGAGGTGTGAGGTAGGTAGGGCAGGTAGTTGTATACACATTTAATGGGTTGGGAACTTAAGATATTAAGTGACTTATTTCATGTTTTGGTTAGGGGGCAAATGGTGGCATCAATCAAGACCTGATTTGTGACTCTCGGTTTAAGTTTTGTCTTTCCGACTGGTGTTGATTGTAATTGAGGTCCAAGTTGGGTTCTTTAATTACAGACAATAAATATTTTGAAACCACCACCTGATTTTACATACAGATCCTTTCTGAGTTGTTCTTTTCCCTGTTTAGGCTTGGTTTCATAACTAAACCCTCTTGACGTTGAGCCACTTGGGAACTCAAAATTATACAAGCTTTTGTAGAGGCTTTATCTTTTTTAACGTTGGTCTCTCAGTGGTCCATATTTTAGAGTTATCTAGATCCCTGGAAGAAGCCCAAATCTTACTTCAACTCTCCTGAGCCGTGTGAAGAAATAAACCCTTGCAGCTCACCCAGGAGAACCTTGAAGCAATTTCACATTGCTTCTTCCTGGGGATTTGAGATATGGGTAAGTAATAGGATTCCCGTTCCTGCTTTGGGTGGGATGCTGGTCTCCAATTTCACAGTCAGCATGTCTCTAAATCTACACAATATAGGGCAGTGGCTAAAAATATGACCCAGCTCCCCTGGCCCAATGCAGGACCTCCTCTTATCTTCCCCTTTGCCTTAGGCAGAGTGATGTCATAATGGGATCAGAATGATACTTGATGATGATAACCCAGACATAATAGGATCAGGCTTCCTGTGTTGCCTTCTAAGTGATTGGTTGGATTGTCATTGTCCAAAACAGAGTGGCTGGGTTAAAAACATCAGGCCATGAGTAACCTCCTGGCTCTCAGCTACCAGTGGGAGCAGCTGTTTCTGGTTTGACCTGTTAATACCGCAAATTCCACTTTGCCAGAAACGTGACTTTCTGATGAATAGTTGGTCCAGACCTACCCATTGGGAACTAATTGGTATCTGGCCACCTGCGGGCAAGGCTGACCATCTCTCTGGACGATGGAGGCTTGAGTGCCCTTCATGTTCCTCCCATCCCCACTGAAGGAGGGGAGGGGACAGCCTGGGACTGGACCTTCCCGGGGAGTTGTGAGTGGTGGACTCCGGATTGCTGACACCATGTCCCTTTCCTCTCGCTTGTTGTAGGAGCGCCAGCGACCAAGAGGAGACCAGATGAGTTTCCAAAGCAGTCCTCCCACACCGAGGACACATGTCATCCTTTGCCTCCTGCTTTCTGCAGTGTTGCTGCTCACGTTCATCTTCCTGTTAACGCTTGCCATCATAACCCCTCCCTGACCACCACCTTCCCTCCATCTGCCACCCGCTCAGCTCTTTCTCCAGGGTGCCCCTCAATGGCAAAGGCTTCAATCTGAGTTTGGCAAACTCCCTTCTCAGTTAAGGATGCCATTATATTTCTTTTTGCCTATCTCCACCTCAGGCCAGATTCAGCCAACACTCAGCCCCTTAGGTAAAGTACGGCAAGGCCTGCTCCTTCCACAGTGAAGTTACACGACACTGCTAGAGCAGTCAGACACCCCAAAGGGTCCCAGGGTGTACCTGAGTGGGAAGTCACTGAAACTGGATGCAAAGGCCAGGAATCCCTTAATCCAAGTCAGACACAGTGAAGGAGCTTACTTGTGACCGTTGGACTGATTAAGGATGTGGGAGTAAGGAGGAGGAGAAAGATAAAGACCTTCAGAATTGGATTGTCCCTGAATACAGATTGGAATCATCTAGATTTTTTTCCAATTAAATTTGCATTTCATTCTACCATATTGTGATGGCTTTGCTCTAGACATTCTCAATTGGGACCCAAGGCTTTTCTTCATGGGTCCTGAGCAGGCTCCTGGATGGTGAGGTAAGTGACATCAGCCAGCACTGTCTTAGGTGTTTTGTAGAGATCTCAGAAACCCAAGTGCTGATGACATTTGTTTTCTCTTGGTCCCTATCAACATGAACGCTTTGGAGGGATCTCCAGTCTGGCTATAAATTCTAGTCCAGCTCCACAGTGTTAATCTAGACCTCCACAAAATAAAACAGACCCTGAGGACTGACCAAATCAAATTCTGGTGAGACCACAGAACTCTTTAAAAAAAAAAATCACTAGAAGTAGCCAGGCATGGTGGTGCAGACTGTAATCTTAATACTTGGGAAAGCTGAGATAGGAGGACCACAGGTTTTTGAAGTCAGCCTCAGCAACTTAGGCCTTCAGCAACTTGGTGAGACCCTGTTTCAAAATAAAATAGGGCTGGGGTATAGCTGGAAGGTAGATGACCCCTATTTCCCATACCAAAAAAAAAATAGTTTTCTGAAAACACACTGTACTGAACGTGCACAGCCTCTTTCTTTCCACCTTTAGGGGTTAGCCAGAACTGGTAGATGTCAGGTTTCTAAATATGACCTAGAATTATGACTTCTTGAGGCAAGAGTCAGATCTAGTTCATTATTTAATAGTCTTGCCATAAAAGTACAAATAAACTGACCAGGGCAGCAGATATGTTAGTTGATTCTTCCTCTCTGACCCACAGTCTATACTGAGTGGACTAGTAATTACAGAAATGCAATCCTCACTCTTTACTCTTGGCCTATCAGACAGCGATCCAAGCTCAGTAGGTCAGCAGCTAATTGCAAGGTTGCTTTAGTAGTGAGCAGATAGAAAGTTCTGCTAATTCATACCCACCGGACCCCTATGACTTTGAGATTGAGCTGTGTCTGCCTGTTGAATCCAAACGGGGTAGCCAACTATTCATTGGCCACAAAATTAAAGCTAAACTCATATGGGGATCTCTAAGTATCCCTCGGGTTGTTCCTCTCTCCCTTTATCCCCATGGTCCATGCTTCTCAGGCTCTAACACCTTGCTCTCTAGCTTTTGCTAAGCTCAAGTGTGCTGGCTTCCTAAGCCCTCAGCCTCTGCCCCCTATCATGCGCTTGCTCGGCTTCCCTGTCTTGGCTTAGATCCTCACCATAAAACTACTCTAGGTATTGCTGCATGACCTTCTAGTGTCATTCTCCCAAATGTGCCTTTTCTTGGCAAGGCATGGGAAACCTATCATCTGGTTCTCCAAGGTGCCCAGAAGTTAGAATGGTGGGCGGAGTGGAAGTAGCATTTGAAAGAGCTTGCCCCTTGACAATGGAGTTGTGCCAAGCCCACATACCATCCTAAGTATTCTGAAGTTGAGCAATGTAATTACTTTCAGGTGAACAAAGAGTTGAGACTTTTGAGTACTGAAGGTAACAACAACAACAAAAAAAGTAGGCCTGTGTGGGGGGAGTAGAACTCTAGTCACTCTCCTGCAGCTTCCAGGTAGTCTTTAAGACTGTCACCCTCAGACCTCCAAATATGCTGGCTTCTAAGAATAGCAAGTGTTTCCCGAGACTGAATATACCTCTTGATCAGGGTAAGTGATGAAAACATGTATTTAACAGGGGAAGGGGATGGTAGAATAGCTTGTATTATGCATGCTGTGGCTTATCTCACCCCACTGAGCTAATGGCTCAGCCTCTAAAGTTTTCGGAATCAGGAAAATGGTCAGGGATGCCAATTTCTAAGGAGTGAAGGGGGGCTGGGATGACTGGCCAACCCAAGCTGCATATTTGCTATTCTTACCTTGAGACAGCTTTCTTGGAAAGCTTTGTGACTTTTCCTAATACCACCCAAGAGGCTTGCTTCCCCAGCAAGGGCAGGAAAATACTTGGGTGTAGCAATCCCGAATGAATGGAAGTTTACTGCGTCTCTCCCCTAAATTGAATGGTTTCAGACAAATCCTTTGACTTGGATAAAGCCGAAACAGTTGGCAGTTGGGACGTTCCTTGAAGTAGGATGGATGGGTCTCTTTGCAGGCAGATAATTTTGCAGGGACCAGGAAAGGTAAAGGTGAGGGTGGTATTTGTTGGCTAGAGATCTCCTGAGCAGGAATAAATCAGTTTCATTATGTAGGTCACTGCTGCGTGAGTCTGTCCAAGACACCTCCAACATCAAATGATGGCGCCTATAACTTGGACGTTGAAGCCTAGAGATTGTAGTAAACATGATGGAGAGGTGGGGGCATTATGTGGGGGCCACATAGACATGAAATTGATCTGACCCCTCATTTTATATCTTCAAACACTAAGACTTTTAGACAAGTCACTCAAGACTTTCTGGTCTCCATTTCTTAATTTTAAAATGGGAAAAAATGGTAACTAATGTTTTTGGAGTGATTTCTGTGTTCTATGATCCTGTAGGGGGTGGCACCAGTATTATAATGACACCTACAAGATTGCTTGAAGGACTAAATAAGGACTTTTATGTTAATGTTCCCAGCATGGGGCCTGGTATATAGTAGGTGTTCAAAACTATTGGTTTCTTATCTTTCTCCTTTCCTTAGACCTAAATAGTTCTTCCTAAAGAAGACTCCTTTAGGCAAAAAGGAACCCCTTCCCTGGACTTCCTCCTTAATAGACTCCCTGGAGTTGATTTTCTGAGAGCTACAGGGGAGTTTGTCTGTTTTCCCTCCTCCAAACCCAGCACTTTACCTGTTTTCTTTTTTCTTTTTTTTTGGGGGGGGGATGTTTGGAGAAGAGATAATCAACATAGGCAGGACATTTCATGGCTTCATTTGAGCCTGAAAGAAAGGGGACTAAGTTCTTTTCAAGGGCTACGTGACAAAGATCAGCCTACTCCCACTGGCCATCTGAGGGGGAACTGTAGGGGAAACGAGTCCTCTTCATGCTTGCGATTCACAGGGATGGGCTGGCAATGTAGAAGGTGGTTTCCATCTTGGACAGGTTCCATCTCTGTCTATTAATTCCCCCAAGTCTTTAGCTTGACTGCTCACACAGGAATTGGATACCACAGCCCTGAGCAAAGAGTGGCGGGACAGCTAGACAGGCCACGTCACTAGCTTCAGCCCTGGCATGCACCAAAGGACCAGACTAGAAGTAGGGAAAATGGAGACACTGGCTGAGGAGGATTCACTTACTGTAAATGGTCCTGCTGCACTTCTAGCCCCGCTCAGGCCATCTAACTAGCTTTACTACTGTAGCAAGACAGGAAAAAGGCAAAGGGGCGCCCTCTTCTGGGAGGGAAGAGCAGAGACATTGAGTCCACCGGGTACCTAACGTCAGTTAGTATAATTCTGGCTATTGCCATCAAAATTCTGATACGCATAGCTGGAGCACATCTCCACTATTTCCAAATCTACCTTATTGAGGATTTGCTGAATGCTGCTAGAGATCTTAAGTCTGCCAAGGCCTCAACCTCAGACACTATAGCACCTGACCACCATATATAGCATAGAAAGCAGGTAATGCTATTTTAAATTGCCTCTCCTCTATAGAGTTTATGTAGCCCATATAGAAATTGTCCTTTTTGTGAATGTTCCCACGCTGAATGAATTAATGCTCAAGTACACCTAGTGTCATCTCTAAAAGCACACCTACCCTGTGCATTTAAAAACATGCCTCACCTGCTATGTTCATCGACCCAAGTAGACTTCACTGAAACGCTGCTGCTGGCATTTTCTGTCCACCTGGTCACATCTAATGACCCCATGTGATAAGCTATCTTCAGCACCAGAACCAAGACCACCTCCCTTTCATTGATATTTCTCCTGACTGCGTGGCATCCAACTGCAGCAACATTCTTACATGCATACATGCGTGCATTTGTAGAGCTAAAAATAACCGGCTGCTGATGGGCTGCCAGAGGGCGTCCTCGTACTGAGCGGACGTCCTCTGCCTCTCTTTAGTAGGCAAAGCTTAAGCCACAGACAGAAATTGAGGGCACTGGACAGGCTTAAGCTTGAACAGAAATCCTCAAGCCAAGTTAAAAAGGCTGGGAGAACCTGAGGAGAGATGGTAGGGTATGAGCCCCATAATCATTCTCTCCCGAGCCTTGTGCCCCAAACCCTTCTCCCAGTAACCTCAGAATAATTGTTCACTGGCAACCAGGAAAATCATTGTCAGGGAAAATTAATTATTGGATTTAAGAAAGGAGATAAACCAGTACTTGTGAGGCTGAGCCAGGAGGACAGAAGATTTAAAGCCAGCCTCAGCAACTTAGTGATACCCTGTTTGGGAAAAAAAAAAAAAAGCCTGGGGATGTAGCTCCAAGGTAGAATGCCCCTGGGTTCTATCCCCAGTAACCTTCCCCCCAACACACACAAAGGAGATAAACTTCTCATCCAGCCCAGCCACATCTGCAAATAACTCCCACTTCCCCTGCCCTCCCCTTTGGGGCAGAGGTCATGTCAGGTGGATCTCCCATGCTGTGTGCATTTTGGGGGGAGTGATTTGTGTGCATGTAATTTTATTTGGATCTTCCAATCTGCAAGAATTCTTTCCACCTCCATCACTCTATCAATCAATAAGCCCTTTGTCATGCTGAGGTGTGGCATTTCTTTTGCTGAACACCTCGGATTCAGACACACATCACACACTCTGAGACACACACAGAGACTTTGTCACCCTCATGAAGTGCCATTCAAATTGGCCTAAAAATAGCACTCATCCATTGAGCTCATTTTTTTTCAGGAATGTTATTTTAAGAAGAAGAAGGGAAAAAAAAAATCCCCTGGTCTTCGGAAAAGAGAAAGGTTAAATCGTCACCTCGCCTTTAAAAATCCTAATAATGTCTCTGGAGACAGCGTTTGCAGTCTTTGTTGAATTTTCTCCTCCTCCTCCCACTGAATGAAAGTTGTTTATTCTCTAATACCCTGCCATCTGGGCATTTATAGAGGTGGGTTTCCTCTTCGGTGGAGAGGAAGGAGAAACACTGCAGCAGCGAACCCTGGCCCGCCCCTCGGTGCTCCCAGCCAGCGGGAGCCCCGTGGAGGCTGGAGGATTTGTGAATCAGCTCCCCCTCCCCCACACGGGGGAGCCCCCAAATGGCTGTTGGCCATTTGCAAATGTGTGTGTGTGTGTGTGTGTGTGTGTGTGTGTGTGTGTGTGTTTAATTGCAGGCTTATTTTGTTCCTGCGCTGGGAGTCTGTCCTTCTCTCTAACTCAGAGAAGCTGTAGCTGGCTGATTCCGTGGGAGACCAAGCAGGATGCGTGGGCGCAGGAAACAGAAGAGGGGAAAGAAGGAGGGAGGGAGAAAAGGGAGCAGAAAGAGTGCGGGAGCCTTAGAATCTGTTATTTGCGTCACTCGAGGAGCCGGGGCTATCTGCCCGACAAACACAGAATTAATCGGAGTTAGAGCTAGAGTTGCCCTTGCCACGGTGGCCAGACGCGAAAGGGAGGGGAAAGGGCGCGCGCCGGAGTGTGTGCGCAGCCCAGTTAGCTTTGGGCGGCAGGAGTCTTTTGGGGAGGGGGCTGTCGTGCTGGGCACGCCCCTCGGCCCCCCCTCCCCGCCGCCAACCGGGTGCAGACTCGGCCGCAGCCTCCTCTGCAGCTGCCCAAGCCAAGCCTGGGGTGGCGCCCGGCTCGGCCGCCTCGCCCGCTCAGTGGCTGCGCCAAACACAAAGCTCTGTCTCCGAGCAGAAGCCTCTTCTCGCTGAAGCAGACCCACCAAAGAGGAGAATCTGCACGTGACGTCAGTAGCTGATGACTGACGCAGGCTGGCAAAGGAGACTCGAGGCGGCTGCTCCGCGCTCTCCATGAGTCTATTCTCTCCAGCCCCCTCGTAGTGAATTACTAGAACGCAAAACACACACACACACACACACACACACACACACACACACACACACAGATTCACATATGCAGCTTTCAAAATATACATTTGCAAAGGCGGTGTGTTGCAAACACCACGCGATTTTGCAAAGCGTGGGTGGGAAACGTGGGAAGGGTATGGACGATTTTTTTTTTTTTTCCTTTCCTCGTTTGGGAATCTCCATCATGGATAGCATTAGACTCCAGAGCTTCCCTAAGAAGCTCCGCTGGGGAAGGGGCTAAGCACCTCCCTTTCTCCAGCATGTAGGAAATCTGGTCAATGGAGACCTGAGGCTCTAAGAATACCAACCACTCCAGCACCTTCTGTTGGGGAGACTGCGAGGAGCTTGCAACAGGCAGAGGCAGGCGGGAGGAAGGGAGGGAGAGTATAAGAAATAATTGGGCATTTTTCTGCCTTGAAAAACATTTTTTTTGCAGTAATGCAAGTGAGTCTGCGGGTGCAGGAAAAAGTGGGGAGGGGTGCTTAATGCACATTTAATGTTTTGGACGCAACGTTCCAGCGAAATGCCTTTGTGTGTGGAGGTTTTTTCAGTACTTGCTAAAAATAGCATCAGGGTTTGATCGTGTTCCAGAAATAGACCGAGGGCTGTACTGGGATAAAAAGCCAGCGCGGGTGGAAGAAAACCTGGACATCATCGCATTCCCCCCCCCAACTGTGTCTGGAAATTAATTGTTGGATTTTTCCTTTCCTTTCTCCTCTCTTCATCCACTTTCTCTTCCCTCCCCGTGTTTCTCTTTCTCTTAAGGAGTTCCCGTTTGGGTAAGTAATATTATGTCATGTGCATGCCGCAGACTGTAAGTATGAGCTGACGCTTACTTTGTGCATGCTCTGGGGTTTTTTGGCTGTATTCTTTAAAAAAAAAAATCTCTTTCTAAAGAGGAGAATGAGACTGAGCCGGGGGGTAATGGGTGTAGGTCTGTGTGTGTATGTGTGCGCACACACGCACACACACACACACACACATATATATATATATATATATATATATATATATATATATATATATATATATATATATAAAGTGAATTTAGGACTGCATGCAAAGAAACCGAGAGAGGGAATTCTTGCAGAGCCGGGAATCACCCTGACAAATCTCTGAATCGATAGATGCTGCAACTCTCTCTTCCGTTACGGGTCGGCGCTGTTGAGCTCGGTTCTCTCGACCGCCCCCTCCCCTTCCACTTTTCTCTGTCTTAAAGGGTGGCCAGACACGACTTAATGGGCCGTCTCTCTGCGAGATTAATGGAACCGGTGCATTATAGATTGAAATTGCATGATACTGGGGAGTTAAAGAAGGGAGGAAATCTCTCTTCCTTTGACAAATCGCCCGGCTCGCTCCAGTCTGGGAACCCAAGGACGGAGCGCTGGATCCCGGCTAGCACAGGGCTCGGTAGCTGTCCACAGAATGTAGGTGCTGAAAATTCCTTGGTCCTCAGCGAGTTCTGTTCTGAGCGCCAGGGGGCGGGGTTGGCACCAGCTGCGGTTTGGCCCCGCCCTGGATGAAGAAGAGAGATACGGAGAGGAGAGGGTTAAGGATGTTCAAAGGGGATAGTCGTGACTTCGGTGAGCGCTTTGGGAAAAGGGGGGGGGGTGAGTGGGAAGAAAAGGGAAAAAAAATTTAAAGGAGAGGGAGCTGTTAGATTCGAGGATGAACCGAGGCCCAGCGCTCCAGGAACGGAAGGCCGGTGGCTCACCGTCTTTTCCTGCAGAGACTGGGCACTATCTGGGTCTCCATTCTCGGGTTCCCACACCTTCCCGCCAGTGGGTTTGAAGGATTTCCCCCGATGATGGTGATTCAAAATAAGAGGCTATAGGTTGCTTTATTCAGACCCTCGTTCCTCCCACCTCCTGTCCCCCTCCACACTCCCACACTGGACAAGTCCAAAGAGATGCGTGAGAGTGTGTGTTGTGGCAGTTTTCTTAGGATTCCCACTTCTTTTGCGTCCTAGTAATAGGAGCCCCGAATGACTTGGTGGCATGAGTGTATGAGAAGCCAAAGCACAGGTGCGATCGCAAGCCAGCTCCAAGGGAAATTGGGAAGGGGTGTTCTCCGAGTTGACAAATGTAAGTGGAGAGACCCCCAACTTCCTGAGGTTGTGGGCTCAATCCTGAATGAGATTCATTGCGATCCACTCCAGACACTTTGTCCAAATCTGTTGTCAGACAGGTGAGGAGGGAGGAAGGGTATCATCAGGCAAGAGAGGGAAAGAATCCCATGCACCACAAAGACATTATACCGATCAACTCCTCGGAAGGGGATGATAAAAGTGCATCCTCAAACTGGCCCACAAGGGTGGGCTGTAATCCGTAGGGAAAATGAAGAGTTCTAGCAGCTCTGCAGTAAGCTTGCGTGCATGCAGGGATATTTTATAAATAATGTCGTTTGTTTTTTTAACTGAGGACCCTGAGGTAAGTACCTGGCCACAGCCCCTGGCTTTAGTCACCTGACCTGCAGGGCAACCGAGTTGCAGCCCTGGGGGGGCTGGGGGTGAGGCGGTGGGTCCAGTTATTTTTAGCCCCGAAGCAATCCCCCCTCCGGGAAGGTTCCCTCGCTGAAGCTGAGTATTATGGACAATTCATAATAGTAACCAGGGCTGTTACTGATGTGAAAAATAACACAAATAACTCTGCAACCCACACTTTGTCTTGGCAATTCAGCTGAAAGCAAAGCTGCTGGCAGTCTCTGGGCCCACCCCTCGGCTTCCTTGTCATTGCGCGAGACATACCAGTCCCCTCTCCCAAGCCTCGCCTCTCTCAGCCCCACAAGTGCAAAGTGCCTGGTTGTGTTTACAAACTCTGCCACATCTGCAAAGAAAAAATGGGGCGGCGGGGGGGGGGAGCGGCCCGTCGGGAGGGGAGATAGCGCAATAAAGCCCTTGCAACACGTGGAGGGAGCCCTGGTGGTGGTGGTGGGGTTCCAAGAGTCACGAAAAGGGCAGAGGGACGCCCCGTGTCCTTATTTCCCTCCTCCCTAGTCTCCCCTCCCCTTCCTCATTGCTTGGCACAATGCTCAAGTTTGCCCCCGAACTGGATCCTATTAAATAATTCAATGGCAGCGGTGTAATTTTGGTTGGACCCAGCACGGATCCCCAAGTCGTGACTGCAAAAAGTGAGTAATGCGCGCTGGCTGCGTCATGGCTCTAGTCACAGTTCATTCCGAACTGAGAAGGAATCGTGACTTCGCCTGGAGACGTCCCCTGCATGGGAGACGGAGGGGGAGGCAAACTAGGGGGGCCGGGGGTGGGGGGAAGACCTAGCCAATGAAAACCGCTGCCAGGGGGGCATTTGAACTCCGCTGCCGGCCGTCTGGCTCTCCCCTCTCTGCCCCGCGCACCGCCCCCCCCCCCAGCCGGCGCACTCGGGCGCGCCCGCTCGCCAGCTACCCGACGAGTCCTCAACAAGTTGGAAGAAGGCAGGAACGCAAGGGTTAAGCTCGGGGAACCGCAATTACCAAGATCGTGACCCTCCCACACAGTACAGTAACTTATATACTTACCTGGATGAGCCCGCTTTGCCTCGGGGCAAA
The DNA here is from genome assembly GCF_963383645.1 of Muscardinus avellanarius. NCBI lineage: Eukaryota > Metazoa > Chordata > Mammalia > Rodentia > Gliridae > Muscardinus > Muscardinus avellanarius. The sequence goes on from NC_137786.1 coordinate 216,781,416, forward strand.
CACCCGTGGGGGGCGGGGAGGGGCCGGAGGGGAGCGGACCGGCCGCAGAGGGCTCCTTCAAGCTGGCCGCAGCGCAGACCGGACCGCCGCGCTCCCACGGCCCCCGGACCGAGGTAAGGGATGGGCGTTGGAGTGCTGGCCGGCTGGTGGTCCGTAGGCTCACTGGTCGGCTCAGCAGAACTTTTTCCCCCACTTGCCCGGCGCCGCGAGGGCGGCGGGCGCACTCTGCAGAGCCCCTCTAGCGCGGCCGGCGCACCGACGCTCCGAGGGCGTGTGCTTGCGTCTGTCCGTCGCTGAGCGGAGCCCGGAGGATGGCTGCGGTGGGAGGGTGGGAGGGTCGCAGAGCTGCAGGAGGGTGATGGATGGGCGGAGGGGGTGGGCAGACCCAGGATGGTAGACGGCGATTCCCGGGTCTAGAGACGTTTTCTCCAGGCACGCCGGGCAAGGGCATGTGTGCGCGCGCCCGCCCGCACGTCTATTCCAGGGTGGCAAAAAAAAAAAAGGTACTCCCCCAGCCCCCGCCGGTTGTTGCAATGTTTGCAGTACCACACTCTGGCTCAGGTCCCCCCCCCCCGGGGGGGGGCAACTATGCCACTGGCAAGGGAGATAGACGTCCTTTGCCCACACCCTTCTTCAACACGAATGGGGTGGGGGCGCAAGAGAGATCTGGAAAGAAGAGACCAACCCTTCTAAGTTTGGCTGGATGGACTGGGGGAGGCCGCCCAGCGGGAGGCGGGGCGAGTGAAGGGGGAGCGACCTTCCCCCTCCCGCCTCTCCTTCTCCATCTCCCCTCCCCTGCAGACACTGGAATCTCCGGTGGCTGCAGGCGCTGGCTGTCACTGACGGGCTCCCCCCTTGTTGTTCCCCTCAAATTCTGCAGAATGGGTATTGGGGGGGGGAGCAGCAATGAAAGGGCACCTGAGGCAAATGGGCCACGAGGCACCTAATATCTGGACCGGTTGCAAGGAGGGTGCAGAGGGGAAAGCTTCGCCATTCTGAGCATTCAGAACTTTCTTGGGGGGGGGGTAATTAAGACATTCTCATTTTCTAGAAATAGGCCGATTGGAGTTTGGGTGTGTTTTATATTCGTCTTTGCCTGTCATTTTCCGTCTGGATCTCCTGGCTTGGGTCCCACTGGGAGAGGTCGCTTTCTCGAACCCCTTTTTCCCAATGCGTCGTACCACCCCCCTCACCTGGACTGGGATTGGGGGGGGGGTCCTGGACAGCTTTTATTCCTATGGCAATATTTTAACATGTCCCAGTCTAGGTTTTGTTGAATAATTAGAAATGGAAATATTTTTTTCTCCCTCCCCCTTCTGGGGAAAAAAAAAAAAAGAAAATGTGAGCTCTCTTCTGATTGGTGGGTGACGATTTTAGTCCACACCAATGAGCTGGCGGCCTCGTCTGTATTTATTTAGTGCTCTGGGGGAGTTTTTCTCTTTACGCAGCGCCTGTAGTCACGGCTGGAACCTCTGCTGGGGACTAAGAGGAATAAAGAGGGGATTCGGGGGGAATCCGAACTGTACCTGTTCAGAGATCCGCGACCTTGCAGCCAGGGCTGGCAGATCTCGATAGGGAAATAGGGCGATGAGACAGACAGGGAGGCTCGGGGTGCTGGGCGACCGGAGGGGGTGGAGGCTGGGCTCCGGGATCCCCGGTCCCTCTCCGAGCTCCTCTTCTCGCCCTCCACACCTCTTTGGCGGTCGTGCAGGGCCGACCTGGGGGATCTCGAGCGGTCTGGAGCAGGAGACGGGTCGGGGGCGCGAGGTGGGGCGCGCGGCGCGCTGGGTGGGGAGGCTGAGCCGCGCTGGGGCGCGCTGGGGAGACCGGCCCGCTCGGCTCCGGGGTTCGGAGGCACCCGAGGCTGAAGGCGGCGGCGGCGGCGGACCGAAGAAGCCGGCAGACTCTGCCCTTCGCGAATCTTTTTGCGGTCTGGGCTTGCTGTACATAACTCAATAGCCGGAAGCCCTTACCCCAAAAAGCATTCGCGGAGGGCGCTCTCGTCGAGAACGCGGCGGCCACCAGCGATCGCCGAAGCCCGCACCTTCCCGAGGCGGCTCGGTCCCACACTCCCCAGCTCTTTCCCCGCTTCCCACGGAAGAATCTGTTCTTTTTCTCCAGTCTTTTCAGTGCCCCCCCCCCCCAGGCTCTGGTCGCCCGCCTTCCTTCCGAGCGGGTCCCCCGCCCCCAACTTTTTAATCGACTTTGTATCACAGGGGGATTTGGAGCGGGTGGGGTGCGTGTGCTTTCGGAGAAGTGGGAAGAAGCTAAAATACAATAAAAGTTTACTGAAGTTGTGTCGTCCCCCCACCCCACCCCCCGCCCACGCCCCAAATAACCCCATCACACACTAGGTGGGGGGGGGGAGGAAGACCCGGCCCTAGGGCCAAGTCAGTGCCTCGAATAGGGATCCGTTTAGGAGGTTTTATGGTCATTTTTGACCCTCAGGATCCGACTCTGCAATGTGGGGGTGGGGAAGCCCTCGAGGGAGGGGCAGGAGGCCCTCCGCATCCTGTGTCGGGGTGTGCGGGACCAGGAGAGGAGGAGAGCCGCCGTGAAAATCGGTAGCTCCGAAAAAGAGGGAAAACGCTCAGGCACCGCCCGCTCCCCGGAGTCTTCTCCCGCGCCAGCTTCCATCCTCTTTTGGGGTGTTTGGCAGGCTGGGGTCCCCATCTCCTCTTTTTCCCGAAACTATCTAGCCCCGAAGAGGGTAAAACAGGCGAAAACTAGGGAACACCCCCCCTCCCCCGCGCAGGGATGGAGCTTCTGAGAGCTGCGGCTGTACCCGAATCAGCTGCTTACCAGCAGCAGCAACAGCATCCCCAGCCTGGCCTCTCCAGGCGCCCGGTCCTGGGGAGGGAGACAGGGCTGCAGGAGGGGGGAGAGTCCAAGGGTCCCCCCCACCTCCACCCACTGCAGTCGTGACCACTTCGGGTACAAGTGGCACAAATCAGGCCTTCGCCACATTTTGAGCCCCGTGCCCTGCTCCAGATAAGAACACTTCTAGACGCCCTTGCCCTTAGGGACTGGGCCAGAAGGACGCAGAGACACACAGGGGTGCCCACAGGGATGGCAATGGCTTCCAGGATGGGTCTAGGTTTAGGAGAATCCAAGCCCGGAAGTCTGCGAAGCAACCCAGTTTCAGAGAGGGCCTGAATTTCCCCCAGTTGCAACCATGGTTCTTCCAACAAACTAAACGCCCACCATCCTTCCCCTCTCGGTTAGTGGAGCACCCGACTGCACCCTCTCGGCTTGAGGGAAGTGCTCCAGAAAGCCAGAGAGCTGGACAGAGGCAATCCGTCAGAGCTCAGCCCGTGGGAAGGCATGGAAGTCGAGGACTCCAAGCTCCAGGGCTAAATCGGAGGCCCCCTCCCCAGATAAAGGAGATTTCCCCTCCCCAAATACATTTTCTGAGAGAGTAAAAAGGTCCCTAAGATCTGCACAGGAGATGGAGAAAAAGCAGAAGCTCTGGGGGATTTTCCTCCTGCCGCTCACCTGGGCCGTCTGTGGAGCGATAGCTCTGCGGAGGGAGAGGCAGAAGAGCCACGTTAGATTAAAAATAGCTGCACCAGCGTCCCTTCAACTTCCTTTTTGCTGCTTACATCCCCCTCCTCTCTCCAGCCAGAACGCCCCTGTCTTTTTCCAAAACCCCAGAGTTTCATCGGATTTGGGAGTGAGGTGGCCTAAGAGAAGTCAACTTGCAGCTTAGGGGCTGAGCATCCGGAGAGCGGGCTGCTCCGGGCTCCTGTCCCCTAGCCCTTCATCTCTACCACAAAATCTGGGTGCAGGGCTGGGGGTCCAGGGCCCAGACCACCCCGGAAAGCGGTGTCTTGCGATGCCAGAGCGAGCCCTCGCCTGCCTGCTGCCGCCAGACAACTGTTGCTGCTGGAGGCTGCTGCTGAGGGAGCCGCTGGGGCAGCTGGATGCCGGCTGAGGCTCCTCACTTTGGACCTGATCTGGGAGCCTGCGGAGAAGGGTCTTTCATTCCGGTGGGGGGCGGAGCAAAGGGACCCTTCCCCCTTTTACCTTCAAGTGAAAATTGGTGACTTTTGGTGGCTTCGTGTATCTTTCCTTCTCTTTTTAGGATGTTTGCGTCTGTCTGAGGCCAGTAGGAGCTGATTTTGCCCACTTTGTCTTTGCCGGGGAAGGAGGGGATAATCTCTTTAAGTCTTCAAACCCCTGATGCACACTCCTCTCTTACAGCCACCTCACCTTGAGAACTATGGGCTTGATGGAAACTTCCAGGCACTTGTGTCTGATGTCAGCCTCTGGGCTTCTTATAGGAGAGGGGTCAGCCCCCTCAGGACCCCGCCTCACCCATGGTCTATCTGTCTTTAGGGGGGTGAAAGTACTGGAAAAGTCACTGGGAAAACCTGGTGCCCCAGACCCAGCTAACTAGTTTAACTTCTGCCTGTGTTAGAGTCATGGCCGGTGATGTCTCTGGAGCTAGGGAGGTGTGAAGGGGCCAGAGTGCCCCCCAGGTCACCTGCCCTTGGTGCCATGCTAGGTGGCCAGTCCTGTTTGCCCTCTCTCAGGCCCACTCTGGCTGCTCCCCTCAGGCACTGCTCCTCCTCTGCCTCTCCCCCCTACACCCCAAGCCGAAAGCTGGGGTCTCTCCCTCTATGAGCCTGCTTCCCTTCTGTCCTCTTTCCAAGACCCGTGGCTACTCTAAGTCCTTCTGTCTTTTCTACCCCAGGTTAGAGTCAAAGGCAGGGGTGGAGTTAAAGGTCCCAGGCAGACTTGCTCTGATCTCAGAACAGACCCCTCTTCTCTGCCCCCAGGGATGTCTCCAACTGCAGGGCTCTGCGGGCGTCTCTGAAAAGCTTTCTTCCTGTGTCAGCACCCCCTGGCTGGAATAGCTCTTGGCTCAGCTGACCCCTCGGCCCTTTCCTATACCTTGATTTCTGTAGCATGTCCCACCCCTCCCCTTCCCTTGGCCTTCCGAGCCAGTAGGGTGACCTGGCCCAATTTTTGTCCTTCAGGTGGCCCAACCCATCCTAACAACCAGAGATCTGCTCAAGGGTCTGCCATGGGAAGACATCTCAGAGGTCCCTGAAGCTGAAGAACCTGGATGTGTGAGCTCAGAAGTCCCAGGTGAGTACAAAGAGATGTCAACCCAAGGTCCCTGGGCCTGGGGCCTCCGAACACACTCCTTATTTGGCAATAGGAAATGAGGAAGCCAGGGATCCAGCATTTGGGGGCAGCCCTCGAAGGCTTAGCCCTTGGCAAAGACAAGTGCCCATTGCAGAAGCCTTGAGGAAGGACAGATACAGCATGAGGCAGGCTCCTTTCCTGAAATGTCCCCTAAACAGGACTTGGCCTCAGGTGTATGGCAGTTCTCCAAGGCCCAGTAGTGAGGGGCACAGGCCTCCCTCAGGGGAGCCCGCTGCTCCCTTGGGCCTTTCGGCCTCCTAAGGGCCCAGGGGAGGCGCAGAGGGTCTTTTGCTGATCTCAGTTTCTCTGAAGTCATCAAAATGTTGAGTTTCATCTTCTTAACTGGAGCTCAGGATAGGGTGGATATGAAAAGTTTTAGGCTATTGATTTTTTTTTAAGGGGTAAGGCATTAACCTCTAAATACATTTATGTTTCCTTTTAACTAGCAAAACCCTTGCTATGGAGTTTTTGTTTAGCTGCCTTTCTGAGCCTCAGAGTCATACTGTGATTCTCAATGGGAAAGTCAGTTCTGAATTTGGCAGAGAATTTTGAAACTCCAGGGCTGTTAGATTTTCGAGGAAGGGAGAAATGGAGCTACCTGGCTAATCCTCGCATGCCGTCTGAGTCAATCGTAGGCAACTGCCAGAGATCTTAAGAGGGGAACTCCAGGGTCAAGACAGAAGAGAAGCACATTACCCTGAAAAAAAAAAAAACAAACCCTGGGATTATTAGACCACAGACACAGAATTTTTTTGAACTTTTTACGTTTTGAGAGTAGAACTCAAATGACAGGTACATTGACTGGAGTGCTGTATAATTCTCGCCACGCAAAGTGAGCATCAACCCCGCCCCTTGAATAAAAGGATCTGACATTTATGGCATCTGACAATAGTCTTGTTGATTCCAGAAGGTTAAGATCTCCCCTCTTCTTCTTTTAATTGATATTTCAATTGCACTGTGAGAAAACCTAAGAAAATAATATTGGAGAGGAGTGATTTTCTTCCCTGGAAGATTATCCCTTCTAATGATGTTTGAAGAATCCATCAGTGGATATACTATGGAGCATGAAAAAGCTGGAAGGAATTATAGAGTATGTATATACATACCAACCTCCTCATTTAGAATATCAGAAAAGAGGTTCAGAGAGGTTAAGTGGTCTTACCAAGGCTGCTCATCTGGGGCTCCAACCCACAATGTTTGTTGTCTGTTTGGGCCCCTTTTTTTTTTCTCCAAATATTTCCCATCACTATCAAATAATAGAGATAATCCATAAACACAGTCTCCTATCAGGAGATTCCATTTTTAAATGACTTGCATTCCGGTGCAGGGGTTGAAAGAAGAGTTTATAGAAAGCTTCTTCTGTTAGCAGTCAGCATCACTAGAAGGTAGGCAGGCTCTCATCGCCCCTCCCGTGTGGCCTAGACCTCAGGGACTCCCTGGTACCTTCTGTACAGGGCTGAGGAAGTCATCAGCGCAAGAAAACTGCTGTGTCATAGATCCCAGTGTGGGTCACCTTCAGGACCTCTGGCAGCGCGGGGCAGCCCCATGAGGGCCAGCCCCCTCCCTCAGTCCTCTACTTTGGTGGCAGTTGGATCGCCATCCTTCTTGCCTGCCAGGCTCACCTGAGCTGTTCAGAGGGTGGGAAGGCCCACTTCAGATTCCCCAGGACCTCCTCTGTAAGAGAGAAGGCCCTCAGCAGCTTTCCCTCCAAGGGGAGATCTGTTGCATCCCAGAGCCTCAGATAGGATTTTTTAGAGCGCTGTAGATCACCTGCTTGTAGGAGAGCTGCTGGGCATGGTCAGTGTTAAGCTTCAGATTTACTGCCAACTCGTAGATTTCACTTCACTATTTCAGCTTTATGTATTCCCATCAATGACAGCCATTCAGATGCCATATTAATCATGTCCCCGGAACACAGAAATAGTGGCCATGCTGTGTGGGCCACGACAGATAAGTTATTCCAGTGGACTCTCCCACTGTTTCCCCTACCTCCCCTTTGAGAGAGATGCACTGACAATTTCTAACTAGGAAGCAGATTCATTTCTCTGCTTGAAAAAAAGTTGGAAGGAAGAAAAGAAAATGGTGTTAAAGATACAAATTGGTTAGAGAGAAAAAAAAAAAAAAAACAAGAGTGACAGGCAGGTCAGGCTTGGTAGTGCATGCCCGTAATCCCAGTACATGGGAGGCTGAGACAGGAGGATTGTGGCTTCAAAGCCAGCCTCAATAATTTAATGAGGATCTCTGCAGCTTAGTGAGACCCTGTTCACAAATTTTAAAGAAATAGGGCTTGGGTGTAGCTCAGAGGCAGAATGACCCTGGGCTCTATCCCTATCACACCACACACACACACACACACACACACACACACACACACACACGGACTAGCAGTGAATTAACTAGAAAAGAATTAAAAGAATAAATTCTATCCCAGTCTGACTACTTAGGTTTATGAACAAGCCTCAGATTCTCTAGCTATCGACTGGGTGCTTTTTAGCTCGGACCTCTTCTCTTCATGTCTTTATTCAACAAATGTTTATACATTTATACATTTGTAGGGGTCGAACAAATTCGACCCCTATGCTATGTATCAGACCTTATGCTAGGTGTTAAAGATATAAATTACTCTTCTTTTGATACTCTGATGAAAGCAGTGGACTTCTCCCCAGCACAGAGGAAAAAAAGAAAACCATAAACACTTTATACATAATTTCAGCTCCACTGAACTCAAGTTAAAATTTTTTTTCATGGGGTCTCTAAGGCCTATATTTTGTAGTTTGAGCTGAGGGTGCATGGTCGAATCTTGGGTTTTAGTCATTTCTTTCTTCTTTTTCCTTTTTATTTTCTAGTAGCACTACTGCATTTTTGTTGTGATTTTTCATCCCCCCCCTTTTTAGAACAAATATGTGGAGCTTAGTTAATAATATAAATAGCTAGAATATGTGCCAAAAAGTGGTCAGTCATTGAGAGGCAGCAGATGTGAAATTGAAGGACAGAAGCAAATGAGAAGTTTAATGAGCAAACCCAGACTGGTCCTGCAGAATTTTGAAGAGATGATGTATCTTTTTGGTTAAGTGTTCTTGACCAAGTTTGGTGGTTCAGTAGAGGGAAGAGAGGTTTGTGTTGGGGCTGGACAGTACAAGGTAATATGTCAGGTTTTGTACCAAAGATTTCCTTGGGTGCTTTTGACCAATAGGCAAAATCATAGCCAGACAAGAAAGGGACTCCTCAAGAAGGGAGGAGCAGTAGTTCTGGCCCTGTGAGGTTGGTAGATGGTTGGCTTCCGTGCAGCAGAGCAGGAGTCTTTAGGACAGACACTTCTGTCGAGGTCTTTAATGAAGGAGAAAATAGAATTCTTAAAGGCTCAAAGCAGACATGGAGAGGTCAGTGTGTGAAGGTTTCACATTAGTTATGCGTCTCTCGGGAGTTTTTTCCTTCTCTGCCTTTAGAACCCTAGGAATTCTTCCTCATAATGAGGAAAGCTGGTGCGTTTCACTTAGGCCAAGCTAGCACTGACTGACTTGCAGAACTGGTCAGATCCTAATGCAAACTGGATTGTGGTGGGGGGCTTAATGCCCTTATTCCTGACTTCCAGGGTGAACAGCCGGTAAAGTGGGAGGTGAACCTGGCAGTGAGTGATCCACCTTTGAGAGGGCCAGGTGAGGGTCTGAAATTGTAAAGACTTTGTATTAGATCACAGGAGAATGGGATAAAGCATGTAAATTTCTGCTTACGCCAAAAAGCAGAAGGGTGCTGCTGCCGAGGCTAACGTACAGGGAAATCTATAAAATAACAAACTGGCCCTTTCATAGTCCCCATCTTCTCATCTGTAAAATGGGAATAACAACAACCCCCCCCCCAAAAAAAATATTCTGATGAGGAGGACTGAATGAGGTGCGAATAAAGCTCTTGCTACCTAGTCAGTTATTATTATTTTATTGTTACTATTATTACGGTGTTTTTCCCCCTGTATAGCAACGTCATAAAAGGCAAGTCAGAACCAGCAGCCATAGGACCAGAGTAACAGAAAAAAGATAATCTTTTCTGGAAGCATCTGCCCATTTACTCCATAGCCTGTGGGTGCCCAGGATTACCCAGCTGGGAGCAATCGGAAGGGCTGATAGGGAAATCTTTTTCCTACTTTAGGTGCCCCTCCATGAAGATTATCTCTTTTTAGTTTCAGTCCCCCTTTAATTCCATGCTTTCACATTCTTTTCAAAATCGATTGAATTTAATCATAATTGTTTTTGCAAATCTCTTTTTTGACTTTTTTTTTTTTTTAAATCAGGAGAGGGGGGCAAAAAGATTCAGCTAAGATTCTGGCCATTCACCTTTTACTTCCAGCTTATATCTAGCCCTAAACTTTCAGAGCTTATGCAATTTCCACCAAGAAAAGAATAACATAAAAATAAAAGGGCAGGAATAGGTAACATCCTTTTCCATCAAAAATGGTGTTTTCTCTTTTTCATGTACATTTTATTTTTTCCTTCTTCCAAATGCACTTCTCAATGTCTTATATATCTTTTTGTTTCTTCTCACAGCCCCCCAACCACCCACACCCAGAAATCTTTTTTCTCCTTGGTTTGATCAACTTGTCCTAGCAGGCTTTTTTTTCTTTTTTTCTTTTTTTTTTTTTTTTTTACATCTTGGCTGCAAACTAGACGGGGTGTTTAAAGAAAGAATCTGATGTGGCCTCTACGTTGTCTTGATGACACTATAAAAAGAGGGGTGAGAGTCACCATTTAGATCCAAACTCTGTCAAGCACGTCTGAGGCCATTCCAAGAAGAAGAGATATTTTTGTTTTTGCTTATTTTTTTTTCTTTACTTTGTTCACTTTTCATAGAAACTGGAGCCTTCTCCTCTGATCTCTGTATTTTTTTCTATTTTTGCTCTTCTGCACTTAAACCCAGCACCTATCCATTGCTTCAATTCAGTGACTTTTCTTTCTTTCTTTGTAAATCATAAACAGAAGTTCAGGGCATGTCAAACGTAGCCTCGAGTATGGTCTTACCATTTCTTATTTGTAGTCCTAAGAGGAGGTGGATGCAGAGAGCCGAGTTGGAGGAAGCAGGGAATCCCAATGGTCAAGAATGATGGTTTGAAGAGCAGTTAGGTTTTCTGCCAGCTGTTGCCCTTAAGAAAGTGGCATCTCTGAGCCGGTTTCCTCTCCTGTAAAATGAAGATATTGAAAGTACCTTTTTCATGAGATTGTTGTACAGAGCTTCAACACATAGTGTGCACTTGGTCGATGTTAACTGTTATTGTTAAGACAAGTGCCTCCACGCCCAGGTCCCCATAGAGTCCTGGAGTGGCTGGAGTTTGACTAGGAACCAGGTAGCAGAAACGTTAAGACAGAGGAGAGAGCAGGGCTCAATGGTGCAGGCCTGTAATCCCAGTACTTGGGAGGCTGAGGCAGTCGAAAATGGCAGGATTGAGGCCAGCCTCAGCAACTTAGTGAGACCCTGTTTCAAAATAAAAACAAATAATTAAGTAGGGCCAGAGATGTAGCTCAGAGGTAGAACACCCCTGACTTTCATCCCCCGTGGGACAAATAAATAAATAAATAAATAAATAAGGTGAGAGAGAAGAGTATTTAGTGGAGAAGGCCCCTTGCATCTGGAACTTACCAAAATTTTCAGGTGATGTGCACTGGGCTGGTACCAGCATGAAGCTGGATAAATGTTGACTGCGTTGAGGGAGATTGCTCAGGGCTCCCTGGCCTCCACGTAATAGATTCTAGTCAAATTGTGATGACTTATTCCATGTTGAATCTTTAGTATCTCAACTGGCAAACGACTTAGGTTAACCCTGCAAGGGAGTCATGATCTCCAGGGACAATTCCTCTTTAATTTTTTTTCCCCTTTGGTGCTGGGGTGGAACCCAGGGCCTTGAGCATGTTAGGCCAGCACTCGACCACTAGGCCACACCCCCAGCCCCTGCAACTCATCTTTAAGACCCAGATTTTCAGCTGGGCATTGTGGCGCCCACTTATAATTCCAGTACTTGGGAGGCTGAGAAAGGAGGACTTTAGGTCTGAGGCCGCTCATGGTAACTTTGCAAAACCCCTGTTTCAAAATAAAAACATAAAATAAAACAGGGCCAGGGTTGTAGTTCAGAGGTAAAATGCCCCTGAATTCAGTCTGCAATATGGAAAAAAAAAAAAAAAGGAAGAAAAACCACAAATTTTAGGTTTGGTTTAAAAAAATCAAGAAAAGAAATAGTTTTACCATTTATTTCAAGGTGAGATGAACGTTTTTATTTTTTACTAAGGGTTTTTCTTTTTCCCTTTGAAGGAAGGAAACAGGAGCACTTGGGCTAGACGTAAGAAAAAGCAAAATCCTATTTGATACAGGTGGAGGGGTTCTGTGAACCAAAGAGAAACAGGAAAATCCTGTCATTCCTAACTGACTAAAGATGACTGAGTAAAATTTCAGCCTATAAAATGATTTTAAAGAGGTAAATTAGATAGATATAGCCCTCTAAACTGGATCCTTTAGGTATTCTCCAGCTCTGAACCTTAATACCACGTTTAATGAAAGGATATTTAAATAAAAGAGAAAAACAATTTTCAGCCTGTGAATTTCTTTCTGCCAAATTTAAAAAATATTTAAAAATCTATATAGGCAATGGAGCATAGAAACTGTCCTTTATAACAAAAATTTAAAAAGAAAGAATATTTTTATTGAGTTTCTTGAATTAAAATTTGCTCAATATTGTTTAGAAAACATTTTTTAAAACATTAGAGGCTATCATATAAAGAAATGCCCAACCTAAGTGTTTTCCTGTATTTGCAGTTTATAAAACCCTCCAAATCATAGATTTTTACCTCCCAAAATGATGCTTTAGGAAGTTTGTCTAGAAAAGACATGTCTCAAGTAGTTTTACACAGAAAATATCTGCATTTAAATATAAAGCAGTCGTGAGCACAATGGCAGTCACTCCAAATAACAAATGGCATTGAAAAATACAAAAACAAACTTATTTTTTAAGGATTAGCTGTTAGCTTTTGAAATTACTTTTAATGATGCTTTAGAATCCTGGGAGAAATGAAACCTTTTAACAGAAGGAAACCCTTTTTAAATGAACTATAGAATTGTTTTTGATTCTACAATTTAAAATCTTATTTCTTAGTGAGCTACCTCTTAGCTCATCTGAGCTTTAAAATGAAATCTTGTATTTCTTTTTTTGTGTGTTTGTTTTCTGTAGAGTCAGCTTGTATAACACTAAAGATCATTTGTCCTAGTAAAGATCATCATTTAACCAAAAGTAAAATATCTAAACATATACTTTATAACTACAAAACATTAACTGTTTATATGATACAAAAAATGTAACTTCCTAGAGTTAAGTGACAATTTATTAGTATGTTTATTTGGGTGAGATATGCCACTTCTGCTATTTTAATTCATTCCTTAATTTGAAAATAAGATTTCTTTTTTAGTTAATTTTTGTTAGAAATATGATTTTTTAAAATACAGTTTTAAACTGAGAGGCTTTTTCTTACTACCATAATTTTTAAGAGTTCATATCTTAGTACTAAGTTGAGTTCATCTTCATTTTTTTCTGCTCATAGATTATAAAATGTATAGACCATAATATAATACTTAAAAATAAGTTGTTTTATTTATAATATTTATACTTCCAGAAAGATTATACTTGGCAATAAATAGTGACTATTTAACTGCTTGGCTTTTTGGTAAAAGAAAAACATTGTGTTTTCTTTTTTAAAGCAGGAGGGAGGGACTTATAATACTTAAGGTGGTAAAATCTTTATTTAAAGCACCTTGCATTGTGCCCACCTACCTGTTGCATTTACATATGTTATCTGCGCTGGTAAAAAGAAGACAGGACCAAGGTGCTTAAAGGATGAAATTCATTATATATATAATTCCTCACCTCTTTTTCACTGCTGTTTTTCTGAGCAGACAGGCCTAGGCTGAGGCACAGTCTTTTCATGTACACAAGTCTTTTATTCATGTTAATATTCACCCCCATGGGGAAAATGTTGCCTATAGAACTTTTTTTTTTTAATGAAAGTATCATGATAGAACAAGAAATTAAGGCTTGTTCATTCTTTCTCTTCAAGGGGGTCAGGATTCTTTTTTCTTTATGTCACACTCTTGGAGGCTAATGTGCATTCACTGAGAACAGAGGAGGGAGGCTGTAGTCTCAGAAGATGTTCACTAGATGAGGGGAAAGCACATCACCAGACAGGCAATAACTGAGAGGGAGGAGAGAGCTACAGGGCTTATTCCAACACCTGAGAACCCTGAAATTGTATGCTTACGAGTATGGCCTACGTGCTGTTAATTCCACGATGGCTCCTTTGTTTGCGCGTGCACACACACACACACACACACACACACACACACACACACACACACTCACCAGCAAAGGCCCTCCCTCCTCTTTCTCACCTAGAAGACTGAACATAATCATTGGTATCTGAAAGTAATCTGAAAGCATACTTCCATGCCAGCTCAGCTGGCCAGCATACTAGAAGATATGGACTCTTGACGTTTTATTTAGAATCAGAGTCTGTCAGCCACAGAAATACACTAAATACTGACAATATTTTTGACATAGGGTAGTCTTTTCTTCAAAAAAAAAAAAAGTTACTCTCAAATCTGAAGTAAATCTCAGGTTCCTTTTGGCCCCTCTTAAAAAAGGCTGATTAGAAAAATGAGCAATCAGGTCTGACAGTGCTAAAGCAAAATCTTTAAAATCTTTAAAAATTTTTAATCTCTATCCTTATGTATAGAGAAATCCTAACTGTGACCTCCTAAAGGCACTATCGAGATGGTTTAGCATCAGTATCAGGTTAATAAAAATATACAATTGCCAAATCTGTAAATTCTGTGAAGAGAAAAAAAACCTGATTTTATCTTTGTAAACTTCTTTGAGATCCTTCGAAAGAAGGATATATAATTATAATATAATTGTAACTTCAATATTACTGTAACTATCATTACTTACTGTGATTTTGTTACTAAAATATGTTGCTAGTGAGCAAAAATAAAACAAAAAACTGCCAGAATAATTTTTTAAGTTTAAAATATAAAAATAACAAAAAGAAAAAATATGATCATACAAAATTAAACTTAGAGAACTATCTCAGATAGGTTTAAATTTACAGGATAAATATCAAATGAAATTCTATGCCATTTTTCATATGGCAGGACTGCATGTAAATAAACGCACATTTTATTCACCAGAAATAGTTTTTAATTAATACATCAGTTTTATTTTACACTTGACCGCTATTAAATTTGCCATGATATTTTGGTAAATATACAAATTAGGCTGGGCATGGTGGTGCACACTCATAATCCCTGTGCTTGGGAGGCTGAGACAGGAGGATTGCACAGGTTCAAAGCCAGCCTCAGCTACTTAGTGAGGCTTTCAGCAACCTAGTGAGACCCTGTTTTCAAATAAAATATAAAAAAGGTTTGGGAGTATAGCCCAGAAGTAGAAAGCCCCTGGATTCCACTCCCAGTACCCACCCCCAAATTTACACACACACACACACACACACAAATTAGTACTCTGAAAAAGATGGCTTTTTTCCCAAACTAGGAACAGGATTGAGAGGGGGAAAGGTCAAATCATCCTTCACCCTGATAATTGGATTAAAGGCTTTTCTAAGTTATAAAGATAATTTTTCACTTTTAAAAAATCTTAATTACTCTATAACTATATAATCCTTGAAAAAGTATTAATATTTTGAATGTCCTGGATTAAAAAGTAAAACTTTGGAACGAGCTCTTCTTTCAGAAACAAAATAAAAGCTAGTAAATTTGGCAAAATAAATAAATAAAGCCCAAGAAGTTCAGTAGACCGTATTTTATTGATACACTGAAAACTGGAAAGGAAATGTTTTTTGTTGAAAATTCTCATAGTAAATATATATGTATATATGTTATAAATATATGTACATGTATACATATATATGTATTTTATTTTAGGAAGAATATTTAATATAATAAAGAATACTCTTAATAGTATATATTGTCTGAAGAAGTTGAACCTTAAAAATATTCTATTGAATTTTTGTTCATATATTTATTAACAATTTGGTTTTCTTTTCCTTTTATTTTCTTTTTTAAAAATTGTATTGATGTGGCTAGCCAGGTATGGTGGCACATGCCGGTAATCCCAGTATTTGGGAGGCCGAGACAGAAGAATCTCAGGTTTGAGGATAGGCTTAGCCAAAGCAGTGAAACTTTCAGCAACCTAGTGAGACCTTGTTTCAATACAAATAAACAAAATTATAAAAGGGTTGGAGGTGCATCTTTGAGGTAGAATGCTGCTGGGTTCAATCCCTGGCATCAAAAAATTTTGAAATTGTATTGATATGACAGTACTGATCTCAAAACTGTGCTGTTCCTTGTAACCTAGTTATTAGTTTAGTCATCTAAGAGCTAATCAGCTGGGGGCTGGTGATATAGCTCAGTGGTAGAACACTTGCCTTATACACCCAAAGCCACAACCAAAGTTCAATCTCTAGCCCCAAGAGTTAAAAAAAAAAAAAAGACAAGAACTAATGAACTGACCATACAGCTGGATGGTTCCTGTTTTGGACGAGTCCTCTTGCTCTAGGCTCACATTAAAAATATAGTTTATCCTGTGTATATTAGTCACTTGATTTTTTTTTCTTTTCTTTCTGGACATTTTTTTCTTTTAAATTCCATATCATCCTGCCCTTACCGTAACAAAAAGTACCTGATCAAAATAAATTTCTTGTCTCTCTTTTCATTTTCTTATTTTAAAAAAATTCGCTCCTATAGAGCAAATATCTTTTACTGAGAGCAAACCGAAAATTCTTACATCATCAGGGCCATTTTGTTGGCACCACTGTGGTATTTCTACATTTGAGGTCCATTATTATACGGGTAAAACATTCTTAGTAAATATCAGAGCTTCCCCAACATTTGATATAAACGAATGTATGAGTCTGAGCCCAATTCTTGGTTTGCCAACACGGCAGAGAGGCCCCAGGGTTCTGACTGACCCTTGAGAGGTCAGTCTGTGGAGGTCTGAAGGAGCTTGTTTCTTTGTTAATGGAGACCCCCCAAAAGAGTGTATATTATGATGTCCATATGAATGTGCCTGGTACATAAGATGCTTCTTTTCACCGAAACTTGTCCAAGGGGAGGTTTAGTGCAGGCTACTTAATAGTTTTGAAAAACAGTAGTTGAATTCAGATCTGCTGGTGAGAAGTATGCCTTCCTTAACTATCTGACTGAAATCAACTGTCTTGTGCCTCCTGTCCCCTGCAAGAGTTGACGAAGCACAGTCATCTTTCTGAGTAATTGGCTAGCTATTAGACAGCAATGAAAATAATTCACTTGTTAATGTTGATCATTGGATTCTCTTTTTTATTGGTGCATTGTAGTCATACATCTTAATGGGGTACAAGGTGGTAGAGGTATACATAGACACATAGGTCTGTGAGTTTTTAAGTGACCCTCAACTGTAAGATTAATGTACTGAAAATTAGCCATTATGAATTTCTTATTAGCAATAACAAAAACATGGTTACCCCTAATGGAAGATAAACAATATTGTATGTAAATGAATTTAAATATTCATTTGATTAAGTGAAAAACAATACTTTCTGTGTGTATGTGGTGCTGGAAATTGAACCCAGGGCCTCACACATGCTAGGCCAGGGCTGTGCCACTGAGCTTCACCCCCGGCCCAGAAAAACAATTTTTTTTAAATTTATTTTATTTTATTGGTGCACTGTATTCATACATCATAATGGGATAAAAATAATACTTTTGTAGACATACATGCACACATAGCCCAGTTAGCCCCTACCCGATCCCCACCCCGTTCCCTCCCTATCCCTCCTTCCCATGCTTGGCTTAGTGGTTGACATCTAGTATTATAGCAATTTATCCAATATTAACATTGATAATCTCACATAACAGTTTCATTTGTCTGATACCAAGATTTTGATGACTTAAGGATAACATTTCAATATTTCTTTTTGCTTTCTTTCTTACCAGAGAATATTTCTTTCTTTTTCTTTTTAAGGTGAAACTATCATATATTTATTTATTTATTTTTCACAAAAAATCTATCCTAATATGGAATATGGACTCTAGATACCCAAAATGATCTC
Source organism: Muscardinus avellanarius (assembly GCF_963383645.1). Lineage (NCBI taxonomy): Eukaryota > Metazoa > Chordata > Mammalia > Rodentia > Gliridae > Muscardinus > Muscardinus avellanarius. Next base: position 216,798,698 of record NC_137786.1, read on the forward strand.
GAAAAAGAACAAAGCTAGAAGATGTACATTTTCTGATTTCAAACCATATAAAGCTACAATAATTGAAACCGTGTAGTAGTGTTCTAAAGGCAGATTTATAAACCATTGGAGTTAAATAAAAGCCTAGAGATAAATTCTTCCATATATTGTCAGGTTATTTTTGACAAGGTTTCCATGAACATTTGGTGGAGGAAATAATTATTTTTTAACTAAATATTGTTGAAAAATAATAATTACATGGAAAAGAATAAAATCGGACCCTTACATAACACCATATACAAATATTAACTCAAAATATATAAAAGACCTAAATATAAATCTTAAGACTATAAACTTTTAGAAGAAAATCTGGGTCATAAAACCTCACAACATTGAAATTGGCAGTGATTTCTTGGATATGATTTCAATGGCACAGGCAACAAAAGGGTAAACAAACTCCCTAAAAAATAAAAGCATATTGTATATCCAGAGACAGTGTAAATCGAGTTAAAAGTTACTGATAGAATGGGATAAAATATTTCCAGTTGCTATATCTGAAGGTATATTAGTATTCCAACTAGAAATCCTAAAAATTAGCAACAATAAAGGCAAACAATACCCTTTACAGATGGGTAAAAGACTAACATAAATAATGAATCTCCACAGATAACCAATCTTAGTTGTCTGTTGGATGGAAAATCTTGTTTCTCTGATTCTGGTGTGAGTTACCTATTTCTTCTTTGTAGTTCATCTCTTTGAGTATTTTCTCTAGTGCTGGTTTTGAAGACATAAATTCCTTCAGTTTCTGTTTGTCGTGGCAGTTTCTTATTTCCCCATCTAATTTGATAGAAAGTTTTGCTGGGTAGGAAATTTTTGGCTGGAAGTTGTTTTCTTTCAGAGTTTGGAATATGTTACTCCAAGCCCTTCTGGCTTTCATGACTTGGTTTGGGAAGTCTGGAGTGATTCTAATTGGTTTGCCTCTGAATGTCAGTTGGCCCTTTGTTTTTGTTGCCTTTAAGATTCTCTGCTTGGCTTCCACATTGGTCATTTTGACAATTATGTGGCGTGGGGATCCTCTTCTCCGATCCTGTCTAAAGAGAGTTCTATAAGTTTCCTGGACCTGTGTATTGACCTCTTGCTCTATGTTTGGAAAATTTTCTACTATTATTTCTTTGAAGATATTACTTATCACTTTGGTTTCACCTTCTTTTCCCTCCTCTATTCCAATTATTCTTAGGTTAGCGCTCTTAAAATGGGCCCATATTTCTTCAATGTCAGTTTCCTGCTGCTGGAACTCTTTTTCTAAATTAGAAACTATGTGTTCATTTTTTGAATGATCTTCTTCTAAGATCAAGATTCTATTCTCCATGTGGTCTAGTCGGTTGTTTGTACTTTGAACTGAGGCCTTTACTTCATTGCATCCTTTATCTCTTTTTGACTCTCTCTGAATTCTTTTCGAAACACCTCTATTATTTCTACAGTTATTTTCCTGATTTGATCTTCTAGAAATCTCTGAATTTCTGTTTTATCGGGTTCTGATGTTGTGGGCTTGTGGGCATTCATTGCTCCATTGTTATTCCTCTTTCCCATGATTTTTGAAGTGTGTGCCTTCTCTGGGTTCTTCCCTTGGGTTACTATGACTTCACTTAATGTGCTCTGGATCTCAAGTCTGTGGTATCTCGGTCCCCATTACTCCTTTACTGGGTTGTATGGCAGAGTCTCAGACCCAGGGAGTCAATAGAGGCTGCTTTAGACCATGGGGGTGCCAGGTTGGGCGTTCTCCTATGGTGTGATATCTCTGCCACCGCCACTCCCCCACTGGGTCAAGTCCCTGGGAGTCAGTACTGGGATTTTTCCTCCAGAGCCCGCAATTTGACTCACTGTTGTTGAGTGCAAAGATGTAACTTTAGTGGACTCAGTGAATTTGCTGCTGCTGCCGCCAGTGGCAATATGGCGCTCCTGCCATGCCCTCGGCCATGAGGTTGGCATATTTCTTCTCTGGTTTTGAGCTCCGCTCTAAGTCCCTGCAAGGTGTGCTGAGCCCAGCCCCTGGGAGCTTTAGATGCTCCCTGCGCCGAGAAATCTGCTGAATCCCGCCCAGCTGTTCCGCAGCGGCTCATCTCAGCTCGCTGTCCACCGCTCCTCTCTGGAGCCTGGTGGGCTGTTGAGTGCATTGGTCTAGAGCCGTCCGGTGAGCTCGCTGCTGCCGCCGGCAGTAAGGCACTGCTGCCGCGTCCTCAGGCGTGAGGCCAGTGTATCTCCTCTGTGGCTCTGAGCTCCGTTATGAGTTCCCTTCCTCTCTGGAGCCTGGTGCAGCAAAAGACGATGGCGCCAGCCGCTCCACACCACGGCTCCGGCTGCAGCACTGTGGTCTGGTTTCTGGTGTCTCGTTTTCCCAGCCTTCTTTTTCTCTGTCCCTTGTAAATACATTTTTTTGTTTCTCTGCTGATGGTGTTTTCTGGCTATGAAAGGCGCTGATTTTGTGGTAATAGAGATTGGTTGTTAGTGGGGCTCATATGCCCCACTTTCCTCCATCGCCATCTTCCCGGAAGTCACAATTTTTGAAAATATATTATCATAGATTGACAGCTTCCCACCTCTCCTCCCACTGTGCACATGCAGAAAACATTCACAGAACACAAGAGAGAAAGAGAAACAGATCTATTGCAGTGCTACCCTCTTTACCTAATCTCCCATGCTAGTGTTGTCCCATTGCAGGTTGGGCTGAAGATTGTGCCAGTTCCCCCAGTCAGTTAGTATATGTTCATTCAACATAGACTCTTAAGATTCTTTTATAGAACAGATAGAAACTGTTGAGAATACCCAATCAAAACTCTATTTTACACAAGAAAAGACAGGGAACCATCTTACCCAAAATCCACAGAGAATTAGGAAATTCCTGCTTTGTCTGGGGTTAGAACTGCCTGACTTGATGTAGTCTGACTTTGAGCAGAGTAGAGATGTGGTGTCAAGATTCTGGATTGGGTAAGCAAAAACAAGCAGAGGAAAAGATTGTGTGTGTGTGTGTGTGTGTGTGTGTGTGTGTGTATTATATATTCATATATATATATATATAGTGGCATTTTTTTTCTGACAACAGATTTATCAAAGACAAAATATTGGTCATTCTGGTCTCTATGCCACCCAGTTGGATCAATGAGTCTAATTTTCATTTTGACCACCATGTCTTCCAAAGGAGACCTATTTTAGTGACATCTCACCTGCAAAAGTTCAGGATTCCAGTTTTCCTTTTTCTTCATAGACTAAACACACACCAAACATTAGTGCACACATGAGATAGGTGAGCATTCGGTTATCTATTAGCAACACAGGACAAATGAGATGACGTTTAGGAGAGTCCTTGGTACCCAACAGCAGATGTCCAATCAATGTTCATTCACTTACCACCTGAAGGGCAGATTTATATCAAGACAGAATTAAGTAGCGGCTAATTAGGTAAGATGAATTAGGTACTAACTAGAGGTCAAAGCAAGTAGAGTGACCTGGAAAGGAAGGAGTGCTTACTGCTGACGGGACTCAGAGGATAGGAGACACATGAGCTCTGCTTTGGAAGAGAAGTGGGATTTTGATGCCAAGGCCATGAATCAAGGCACGTCTGGCAGTCGGGATGCCACAGTGGTGGTATGGGGTGGTGGGTGCGTGGTGGAAATGTTGAGGCGTTGATTGTGATTGCAACACTGGGTACCAGAAAAGATGAGGAAGAGGGGGAAACCACGAGGATGCTTAGGCGCAAGATTGGAGAGAAAGCTGAGTGCTAAACGAAGGACTTTGGACTCACTCTTGAAGACTTTTGGGAGCCACTCGAGGCTGTAGACTAGGAGAATTGGTCTCTGGAGATAATATTGAAGTGTGGTTTGGAAGAGCAAGAAAATAGATACAGGGGGGCTGCAGGTGGCTTAACATAGTCCTGGTCATTATAAGAAAGACATCCTGGGTTTGTTTGTGGTTTTGACTTAGTCTGATGTTGCTGTTTTTTGGTATGGCTTCAAGGGGAGTCAGGGCCATCCTTGATAGAAACTCAAGTAGGGTGATGAGATTCACGTGACCAGCAGTAACCTGAGGTTCTTTTTTTTTTTTTTTTGGTGGTACTGGGGTTCCTGGAAGCCCTTCTTCCTCCGGGCTACACTCCCAGACCTATTTTATATTTTTGAAACAGGGTCTCTTACGCCAGCACGGCTGGCTTCGAACCTGCGCGATCCTCCTGTCTCCGCCTCCCAAGCGCGGGGATTACAAGCGTGTGCCACCACGCCCGGCTTAACCTGAGGTTCTATGTGGCTTTAATTAGGCTTTTAAGTGGAACTCTGGGTACCCAGTCATTGCTCTCTGTGAAGTGGCCAAGTCCTTGAGCATCCTGCTATGTTGTGTGCTATGAAGTCTCCCTCCTGGGGTGGAGAAAGCTCACCGCGTGGGGAAAAGACTGACTGACAAATGTCCACTGTCTTTGCCCAGAGCAAGGCGTCTCGTGTGTCTGGTCTCCTGGGTCACCTGTGATCCTTTTGAACTTCTTCCCCAGGTGAGATGGTACCTCTCTCCTCACCAGAGCAATTTCCTTTGTTTGGCCAGCTGTATCTTTCAGGTGTCGGCGCACTATCTTATCCCTGGTGTATTCAATGTAGACCGCTCTGGGGAAAGCTTTTAGCCTTCTTTTACTAGTGAGTTAAACTTGATCCCAGTGAAGTTGGTTCACTCCCATGGTCTCTCCACTCTGTTCATGCCAGTATATGGTCCTGGGAAAGGATGACCCTCAAAGTGGAAACCAGACCTTTCCTTTATGCTATTCTGCAACTCTCTTCTTTCTCTTGGTGTGTGTGTGTGTGTGTGTGTGTGTGTGTGTGTGTGTGTGTGTGTTACTGAAGATTGAACCCAAAGCCATCTGACCTCTGAGCTACAGCCTTTTGTATTTAAGGTCTCTAAATTTCTGAGGCTGGCATTGAACCTGCGAGCCTCCTATCTCAACCTCCCAAGTACTGGGATTACAGGTGTACACCACCATCCCTGACAAATGGAATATTTTTGTTAGTAAATAGTATGTGTAATCTAATTCACTTTTTACGATATTATTTCTATTTATCTGCTCAACTTTCAACCCACCAACTCTTATGTCTGGATAAAAGGTCTGGGATGATGTTAACCTGATGGTAATGAGGGTATTTCTAGATGGAGGGAGTGGGTATGATTTTTTTTAACTTTTTTTTTTATCTTATGCACTGTTTCTGTTCCTAATGCTAATTGTGACCCTTAGCATTTCATTCTGTCTCACTCTCCCTCTCTCTTTCAATCTCTCTCTGTTTACCATATGAAAGTTCCATCCAACTCCCCAATTTATAATTTTCCCCCAATTTGTTTATATTACAATCGCTATTATTTTTGCTTTTAAAGACAACTTATGCTTTAAAAAATAGTCTATGGTGCTTTCTTTGTATGTTTATGTTTGACACTGGGGATGGAACCCAGGGACATTCAACCTTCGAGCTATGTCCCTAGCCCTTTTAATTTTTTAAATTTTGAAACAGGATCTTGTTAAGTTGCATAGGCCCTCACTAAATTGTCAGGCTAGTCTTGAACCTGCAATCCTCCTGTCTCAGCCTCTCAAGTCCTGGGATTATAGACATGCACCATCATGCTGGGTTTACTTTGTTGTTTTAATGTATATCTAAGCACAAATAAGTCAAGCAGTAGATGGATGCACACCTGTGCACAGACATAGATACTCAGGATAACATTATTCTAAGTGGGAACATATTCAACCTGCTGTTTTAAACACAATTATTATCTTTGAAAGAATAAATACTGGGAGGCTGAGACAGGAGGGTTGCAGGTTCACCACCAGCCTCTGCAACTTAGTGAGGCCTTGTTTCAAAAATAAAAAATAGGGTTCAGGGTGCAGCTCCAAAGAAAAATGTCCCTGGGTTCAATGCACAGTAATTAACACACACACACACACACACACACACACACACACACACACACGGAATCAAAGTAATTAAAGAAATTAATAATATCCAAATCAACATTTCTTTATAATAAGAGTTATCATTTTAAAATATCCTTTCTAATGTTAAAAGTTTAGGCAAAACATTGATAGGTTGTAGACATTATTTTTTACCCTAAATAATTCAATTCTGGACAGTGCTGACCTGTTCCCTGCTCCTCCCACCATCTATCTCCCTTCTGGTTTTTATTGCTATATTGCCTGCATTTATTTCTTTATTGTTATTTAGTTATTTTTGTACGATGCCAAGTTTTTTTTTATCATTTCTGCCCTGTGACAAAGCCATAATTCACATCTATTTCCTAGTATTCGTTCTGTTTACTGTATTCTCTAGCCACAGATCCTCCGTCCTCAAACTCTTTATTTGGCTTTACTGTTTAATTGGCTGGATTTTATTGTAAACAAATTTTCTCTTCTAAAATAGTTCACTGATACTTTTTCATTGACCTCCTTTATATATGTTGCCTTTAAATTTGAATGGCAAAAAACAAAAGAGGGGGAGAAGGGGATAAAAAAATAAAAATAAAAATAAATAAATCTGAATGGCCATACTCTTCTTAGGTCACACTGTATTTTAGAAGAGCAGTGTCATCATTTCTTCTTTAGGTTTCTTGGCATTGAAGATTAGGGTGGATAAGGCTGTCAGCAGGATCATTGCCCATTATTGGTGATTTACATTTTTTGACTGGATATCCGGGAAGATTGTTTTTTAATCCCTGATGTTGTATTTTGAAGTCGTGAGCTTTGCAACCTAATCTTCCTAGAACCCCGGGTGCCCTTTTCAATAGACAGATTCAGTTCTAACTGGCTTAATAGTATTCACTCTAGGACTTGAGCAAGTTATTTAACTTTTTTATGCTTCAGATTTTTTTCTGTAAAACATATAAATAGTTATTTATAGATACCTCACAAAATTACTGGGATAATTTGAGTTAATATATGTAAAGCGCAGAACAGTGGCACATAATAGGCACTACTTAAAAGATTGATTTTTTAAGAAAAATTTTCTTGTGTTAGTTCTTTTAGTACTTTCCCCATCTTATTTGCTGAGTTTGCTGATTTAAGGATAATAGTAATTAATAATTAATAATATTATTATTTTATTGATAATCTTTGTATTTCATATCTATATTGGCTTCTCCTTGATTTGCTGCAATATATTGTTTTCATATGCATGTACCCTGTTTCAGTTCTTAGGTCTGTGAATAATTTCCCTCGCACTGTGTTTATTCTATCCTTTGTTGTTTTTGTGTATTAATTTTCTGATGATACTCTTTTGGCATCCCTTCTCTCTCACTCTTAGAGCTACTGTTTCTCTTCTCGTCTCATCCCATTGTTTCATCATCTTAGGAATTCATGCTTGCATTAGATTATCACCTGTGCAGAACATCTCTTTTGTTCATTGCATTTTATTTTCTATCCTGGCCATTTATTTTTTGCTTGTTCTGTGTGTGTGTGTGTGTGTGTGTGTGTGTGTGTGTGTGTGTCGTACATATTTGCATTGCTGTTTTTAATTCCTTTTTACTTTGGTCATGCTTTGACAGCTCTATCCATAGTATATTTTCTATGCACTTACTTTTATTGTGTTAATGATGTCTTAACTCCCATCTCCCCGTATCATGTGTTTTTTTCTTAAGGTCTACGGTTAAAAGATGTCTGGCTTTCTTATAGTCTGAGAGCGGGGACAGGGGAAGACGCGTCCGAGTCTGTCTTTGATAGACACCTTGGGCTCTGCTCTGTCTTCAGAAGTGTTGCTAGTTGTCCAGTGCCAGAGTTCACACCAACTGGCTTGGGTGTGGATGTGTGTCTCTTTGTGCGCGTGTGGTAATAGGAAGTGCTAGGTAAGCACTCTATCACGGAGCTACATCCCCAGACCTTTTTATTTTACTTTGAGACGAGGCCTTACTGGGTTGCACAGGTTGGCCTTGGTCTTGGGACCCTCCTGTCCTGGCCTCCTGAGTAGCTGAGGATGTGCGCCACCTCACCCAGACACAGATTTCCTTTTAATGGACAGATCATCTCTGGCCTCAGCTTTGGGCCCATTAGGACAAAGCTCTGGAGTTTCCACCTCTGCCAGAACCATCCTCTTTGTTCAGTTCCCCTATTTCTCTCAAGCAGAGGTTTACAGCTGTTTCTACTATCTCTCAGTAGAGAAGATAAACAGTAGGATATCCTCACAGGTTACTTCTCACCACGTTTGGAATTTCCAGTGGAAATTCTCAGGGCTGGCGTGCCTGTCAGCAGAGCTTTGGAGAAATCCGTAGGCGGAGAGAGCCATGCTGTTCTGCTGCCCGACTCCACTGCAGAACCCATTTCTTTTCTCAACTATCACTTTTTGAACCTTATGGTTTTGACTGTGCCCCTACCGGAGTTGCTACTAGTGAACTTGGCTGTTATTTCATTCGATATTGGGGAAGGAGTCTCTATAAGTCTCTGAAAGCTGTGATTCTTCTGTCTCAGTCTCCCAAGTACTGGGATGACAGGCATGCACTATCATGCCCAGATGTTCTTGGTCTTAAAAGACATTACCTCTCACACCCAACATATTATGTCACCAAAATGGAAATGGGACACTGAAGGGGGATATGAAGATCATATTTATATTTCCTTGTATAGCTTCACTGGTTACAAAGAACATGTATTAATTTCATAGCTAACTATAATTTCACAGCGGTTTTTCAGTCTGTACTATCAGCCCCTCAATATTCCTGAGATACAAGCCAGGCGTGGCGGCGCACGCTTGTAATCCCCGTGCTTGGGAGGCGGAGACAGGAGGATCGCGCTTGTTTGGAGCCAGCCTCGCTGGCTTAAGAGACCCTGTTTCCAAATAAAAAAAAAATATAAAATAGGTCTGGGAGTGTAGGCCGGAGGTAGAAGGGCTTCCAGAAACCCCAGTACCACCAAAAAAAAAAAAAAAAAAATTCCTGAGATATTAAAGCAAGACAGATAGAAATGAAGGAGACAAGCTGAGCTTGGTAGCACACGCTTGTAATCCCAGTACTTGGGAGGCTGAGACTGAAGGATCACAAGTTCGTGGCCACCCTCAGCTACTTAGTGAGGCCCTCCACAGCTTAATGAGACCCTGTTTCAAAATAAAGAATAAAAAATAGGGCTGGGGGTGTAGCTCAGAGGTAGAATGCCCCTGGATTCAATTCCCAGTACTGCAAAAAAAAAAAAAAAAAAAGAAAAAAAAAAAGAAAAGAAAAAAGGAAAAGAAAAAAGGAAATAAAGGAGGCACAGTGAAAGACCCAGAGTTGTATATGTAGTGTGGGAAAGCCTACATTTCTTTTTGAAAACGTTAAGGGACACATAGTAGTATATAATGCAGATGAATCTTATTAATGTACCTTTTGTGGAAAAGTCTGTAATTTTCAGTTATGTCTAGGGCATGAAAAGGCTCAATGAAGAAAAACGTGGTGTAAAAAAAAATTAGAGCCGGGCGTGGTGGCGCACGCTTGTAATCCCCGCGCTTGGGAGGCAGAGACAGGAGGATCGCGCAGGTTCGAAGCCAGCCGCGCGTGCTGGCTTAGGAGACCCTGTTTCCAAATAAAAATATTTTTAAAAAATAGGTCTGGGAGTGTAGCCCAGAGGTTGAAGGTCTTCCAGGAACCCCAGTACCACAAAAAAAAAAAAAAAATTAGAAAGACTCAGATTCAATGATATAGAATAGCATTGCCTAATGGTGCAGGCCTGTAATCCTATTTACTTACAAGGCTGAGACAGGAGGATCAAGTCTGTGCAACGTAGACAGGCCTTCACAACTTAGCAAGATCTTGTTTTAAAATTTAAAAAGGGTTGAGCCGGGCGTGGTGCATGGTTGTAATCCCAGCGCTTGGGAGGCTGAGACAGGAGGATCATACAGGTTTGAAGCCAACCTCAGCTACTTAGTGAGGCTCTTAGAATTTGGTAAGATCCTGTTTCCAAATAAAGTATAAAAATAGGTCTGGGAGTATAGCTCGGAGGTAGAAAAGCCCCTGGGTTCTACCCCCAGTACCATAAAAAAATTAAAAAAGGATTGGGGATACAACTCAGAGGTAGAATGTCCTGGGTTCAGTCCTCAGTAGCAAAACAAAACAAAACAAACAAAACAAAAAACAAAAATACAAGAACACTTTGAATCAAGGTTCAGTGTAAATCCACTGTACTGATAATATGCACACACAAATTTGGTCCTTTTGTACAATTAGTCAATTTGGTGACCACTGCCAGTGTGATCTTGGAAGACAGTGACAGGAGAGAAAATATAAGCTCTATGCACGTAGGGATTCAGGCTCTACTACTCCACCTCCCACCAGATCCTCAATGACTACAGCAAATCTTAGCATACAGAACGCTCAGCACATTTTTGTTGATAAATAAGCAAATGAATGAATAACAGGCCTCGGATATTTTCGTGTTGACAGGCATTTATACTGCTTGAGGGCAGTAGGTAAACCCTGGAAAATATGAGTAGTTCTAGGCTATTTGAGTTAATGCACGTTATCCAGTGGTATCATCTTGGTTAGGGTAATTGTGGCTTTGTGCACCAAAAGAGGGATGGGAATCTCACAGCAACAGGGATGAGATGGAGCAGAGACCTGAGTCCGGGCCTGGCATCCCCTGGCCACCAGGAACCTCTCCTCTCTGGCCCAGCCTTTGGGTTCCTGTGCTCTACTTGCAATGTGAAAGGTCGGAATCCAGCTGCAACCCAGGGGAGGTTGTTTCATTTCAAAGACAAGACTTGCGTTATCAAAGCCTCCTGGAAGCTTCCTGGCAGGGATAGTGAGGCTTGGTGTGAGACTGTACAAAGCTTTGTACCCACTCAGCTCCGCTACTCAGAAAACAACTCAAGATCAGCAGAATAATAGTTTGGTTAATTTAAGGAGATACAACTGCAATTGACTCCACTTAATATCTTTTCCTGAAACATTTGTTGTATTTTCTTTTTAATTTCTTGGTCCAGAAGGAACAATAATATCTGAAATATACTTTTGCTGTTAATCAGGTTTCATATTTCTTCCTCAGGAATAAATGCACATTGGTAATGAATGAAGCCAATCTTAGTTTGGTGAACTTTGATATCTTTTTGATTGAAAAGTGCTATACAAGTATGACTTTATTTTTCTTAACCTTACTATTAAGGAAAAAAAAAAACACCCTTAGGTTGTGATTTTATTTTATATATGTGGTTTCCAAGCACTTTACCCTGTTAGGATACTGTATTCTTTGTTCTCTTTTTAACATAATAAGGGAATTATGTCCATTTGGGAAAAAAATTTCATGTTAAGTATAGAAGAGCTGATGGAGAAAGAGATGTGTGTGTTCTGGGGTTTCTAAGGCACCCACACTGTTGACTATCTTGAGGAAAGAGATCATACATGATGGGTTATAGAAACAAATTTGGAATAATTATTATTTATATTTTGAAATTCCATTACTTATCTTAAAATTTTTATTTTGTTTTTGTCTTTTGCTAATTGTTTTGGGATGTTTTTTGGGGGATCACATGCAATCTATGCCCCCAATTATGTTATATTAAGTTTGCATGAAACTTCACTTTAATATCCCATTTCTAATTTTAAAAATTTCCTCAATGAATCAGACCAATATTTTTTGTATTTATTCTTAGCTCTGTGGCAAAGTTATATAAGACTTGAATCCAAATTTGCCTCTTAAAATGTAGACATAATCTGTTAATACAGAAGAATACATATTTCTGATGTACTAACCTGATAAATCTGTGGGCAACATTTAAAAACTGTTACGCTGTTTAAGAAATATTTGAAATAAATGAAATAATATGGAGCTCTTGTATTTAAATTTTATTATTATGTAACATGGGCTTATTTTGAATTGTAACATTTTAACTACCTGTTTCATTCTTATTACTTCTCAGAAGTATTTGACCTTTTATGTATTATGCATAAAATGTATAATATTAAAATAAACCGCAATTCTGAATATTAAATAATTTCTTATTTCTCTTCTTTCAAATTATTAGAAATTTATCCTTAACAGATAGATATTTATTTTGGTCTAGACTGATTGGATTTTGTAGTGCTCAAAACTTCCAGTCAAATGATCTTTAGTTAAACTATATATCCTTTATTTTATAAAGGAGGATAATGTTAAAACAGTAATAATGGGTTTATATGAGAAAGACTCATTTTATTTAATTAATGTGTTTGGAATTTTGTTATTTTGTCAATGTCGACCTATCTGAAAATTGTGTACTTTAGCTTGTTTTTGTGATTTTTAATGTGCTTTTATTTTTTAAGGTCCCCCAAAGTAATTTGAAAGCAGCAGCTGTTGCTAATAAAATAGCAGAATAAAAAAGCAAAACACAAAATGGGAAAAATAAAGCTAAGGTTTCCATTAGCATCCATTAATGACACCAAATACAGGATTCTTCTACTGAGTTAGTCTAATGCGATTCCACAAACCCCCTGAATTTGAGATGTGGAACAGCTCACACTGCAAAAGGAATTTCAGTTTCCTAGTTCTGAACCTAGTTATATGTCCTTTCTCTATCTCTTACTAATGTGATTGGAAAATTGCTTTAAAATTAACTTTTCAGCTGAGTATGGTGGTGCACGCTTGCAATCCCAGTACTTGGGAGGCTGAAACAGAGGATCGCAGATTCGCAACCAAGCCTCAGCTGTTTAGTGAGGCCCTCTGCAACTTGGTGAGAGCCTGTTTCAAAATAAAGAATAAAAAATAGGGCTGGGTGTGTAACTTAGAGGTAGAAGGTCCCTGCGTTCAATCCCCAGTGCCACACACAAAAAATAACTTTTCTAATGGTATTTTTATAGTTAGGATGAACCTTACAGTGATAATGACTTTGTATTTTTTATTACAAGTCAAGTTACAACTGTCCTCCAGTAACCATAACAAGCTGATAATTTGGTGAACATTAAGGCAGAGTGGAAGCGTGGGCTTCAGAGTCAAATCATCTTAAGGGTGGTATTTGCAAGAAAATTCCAAGATTTGTTATAAGAAGCTGTTGTGTGTAAGACCCCCAACTAGGGTGAATAACGCTCGGCCAGGTTTTCTTATGGCAAATATTTTGTTACAAGCAGAATATCTTTAAGCAGATATAGCTTAAATATAATTACCTGGGATTTCTGGGGACTGGAAGGATAAATAGCCAGGTGAGCACTAGTCTGGGATTCCTTGTTCCTTTTCATTCTATTTCTTGCAATGGACCAGCTCGGCCAAGTTCGTGACAATTTCTGTCTTAGGTGGTCCATGGAGTGAAAGTAGATTTTTTTTTTCTTTCCTGTGAGCTGTGAAGAATGTTCTGGATCCAGAAATCAGCACAGTTACTAACAGACTATGTTATCTCATGCAACTTACTAAATATTTTTGTCTCTGCCTTGTGTTCTGTAAAATATAGACTATAATAACTGCCTATCCACAACATAATCATTGTTCTGAGGCCAAATAAAATAGAGTATACTTGAGGATATAAAGCTGCGTGTGTGTGTGTGTGTGTGTGTGTGTGTGTGTGTGTGTGTGTGTTGGTAGTTATGATGCACTCAACAGTGATATGACTTTATATTTGTATTACAACTATTCTTCTGTAACCATAACAGGCTGATAATTCCATAAATGTTAAGGGCAGAGGAGAAAAGATATTTCTTATCATAAGTAATAATCACAGACTTTTCTACAGAAACTGAGTGCCATAGTCCCTGTATTCAGAAATATGTATATATATATTTCTTTGGAGACTGGGTATACACTTGAAAATACACCAAGGGAATTAGACTATCTCAACAAGTTGTCTTTACTCTTGTGAATGCATTTGATCTAATGACCAAGGAGCCTGGAGCATCTAAATGAGGATGATTGGCAGCACTGAGCAAAGGAATCTAATGCTAAGAATCTAATGCTGATGACTATAATGGAATACGTGTGCTAGCTAAATTTCCAGGTTTATTTAGCTCATAGCTTTGGAGGTTCCAGTCCAAGGTTGGGTGGACGCGTTGCTTCGGGTCTCTAGTGAATGTGCCAGGTGGGAGTGGCCAGCAGTGCATGCCAGAGCCCCTCATGTCCAGAAAGCCAAAGAGAAAGAGGAAAAGGCCAGCATCCCAAAGCCACCTTCAAGGGCATGCTTCTAATGTCTGAGCATCTCCCAAAGGGCCACATCGTCTTCCCATAGTGTTACCCTGGATGGAAACCAAGCCTTTCAGCACATGTACCTTTGGGAGGTACTCAACATCCAAACTGTTAGCTTGCTCTGTGGTCACTGACCTTTGCCTCTGGTAGCAATTCTGGAAATATTCACCTATTACATATTTTATTTATTTAGAATTTTTTATGGTACTGGGAATTAAACCAGGGCCTTGTGTATGCTAGGCAAACACTCTACCACTGAGCTATATCCTAGCCCACCTACTTTTTTTTTTTTTTTGGTCATACTGGGGTTCCTGGAAGCCCTTCTACCTCCAGGCTACACTCCCAGACCTATTTTTACATTTTTTATTTGGAAACAGGGTCTCCTAAGCCAGCACGCACGGCTGGCTTCGAACCTGCATGATCCTCCTGTCTCTGCCTCCCAAGCGCAGGGATTACAAGCGTGTACCACCACGCCTGGCCACCTACTTTATTTTTAAATATCAACACGAAGGGTGTTTTTTAAAAGGAGTAGTCTTTAGCCGGGCGTCGTGGCCCACACTTGTAATCCCAGCACTTGGGGAGCTGAGACAGGAGAATCATGCAGGTTTAAAACCAGCCTCAGCTACTTAGTGAGGCTCTCAGCAACATAGTGAGACCCTGTTTCCAAATAAAATATAAAATAGGTCTGGGAGTGTAGCCCAGAGGTAGAAGGCCCCCGGGTTCCATCCCCAGTACCACACACACACACACACACACACACACACACACACACACACACAAGAGTAGTCATTAGCCAACTTAATCTACTTAGTGAAGAAGTTCTTCCTGATGGTTGACTGGACCAATTATTGCTACAATGCAAACACAATTCTGCAGGCCAGCTGTTTTGAAGATGTGAGGGACAATACTGCTGTGTCCTGATGGACTCTTATCTGGGACGATGGCTCCCAAAGGGGCCCAACTCAGACGTTCTCTGAGTCTGATCGTGGCCAGAGCCATGGCTGCCACTTTGTGGAAGTGATGTGAACAATTACTATGTGACTGTAGCTGAGGATCATCAGGAAGGTTTTTTTTCTCCAATAAATAATCATCCTGCCTATAAACGTGTGGTTCATTAGGGTTTCATAAAATACTTTCAAACATTAGTGCTTTTGGCTCTCACAACAAGCTCTATTTATCATGGTGTCCACTTTGAATATAAGGAATCTGACTTAAAGAGTTAAAATAAAATCACTGCACTCAGCTAGGCATGGTGGCACACACCTGTAATCCCAGTACCTTGGGGGCAGGTACTTAGGAGGATCACAGGTTCAAAGCCAGCTTCAGTGACTTAGCAAGACCCTGTTTCAAAAAATAATAATAATAAAATAGGGCTCGGGGGGGAGGGGAGCTCAAAGGTAGAATGCCCTGGACTCAGTCTTCAGTACCATAAAAAAAAAAATCATTGCACTCTACAGCCAAGAAAGACTCAAACCCAGGACTTCTGCCTCCTTATGCAGAGCATCAAGCCGAGGTCCCTGGAGAAGTTTCTCATATTTCCACCGATTCTTGGACCAAAAGAGAATGGCCAAAGTTCTGTGAGAAAGGAAAAGGAAGTAAGGAAGTCAAACTGGAACCAACAGAGCCTTCCAATTTGAGGCCAAGCAATTCAGAGTCATTCTTGCCTGTGGCTCTCCTAGGGACTTACATACACCCATTTTACAACAGGACATAAAACACCAGCCTTCCAGACATCACATGGAGAGTCGGTGTGAATGGTTCTGTGTGACACTGGGCAAGACATTTCGCTTCTCTAGGTCTTGCTTCCTATATCTACAAAATAGCAACTACAGTAGTGATTGAAATTAACACACATCAAATGCTTAGGTCGGATAGGAGTGTGTCTTATGCGTGGTATATATTATGTTAGTTATTATTGTGTTGAGAACTTTGCCTCGTTCTACAAAATGCCCCAGGTATCTTGCTTCCTTTTGTGAATTTTTTGTTATGAGAGTACAAGAGATTGTAGAGGGAAAAGAAGGGCAATGAGTGTTGGTGTGTGTGTGTCTGTGTGTGTGTCTGTGTGTGTGTCTGTGTGTGTGTGTGTGTGTGTGTGTGTGGTGTAGCACCACCTGCTATAAACTGAAAACCATAAAATAAACCAGAAAAGTCTCCAAGAAGAGAAAATAGATGCCAGAGATCACTGAAGAAAACAGAAATACTTTCCCCACAAGAAAGCGCCACAAGCTCTAAGCAAGTTCTAATTCAGAACTCATGTGCTTTTATTTTCCCCTACTGTTTTTTTAAACAATGCTCATCATATGCCAGACACTGGTCTACACGCCTTACCAAAAATAATTTTCCACAACAAGCAGGGGTAGGTCCTATTAATATGTCTACTTTAAAGATAAGATATTGAGTTACAAAAATATAAATATGAATGCATAAACAGGATAACATAAAAAGCTTAAATAATTATTATACTATGGATTTATGTAGCACTACATATTTCCTCAATGATTTTCACATATTTCTCTTTTTATATTTTGATACATTTACTCTTCAAAAGATACTTTAAGAAAGTGGAGATGCAAGCTATAGACTGGAATACATTTTTTTATAAAACATGTTTGACAAAGAACTAGTATCTAAAGTATATAAAGAACACTTACAACTCAACACTAAAAAGACAATTAAAAGTGGGCAGAGCTTCAATAGGCACTTAACTAAAGAATATTTACATTATATGCATATCAAGTCCATAAAAATATTCAGCATCATTAACCATTAGGGAAACATGCATTTCTTTTTAACTGATTTTAAGGTTTTTTTTTTTTTTTGGCAGCACTAGGGATGGAACCCCAAGGGTATTCTACTTCCAAGCTACACCCCCAGTCCTAGTTTTTAGTCTTTTCTTGTGTGTGTGTGTGTGTGTGTGTGTGTGTGTGTGTGTGTAGTACTGGAGGTGAAACCTAGGGGCTTTTCTACCTCCGAGCTATACTCCCAGACCTATTTTATATTTTATTTGGAAACAGGGTCTCACTAAGTTGCTGAGAGCCTCACTAAGTAGCTGAGGCTGACTTCAAACCTGCACGATCCTCCTGTCTCAGCCTCCCAAGTGCTGGGATTACAAGCGTGCTCTACCATGCCCAGCTAGTCTTTTAATTTTGAAACAGGGTCTCACTGAGTGGCAAAGGGCCTCACTAAGTAGCTGAAGCTCTTCTTGAATGGGGATCCTCCGGTATCTGCCTCCCAAATGCTAGGATGACAAGTGTGTGCCACCATGTCCGGCTTGATTTTAGGTTTTGACTCCCTAATTTCCCAGCCCATGTCAGATTAGAAGCTGTGGGGTAGAAAATGGAAGTGACATTAACACTGACAAGCTGGAAGGTGTAGCTTTGATGTTATACATAAAAAGACTATAAAATGCTGGGCATGGTGGCATATGCTTGTAATCCCAGTACTTAAGAGGCTGAGACAAGAGGATCGCAGGTTCAAGGCCAGCCTCAACTATTTCATGAAGCCCTCCACAACTTACACCATGTTTCAAAATAAGGAATAAAAAATAGGGATGGGATTGTAGCTTGGAGGTAGAATGCCCCTGAGTTCAATCCCTAGTACCACACACACAAACAAAAAGAAAAGAAAAGAAAGACTATAAAATGAAAAGTCAGAGATTACAGTGACCTGAGACCGTGTGCAGTAGAAACAAACCCCACACGCTGCTGTGCATCCTGAATGTGTAATTCCTGTCTGGTCCATAATTGAGGTTCATACCAAGGGCTGGGCCATGAGGAAGATGAAATTATGTTCCATTGAAGACAAATGTGTGCTTTTTTTTTGTGGTACTGAGGGTGGAACCCAGCGGCCTTCTACCTCCGTGCTACACCCCAGACCTATTTTATTTTTTTATTTGTAAACAGGGTCTCAGTAAGTTGTTGTGAGCCTCACTAAGGAGCCGAGGCTGGCCTTGAACCTGTAATCCCAGTATTTGGAAGGCTGAGACAGGAGGGGTTCAGTGTCAATGCCAGCCTCAGCAACTTAGAGAAACCCCGTTTCAAAACAAAAAATTTGGAAGAACTGGTGGGGGGTAGCCCAGAGGTAGAACACTCCTGAGTTCAATCCCCAGTACCCTCCCAACATAAATACGTATATGGCTTTCCTACTATTTTTCCGAAGATTATTCCTTTTATCCTTTATTGTTTCAATCTTTTCTTCTTTATCTTTTTTCCCTTATAACTACTTGGATTGCTTCATTATTATTATTATTATTATTATTATTATTATTATTATTATTATTTGGTGGTGGTACTGTGGTTCCTGGAAGCCCTTCTACCTCCGGGCTACACTCCCAGACCTATTTTTACATTTTTTATTTGGAAACAGGGTCTCCTAAGCCAGCGCACGCGGCTGGCTTCGAACCTGCGCGATCCACCTGTCTCTGCCTCCCAAGCGCGGGGATTACAAGTGTGCGCCACCACGCCCGGCTGCTTCATTATTATTTTGCTAGATTGATTCAGATATAAAAAGATTAAAAAATCATTCAGTTATCACAGAAATCCACCATGAAACTGTGAGTTCCTTAGCATGAGATCATTGAAACCAGGGGTGTTTCACCCATCATCACAGTCTTTGAATCTGACATAATGTTTGACCCATACTTGGAGATAAGCAATCATTGCTACTAAAAGCAGAGTGGTGAGCAGATAGCCCCTGGACATGCAGTCCATTGAGGATGGCAGGTATCTTAACTTCTAGTCCAGTTTTAATTTCAGACAACTCCTCTCAGTAGATGTCTTAAAAGTACTTAGAAGGTCCAAGTATAAGTTATAAGGAGGAAACCTAACAGAACCAGAAGATACAGGTTCAAATTCTGGTTCTAACACTTACTAGCCGAGTGGTCTGAGTCTCAGTTTCCTTGTATGCAAGATAGATAATAATGCCTACCTTGTGGTCCTATGTATTAATTGTTAACTATAACATTATATAAGATATATAATCCTTTTATTTAGTAGGGGCTCATTAAAGATAAGTTTTGTCTCAGGAAAAGAGACAAGACAAGAGGCTTTGGGGAGATCCAAGAGCAGCAAGGGAGATCTTTGGAAAATATCATTCTTGAGCATATTTAAACTAAGGCCACCAAAAACTGTGTTTTTCATCTCTGTGTCTGTCCATGGGATGTGCACATGGCCCTGCACACCAAGAATGCACCCTTTCCTCACTCTCTTGTCTATAAATAATCCATGGTGGGGCTTTAAGGGCTTTTAGAGGAACATGGCATTTTTCCTCTTGCAGGCAGACTTACCACACTTTGGAGATTGCCACCTCGCAGACAAGGAATACATTTTCTAAGAAATTTATTTGGAAAGTTCAGTGTTCTAAGAGTTTGAAATTTGATCTTTCCTAAAACCTAGGACAGGCAGACCTGCCTACTTGATATATAGTATCACAGATCATGAATACTGGCTGTGTCTTTTTTCATCCCTAGGAACACCAAGGGGAAAGAAAACTTTGATGTCTTTAATTGATAGGTTATCAGGAGATGCAACTAGTGTCTTTTTTTTTTTTTTTTGCTATTGGTGCTGAGGTCTAACCCAGGGCTATTCCACATTTTGAACTACATCCCCAGCCATTTTTATTTTATTTTGTATTTTAATTTTGAAACTGGGTCTAAGTTGCTGTGGCTGGCTTTGAACCTGTGATCCTCCTGTCTCAGCCTCCCAAGCACTGGAATTACAGCATGTGTTACCACTCCTGGCTTAATACAATTTTTAAAAATGATAGTCCACCAACACAACAACAAATAGCCAGAAAAGTAAATCTACTTTTAAAATACATAGATGAGATCCTAAATATTCTCTCTTCTCCTGAACGTTTGAATTATTCATCCCATAGCAGTAATTTCACTAACCTATATGCAAATTTTACCCATCCTTCTAGTCCAATTTAAGTGACAGTCTTCATGAAGCCCTCTTTACCTCCCATTCCAGATCGGTCCATGAGCTATTGCTTAGGGGCCAGTTTTGTAGCAGCTCAATGACATTATTTTGTTCAGTAAGCAGATCAAATTCATAGTTAAGAGTTGACTGTATAAAATCATGTTGAACAGAGTTGGAGTTGTTTTGTTTCGGTTGAATCCTATAGAGCTACAGGCTCCCAGATGGGTGTGGAGCCACACTGATTCTAGCCCGGTGAGGATACAGGTCTCCTTGGCAACCGTAATAGCCTTGGTCAGGAGCAAGTGACAGCTGCCTGGAGCCACCACCCACATTCATTGCCAATAGACTCTTCTAAAGTATCTGATTTGTGATAATTATTAAAAATAATAGTTAATTTTTAGTTTGCCACATATACAAACTACTCTTTGTATATTTGTTCAAATTCTGATAACCACCATGGAGAATTTCAGAGATGAGAAACTTTTAAGATTTAAAAAGATTGGGCTACCTTCCCAAGGTCTCCTAGCTGGTTCATCATTGTGTATTAACTGAGTTTATTATATGGCATAGCCTTGCCCTGCTGGAGCTCCTGGGGGTTAGTCCTTAGTGGTTACTATAGTTACTATAACTCTTATTGTTAGCACTTTCCAAAATGGTGAGTGCGGGTCTTGCAGAGAGGTCCAAACCCTAAGCTCTTTCCAGGATGTCAGAGTCCTCCTATCTTCTGTCCTTTGCCTCCTTTTAACTAAAAACAACATCAGGAGAAGAGGATCATTCCATTAGTATCAAATTATATAATACACAGGAAATATTTTCTTCTTTTTTAGTACTGGGGATTGAACCCAGGGGCATTCTATACCCGCAGCCCCATTTTTCCTCCTTATTTTGACACAGGGTCTCATTAAGTTGTTGAGAGCTTCACTAAGAAACGGAGGCTGGCTGCGGACCTCCAATCCTCCTGTCTCAGCCTCCCAAGATTACAAGCAGGTGTCGCCACACATAACCATAGGAAGTATTTTGAAAGTTGTAAAGTGTTTATAAAATTTTCACATATTCTAATAACAACAGAGAAATATCACAGGAAATAAAAAATCAGATGCTTTCCCTAATATGAAAAAACTAGGAAGAAATGGGTAATAGGAGGAGATCTAGTTGAAGAAAGGGCCCTATGGAGGAGCAATTAAGGTGACCAATCAGAGGGGATGGGATGGTGGAAGATGGAATCTCCTTAAAACACATGGTGTACGTAAACAAATATATCAAAGTTAATCACCAAATCAAGCATGGGATGGAGGGAGGAGAGGGAGTGGGCTGGGGATTGAATAAAGGCTAATTGGTTGATGTGTGCTTGTATATATCCTCACAAGTCTTGTATTCCATTGTGATGTTTGACTACAAAGCACCAATAAAAATATATATTAAAAATTTTACATATTCTAATAACATTAGTATTGGTAAAGTTACTGTTTTAATACATTAATAGTAAGTATATTATTAATTATATTATTATACTTACTATTATAATTATTATATTATTATTGTTATTATTGTTGGTCTGTCTTTACCATTGGGCACCCTGCTGAGTAGAAATCTAGTCTTATTTTTGCATTCACAGAACAGGTACTTAGGTGATATTTGATAAATATATTGTGCATAATACAGTTGCATTTACTTATTTAAGAGGTAGACCAGAATCTGTGGAAACATCTGGGTTTGGCCTTGGCTGTCTCAGAGGCAGGCTGGGTCAGTGTTAGGTTGAAAACAGAGTTAGGGGATTTAGGAGGGAGGTAAAAACACCAACCGGGTTATCAGAGACCGCTGTTTTATTCGGAACCCGGCACCCTCCGGAGAGTCAGCCGGAGAGTTGACCATAGTCCTGATCGGCCAGCTGAGTCACGTGGGAGATCGGAGGCACCGCTGTTTTATAGGCATGCCGATTCTCTCACGACATATGTAGCATCACGATGATTGGAGTCTTGAGGCACCTGGAGTCTTGCGATATCTCTGCTTCTGGCTTCCGCTTCCTGTTCCGCTGTGAGATCACGTGGGGGAGGGACCCAACTTATCAGTCAGTAGTAACACAAACAAGATAAATGGTCTCAGAATGGGGCTCATCAGTTCATTCAACAAAAATATGCTGAGCATCTAATATATGCCAAATACTGCTGTAGACAAGAGGAAAACAGGTTTAAACAAGAGAGGCAAGTAGACACAAAGGAGGCCGGCAACGCATATGAACAATACAGATTGCACTGGCGAATAAAGAAAATAAAAACGGTTCAATTGGAAGAGAGTTAAAAAGCAGAGCAGGGTATGTGGTGACTTTAGGCTGGACAGTCAAAAGAAGCCTCTCTTAGCAGGTGGAATTTGCTATGAGACTGGATGAAAAGAGGCCAGCCATGTTAAGATCTGGGAGAAGAGTGTGCTACACAAGCTGGGTGTGGTGGTGCATAGTTGTAATCCCACTAGTTGGGAGGCTGAGACAGGAGGATCAAAAGTTTGTTGCCAATCTCAGCTACTTAGTGAGACCCTCTGCAACTTAATGAGACCCTGTTTCAAAATAAAGAATAAAAAATAGGGCTGGAGATGTAGCCTGGAGAGAGAACATCCTTGAATTCAATCATCAGTACTGTAAAAAAAAAAAGCCAGGCGTGGTGGCACACGCTTGTAATCCCAGCATTTGGGAGGCTGAGACCAGAGGATCACAGTTCGCAGCCAGCCTCAGCTGCTTAGTGAGGCCCTCTGCAATTTAGTGAGACCCTGTTTCAAAATAAAGAATAAAAATTTGGGCAGGGGGTGTAGCTCAGAGGTCAAATGCCCTCTGGGTTCTATCCTCAGACCCACAAGAAAAAAAAAAAAAAAGGACCAGTGACCAGTACCACAAAGTACGAGTAGGATTGGACAGCAGGCCAGTGTAGTGAGGTCAGGAAAGTATTCGGAAGCCACATCTTTTAGGGCCCTTTTAGCCCCAGTCTATAAGAAGCCATTAGAAGATTTTATGGAAAAGAATCATATGCTCTGATTTATGCTTAAAATGATCTCTCTAGCTGCTAGAGGATGATGGATTAAAGACAGCAAAAAAGTAAACAGAGAAACCAATTAAAAGGTTGTATCTGTTTGGTTTTTATTTTTTCTGGTTGGTCTAAAAATATTTGTATTCTTTAAAATTTATTTATTTATTTATTTATTTATTTATTTAGTGGTACTGGGAATTAAACCTGGGGGGTAGGGTTTCTACCTCAGAGCCTTACCCCCACCCCTATTTTTATTTTTTATTTTGAAGCAGAGTCTCACTAAGTTGCTGAGGCTGGCCTTGAACTCGTGATCCTCCCATCTCAGCCTCCTAAATACTGGGATTATAGGCATGTGCCACCATGCTCAGCTTATTATTTGTATTCTTAGCTTAACTTTACCTCCCACAAATTAATGTGATGCCATTTTACTCACGTTGTAAGAATTTAATGGTGTGATATATTTTACTTCTGCATATATTATAAACCATATTTTTGCATAACTGCTTTCCAGGAAATATGCATCTTTATATGATGCTCTTCACTTCTTGTGTATACAATTTTCCCTCAGCCCAGGGAGCTTCTTTTAACATTTGTTGTAGTACAGGTCTGCTGGATTATCTCAGCTGTGACAAAAATCCTTTATTTTGTCTTTTTTTGAAGTAGATTTTCACTGGAAATAAAGTTGTTGATTGGCATTTCTCCTTTTCATCACTCTAATTATTCTGATTATGTTATTCCATTGTCTTTTGACTTTCATTGTTTCTGATGAAAAGTCATCCGTATTTTATTTTTATTTATTTTATTTATTTTTATTTTTTGCAGCACTGGGATCGAACCCAGGGTACACTGTATCACGGAACTACATCCTTGGCCCTTTTAATTTTTTTTTTTAATTTTGAGGCAGGGTCTCACTAAGTTGCCCAGGCTGGTCTTGAATTTGCCACCCTCCTGCCTTAGCCTCCTGAGTAACTGGATTATAACCATGTGCCACTGTGCCCAGCTGTATCTGACCACTTTAAAGATTTTCCTATTGATCTTTGGATTTTAGCTATATGACTACATACATATAGGTATGTTTTTTGCTTCTTGAGGTTTGCCGAGTTTCTTAGATTTGTATACTGATATTTTTTCATCAAATTTTGAAGGGAAGTGATCATTAAACATTTGAATATTTTTTAAACTCAATTTCAATTTTCTCTTTTCTTTCAGCACTTCAGTTACACCTATATTAGACTTTTTTTTTGTCCTTCACTTCCTTGGGATCTGGACATTATTTTAGTCATTTTACTTTCTATGGTTCAAGGTTTTGCATATTATCTTCTACAGATCTGCTGTTATCCTCATTCAGTAAATTTTTAACTTTACATATCACAATTTTTACTTGTAGAATTCCCATTTGGTCCTTTCTTACAGCTTTTATTTTTATATAGAAATTCATCATCAGTTTGCCTATTATGTCTAGTATTTGCTTTAAAGTCTTGACATGAGCTATGCATAGTGGTGCACACCTGGCATCCCAGTACTTGAGAGGCTGAGACAGGAGGATTGCAGGTCTGAGACTAGCCCCAGTGAGATCCTGTTTCAAAACAAAAAATTAAAAACTGACTGGTGATACAGCTCAAAGGTAGCCTCTGTGTTCAACCCCCAGTAACAACAACAAAAAAATCTTGACATGTTTTGAAGTCCTTCTAGACAAATTCCAACATCTGTATCATCTATGGGTCTGTATCACATAGTGTGAAATCTACATTATCGCAAGACTGAATTTGTCTTGCTTTGAAAAGTGCTTGAGTTTTGTTCTCCCAGGGAGGAAAAAAGAAATCAAACAAGTATAAAAGTAGAGAAGATATACTTAAAGGGTCAGAACCATTATTTATTTTTGTGGTACTGGGGATTGAACCCAGGGGTATTCTGCCTCCAGCCTATACGCACAGCCCTTTTAATTTTTGGTTTTGAAACAGGGTCTCACTAGCTTGCTGAAAGTCATGCTAAGTTGCTGAAGCTGGTACTGAGCCTGTGATCCTCCTGTTTCAGATTCTCAAGTACTGGGACTATACATGTACGCTACCATACCTAGCCAGAACCTCTACTTTTTAAAAATATCCAACATAAAAATCATTAAACACTTAAACATTTTAACACTAGTAATAGTAGTTAACATTTTGAATGTTTATCATAGTCAAGGATTATTTCAAGTGCCTTGGTTTTTATTTTTATTTTATTTTATTTTATTTATTTTACTGTGCTGGAGATTGAACCCAAGGCTTCATGCTCATATACTCTACCGCTGAGCTATACCCTACTACTGCTGCACTATACTGCTTGAGCCCAACATTTCTTTTGTTTTCTGACTACTATTTTTCTTTTCTCTGTTTTTTATTTTTGTTTTTGTTGTTTTGTTTGTGTGTAGTGCTGGGGACTGAACCCAGGACTTGCACATGGTAAACAAATGTTCTACCACGTAGCAATAACCCTAAACGTAAAAGTGCTTCAGATATTTTAATTTATTTAATATTTTGTGGCTGGTGCCTATTTTCTTCTAATTTTACACATTATAAAAATGAGATATAGCCGGGCGTGGTGGTGCATGCTTGTAATCCCCGCGCTTGGGAGGGGGAGACAGGAGGATCACGCAGGTTCAGAGCCAGACTCGCTGGCTTAAGAGACCCTGTTTCCTAATAAAAAATATAAAATAGGTCTGGGAGTGTAGCCTGGAGGTAGAAGGGTTTTCAGGAACCCCAGTACCACCAAAAAAAAAAAAAACCCAAAAAAACAAAAAACAAAACAAAACAACAACAACAACAACAAAAATCGAGATACAGATAGTAAAACTTGCCCAAGGTTGAGGACTTGATCCTTGGTGATCTGAGTCACAAAATCTACACTTAAAAAAAACTACACTTTTTAGCAACTATACTACCTCCATAATAAACAAAATTTACTGTGTCATTTTTTTTTGTACTGAGGATTAAACCCAGTGCCATTCTACCTCTGAGCTATAACCTCCAGTCCTATTTTTTATACCTTATTTTGAAATAAGTTCTCACTAAGTTGCATAGGGCCTCACTAAGCAGCTGAGGGTGGCCATGAACATGTGATCTTCTTGTCTCAGCCTCCCATTTTTTTTTTCTTTTCTTTTTTGCAGTACTGGGGCCTGAACCCCGGGACAGCCCCAGCCCTATTTTATTTCTTATTTCCTAGTGAAACGAGGTCTCACTAAGTTGTTGAGGACCTCACTAAGTTTCTGAGGCTGGCCACAAATGTATGATTCTCCTGTCACAGCCTCCCAAGTACTTGGTTAGAGGCATGCAGCACCACCCCTGACCCCCTGCACCCCTCTTGACACTGTTCCCTGCATCAGTACCCTGTCCCAAAATGAAAAAAAACATCCCATGGTAAATTTGGTAAACTACAAAAACCTCATTGGGATTTGGTGCTGATGAGAGATGTGGGCATTCGAATGGTCCACATTTTTTACAATGGACTCTTAACATCTACTTCATCATCTTCAGTTACCAGCACTCTCTTTTGATGGTCAAGAGACATCCAGGCATGGTCAAAAGTTAATGAGAGACTCAGAGATTGCCAGTGCCTTGCTTCTCACTCCAAACTGAGCAGGAAGCCAGACAAACTGGATGACTCATCATTTTTTAAATATAAGAAGTTGGGAGCCGGGCGTGGTGGCGCACACTTGTAATCCCAGCATTTGGGAGACTGAGACAGGAGGACCGTGCAGGTTCAAAGCCAGTCTCAGCTGCTTAGTGAGGCCCTTTGCAACTCACTGAGACCCTGCTTCAAAATAAAAAGAATTTTAAAAAAAAACCAGGTCTGGGGGTGTCGCTCGGAGATAGAATGCCCCCGGGTTCCATCCCCAGTACCACAAAATAAATAAAGAAAAAAAGAAAGAGAGAAAGGAAGGAAGGGAGGAAGGAAGGAAGGAAGAAAGAGAGAAAGGAAAGAAGGAAGGAAGGAAGGAAGAAGGAAAAAAGAAAAAAAAATAGGGCTGGGGTGTTGCTCGGAGGTGGAATCCTCCTGGGTTCCATCCCCAGTACTGCAAAAAAAGAAAGAAGTTGGAGGAAAAACCCTACTTCCCTAAGGAATTCATACCAGACTTTCAGCCTTGTTCACCTTCTGCTTTTAGGGTGGTGAGATGCTGGGGATCCTTAGACCCCCATAGCTGCTGGGTCTCTCTAGGATCTTTGTTTCTACTTCTTCCCCTGAAGGCTGAGATCTCGGTGGAACGAGCTCTTTCTGTGACTTTTGGGATTTCAGGAGGGAAGGAGATAGCAGATTGCAGGCTATTATTACAGCACCATCATTTCTCTTTGGCCACCAGACGTTTGTTCCCTGACTCACGAACTGCTCAAGTCAGTGGCTGTCGAACTAAACGGCCTTTGAAATTCAGAGGAGAAAGTCTGAGTGTGCCAAAACCAAGCCCCTGAGTCACCCTGCACCCGGCAGTCAGAAGTACTGTCTGGACCCGCCTCCTGTAGCATGTGTAGACCTTCAAGTGTCCCTTCTGCAGGAACCATCCTAGCCCATAAAATCTCAGGTCCTCGCCGACAAAAGGTGTCAGGACCAATTCTCTTGCCATTGCGAGGCGCGGGGTTGTGAGCCATCCCCCTAAGTATTGCTTAAACATGGACTGAGCTACGGATTATGGAGATTCTGCTTCATTTGTCGTGTCTAAGAAAACCACATCAGACTTTACAGTTTACAAAACAAAACGTGTGGAGCTTGTATTTGGAAAGGTAACATCTTATTAACTGTAACTGGGAAAACATGGATTTAGGCTGATCTACCTGGGCTCGTTTTCATTGTTTATTTATCTATTGCTCATGTATGAACAAAAGACTATTTGAAGAGTTTCCATCCTCAGATCTCTCCTTTCTCGTTCCCCCTCCATTGTCACACCCCTCCCCCATTTCACTACTGTCTCTTCTCATTTATCTGAAGTCCTCTTTGTCACCCAATTTCTTTCTAGCTAGTGTTGTTTTTTTTTCTCTTGTTAACCCTTGGTTCTGCAATTATTGTATATAATTGTTATTTTTCTTTTCTTTTTGGAAGGAGTCTCCTGCTGAAGAAAGAATCTAAAGGAAAAAAACAAAAAGCATAAGTTCCAGGGAACTTTTTTCTATTAACTCCAAGACAGATTTTTTTATTTTTTATTTTTTGTAATATTGGGAATTGAGCTCAGAGGCATTTTACCTCTGAAATCTACCCCCATGGATTTTATTTATTTATGTCCATTATTTTTTTCTATATGAAAATATATGTCTTCTTCTTCTTTAGTGGTCCTGGGTTAGACTTTAAAAAAACTTTTCCTGGTGCTGGTTGAAGAAAAATCTCAAACCCTGATGCTGATTATTTTTTTAAATGAAGAATTTGAGATTGTGCTTGACAACTTATACCCCCTATAAAACCTAGAAATATTATTTAACCCTGTATATATTAAAGAAATATTTCAACTGACATTTTACCAGGCCAAAAAAAAAATTGAACCATCTTGCACTCTTCATTTTTGGTTAAATATTTGGAAGCAATTATTTTGGGAGTTAACCACAATAATAGCAGTCAACTCTTAAAAATGTCCTGCTGAAGGATCGAGTATTGGCTCTTTCTCTCTTTTAGTTTTTTCAAAAGCAAAGCCGGGTATCCCTCCCTCTGGCAAATTGCTTGCAACTTTTGTGATAAAATACTAAACCTGAAAATATGGGACATCGCCATCGGTTTCTGAGGGTTCAAGGACCCTCAGAGTCGATGAGAAGTTTCTCAAGTCGATGAGAAACCTTATGGTTTGGGGCTGGAGCATCGAGAGCACAACTTCTGAGCTGCCATGGCATCGGCTCCAAGGTTAAAAATAGAGGACCACAGTTTTATTGCCTTTGATTATGACATTCTCCACATGAACGTCAGCAAGGCCCAAATGTGCATTGGATGCAGCCAAAGGGTAAATAAATTAAACCGAAATGACTCAGAAGGCACGAAGGGAGCAGAGATGTTCAGAGGTAACAGGGGACATTGTTTTCGAGAACAACCCCACTTAGAACTCAAGAGAGAACCTAATCAGAAAACTCCAAGAGGCATAGAACTGAGATAAGTCTCATTTATAAGCTTTCTCAACAGATTGGAGAAAAACATATATGATTATTTAAGGGGGTTGTGTTTTGAAAGTTCCTGGGCACTTATCCTACATTCAAGCCAATGCACCTTTTTAAAATTTAATTTATTGTTTGGTACTGGGGATTGAACTCAAGGGCTTTCTAAAACCTCCGTGCTATACCTCCAGTCCCCTCCTCCTTTTAAATTGTTTTGTTTGGTTTTGAAATAGTCTCCCTAGTTTGCTGACAGTCTTGCTCAATTGAAGCTGGTTATGAACCTGCAATCCTCCTGACTCAGCCACCCAAAGTACTGAGATTACAGGCATAGGCCACCAACCCCAGCTCGAACCCACGGGCAGTCTACCTTCAATTTACACCCCTTGCTAAGTGGGTGAGGGTCTCACTAAGTTGCCGAGGCTGGCCTCAAACCTGTGATCCTCCCGTCTTAGTCTTCAAAGTACCGGGATTACAGATGGAACCACCTGGCCTAGCTCACTGTACCTTTTAAACCAAGAGAATAGCTGGATCATGTATATTAGGAATGTCCATTTTTAAAGCTAAACTGATTTGTTGATGCGAAGACCTTGATACTTTCCTCGAGCCTGCAGTAATCACTTGCTTCCTGGAAAGCTTCCTGCTAAGGCAGTGAGCTACTAAAGCTGAGGTTCACCTTTGCCAAACATTTCTGCCCAGCAATTTGCCCGTTTTCCTTTTTCACCTTCCTGCGTCTTCCTGTGGCAGGACATGGCCCAGTTGTCCATTGACTTTCATGAAAGCACCTCTGGCTAGTTTTGAAGTCCACTGGTTAACAAGGAGAAGTGCTTTTGTGATTGATCAGGAGGAAAGTCAGCAGAAACAATGCTGTCACCCTTAAAGCAGCTGCCTTGCAAAGTGAGAGGGTTTTATAAACCTTGGCTTTGAAGTCAACAGACCTGGGTGCTGGCCTTGCTGTGTGGAGAGCAAGCCTCTCAGTGTCCTGAGCCTTACTTACCCTCTCTTCAGTACCAACATCTATGGAGCACTGCTGTGTAGCAGCTGCCACGCTCAGCCTTTTATTTATTTAAACCTCACGGAAATACCATGGAGTAAAATTATCACCCCCACTCTACAGATGAAGAAACTGAGACTCAGAAAGTCTGTGAAACGTGTTCAAGGTTGTGCATGTGGAAAATTAGATTCCAGTCCTCATCAGACTCACTTTAGAGTCTGAGTTCTTAACTCTGAAACAGAGCTAATAATAGCAGCTTGGTTGACAGCAAGGATCCAAAGAGATAACGTTTGTCAATGCACCAAAGGCACATAAGTATACAGGTGATCTGATTGTTAGAATGAAATCACTGAAGAGAAGGGAAAAATAAAAAATAGCTACCTGTCACAGTCATGGAAAGTAACGTTCAAATGCCTATAGACCAGAGGTAACAGATTATTTGTGAACCAACTTAGAATTTTCTGAATACTTTCTTTTACTTTTTTTCTTTCCTTTTTATCCTCTCCCTCTCTCTCCTCTCTCCTCTCCCTCTCCCCCATCTCTCCCTCTCCCCCTTCCTCTCTCCCTCTCCATCTCCATCTCCCCCTCCTCTCTCTCTCTCTCTCTCTCTCTCTCTCTCTCTCTCTCTCTCTCTCTCTCTCTCTCTCTCTCTCCCCTCTCCCCTCTCTCCTCTCCCCTCTCCTCTCTCTTCTCTCTTCTCTCTCCTCTCCTCTCTCCTCTCTCTCCTCTCTTCTCTCTTCTCTCTCTTTATTGTGGTACTGGGGATTGAACCCAGGGACATTCTACCTCTGAGATAAATCCTCAGCCCTATTTCCTTTTTTATTTTGAAACCGGGTCTCACTAAGTTGCTCACCAAGTTGCCTTCAAACCTGCAATCCTACTGTCTTGGCCTCCCAAGCACTGGGATTACAGGTGTGTGCCGCAGCACCAGGCCATTCTTTTTTCTTGACAGTGCCCCATCAAAATATTAAACTGGTGTGTCTCATAAAGAAGACAAGAAGAATGGCCGTTCTATTTTCCATGGTGTTGGTCTTTAGAAGGTTGGGCAGCTTAAAAGACAAAGAGGTGATTCTTATCCATTTGTTACCTCTGGGCCAAGGTGCATTTAAGTTAAATGTTTAAGTTATGAAGATCTTTGCACGGAACTTCAACCCTAACACCCCAGGAACAATAATACAGGTTACCAATACTCTGGGAAGTTGCTTTCTTATAAGGGCATAAGAGGATCTGAGTCTATGAAACTGAGACTCAATGTCATTGCTACAATAAAGCATATGTAATATTATTTTTCCTTTTGAATAGAAGTTTGAGTGGGCCCCTACAACTAGCAGACTTAGAAGCACAGAGATCAAAATGCTTTTGCAGATTTTTAGTTAAAATGACCGAAACAAAGAAAAACAACAAGAAAGATTTTCAAAAGATTTGTCTCAATGCCACATGCCTTGTCTCAGAAATATAAAAAAGGCAAGTGTCTGGTACATGGAGCCAGAATATGCCTTCCACTTCTCCTACTTGATCAGTGAGTTCCGCATGCAAAGCCCAGCTGAATGCCCCACTTTTGCTCCACAGACTTGTCTTCTATATGCAGAATTCTCTTGAAAGCTGGCCTGTGACGTACAAGAGAAGGCTCAGGTCCTTCTCTGCCTTCCTTCTATGGCTGCACCATGGAGTCCTTGAAAAACCCACAGTCATGAGCAGGAAGTCCAGGCCTCCGTAGGCTTCCAAGCCAGTCTCCTGGGCAAATGTGTCTGGTAACGGAGCCAAACAGCTGACTTGCCATCTTCTAGTTGTCAGGGTACTGAGGGAGTTGACTAAACCGATGAATTATTTTAGGGTTATATAGACAGATATGAGTATAAATAATAGGTAGATAGAGAGTAAAGGGACTGTGGTCACCTAGTAAGTTTCAATTTGGAGATGTAAACCCATGCCCTGATACTCCCTTTGGGAAGCCTGGAGACTGCCAACTTAGAATCCATGCTTATGTCCCTTATAAAGAAATATATTCCAAATTCTTAGCTTAATGGGGACAATAATTTCCTAACTAGAAAGGGAGACATTTAATCTGACTTGGAATTTTTTTCAGATCAGGAGTCTGTTGATAGAAATAATTTTGGAGTTATAAATTTGCACCACATTTAGTGAATCTTTAATAATTTTTTATTGGAATGAATAATATCTTCAAAAATTGGGACTGCACAAGAAAATCCACAGAAAGGTCTCCATACTTGTGGATTCTTTTAACCAGCCAGGCATAGGAATCCCAGTACTTGGGAAGCTGAGACAGGAGGATGGCAGGTTTAAGATCAGTCTCAGCAACTTAGCAAGACTCTGTTTCAAAACAAAACAAAAAAGGTCTTAAGTTGTAACTTGGAGATGGAGCATACCTGGGTTTAGTTCCTAGTACTACAACCCCCCCCCAAATAATTTTAACTGATCTCCATCTGGTAAATGGCAAAGTCTCCTCTCCTGGAAACCAAAGCTGCCTCTGGATTTTGTTGAATCACAGAACCATTTAGGTAGCTGAGACCCCAGATTTTTCCCTTTTGTCCAAAAGTAGGAAGGGAGTTTGCATCCTAAATATATATTGTGGTTAATGGATGGAACCCAGGGACATTCTACCTCTGAGATACACCCCCTGCCCTATTTTTTATTCTTTATATTGAAACAGGGTCTCACTGAGTTGCAAAGGACCTCACTAAGTAGCTGAGGCTGGCCGTGAACCAGGAT
Organism: Muscardinus avellanarius; assembly: GCF_963383645.1. NCBI lineage: Eukaryota > Metazoa > Chordata > Mammalia > Rodentia > Gliridae > Muscardinus > Muscardinus avellanarius. The sequence goes on from NC_137786.1 coordinate 216,831,541, forward strand.
CCTCCGGTCTCAACCTCCGGAATGCTGGGATCCACCATGCCTGGCTTTGCACCCTAACTGTTTTGAAGTGTTTTTGTAAGGTTACACGGGATCTTTCCTTGGATAGGGTAATAGAGATGGATTACCATGAGGAGAGAGAGAGAGAGAGAGAGAGAGAGAGAGAGAGAGAGAAGAAGAAGAAGAAGAAGAAGAAGAAGAAGAAGAAGAAGAAGAAGAAGAAGAAGAAGAAGAAGAAGAAGAGGAGAAAAGAGAGGAGAGGAGAGGAGAGGAGAGGAGAGGAGAGGAGAGGAGAGGAGAGGAGAGGAGAGGAGAGGAGAGGAGAGGAGAGGAGAGGGATGAGTGTAGCAAGCCGAATGTAGCACACAGCCTTTGGGGAATAAGATGTTTCACTGTTTACAACCCTGTTGATCCCGTTGACTTCTTGTGGCCCCCAACCACTTAGGGATAAATTTTATTATGTGAACCCAGAGTCCCACTTTTACTGCATCGGACAGAGTATTGAAAATTACTTTTAGGATAAAGAGAAGAGATATAAACAAGAGAGTTGGTAAACAATGTGGCCAGATTTTATGAAGAAAAGAGCTGCCACTAATTAATAGGATTTGCAAAAAATTTTTTTGGAAAAGTAACATTGCAGACTTACTGGTCCAGTCTCATTTCTCTTATATTTTACTAGATATGCACTTTGAGAATAAAAGAGAACATGAATTCAGGAATCATCATGTGGGAAACTAATGCCCTTGGGAGATTTATTGATTTATTTTTATTTTACTTAATTTATTGTTGTATGGAGTTATAAATATGTCCAGGTGAGCCCTAACCAATGTTTTAAGAAAAAAAAACCATTTCAAAAGGAAATCCTAAAAATTTTAACACCAGGATGGCACTACAATTCTATAACGTTTATTACCAATATCTTTTTTGCTTTGATTTATTTTCCCTTTCGTTAGCTCAGTTAGATGAATGGTTAATGGGTCCCATTTGTGATGGCAAATAGCACGTTTTCCAGCCATCGTTTTGTGTGGGCCTCAACAATACCAACAGCAATAACAACAAAAAAGAAAAGTAACGTTGCTCGAGTAACGTTTGAAGCCCGATTGAGTAAGGAAATTCAAGTGGGTGTATGTTTTTCAGATCGTGTGGCTAAAGGTTTATTTTTCAGATTTTAATGTGGAGTAAGAGAAAGTGATTTATTTAAAATAGCTGAAAATGAAGGATTCCACACAAGTCTTAAAAAAACAGAATAGCAATAGTAATTATTAGAGCAAACACTGACATATATTAGAGTTTTCATTCAATCATATTTAACTCTTTCTTGCCTGCTCTTAGCCATCTGAGAGCATGACAAAGCTTTAGTTTCTTGATGGCTTTTTTTTCATACTTATCGAGCAACATGGTTTTAAAAACAGATATATATATAGTCTTGTGAAATGATCATTAAATTTTTTTAAAGTTTCAGCAAAATGTAATTGAACTAAAGTTACGTTTAACATATTATATCCATAATATATCCAGCTTTCTTTTCTAAAAAGAATTACCTTTAAGCAGTAATTCAGCAATGCATTTTAAAAATACAGAGATTTTTAATTCTTACTTTTTATTTATGTGTAATGGAAGTAAAATACTTTCATTTGCTCATGAAAACAGGGGGAAGAAGGAGGGAGTAATTCACATTTTCCTGTATAAGTGTCCAATTAAGAATATCTGTGATGGGTTTTCCAAAAAGAAAAAGTAATGCCCCGGTCAGATTGAAACATAGACACATGTTTCTGGATCATAACTGCTTAAAATGTCACAGATTTCTAGAAAGCCTCAGATATATCCATGCGGTTACCTGTAGAAGACAGTAACAAGTACAATTCAAAATGCAGTTTCAAAAAAAATGCAGTTTCAAAAATAACAGTCCTTCCGAGTCTTGTTTGGTTTTGTTACCTGTCTAGACATGCAAATTGAACTGAAGGGTTGAAGCAATTATTCAGATAATTCATAGGAAAAAAATTTCACTAAAAAAAATAAAAATAAAAAAGATATGGGGAGGCTGAGCTGTCTAGATTGTCTTCCCTGGTCAGTTCACTAGATAATTGCAGTTTGCCCTGAGAGTTTGAAGAGGATCACAAGATTTGAGTCAGGGAGAAATTTCAGGAATTAATCCATCCTTCCTTCCTTCCTTCATTTCTTTCTTCCTTCCTTCTTTTCCTTCCTTCCTTCCTTCTTTCCTTCCTTCCAGCATTTGAACTCCATAAAATGTGTGAGTTAAAGGAAAAGAAAGTAAGAAGGTAAGAGTCTTAGAGAGTCTTAGAGAATCCTCTTACAAGAAAAGATAAAGTTGTTTTTTTTTTTTTTTTTTGGTAAGGGTAGGTGAAATATTACATTGGGAATGACTCCCCTTTCTACACACACACAAAAAAAAAATTAACAAGACTAATCTTCTAGGTACCTTTCTTTTTCAGATGAGATAACATGCTCTAACAGAAGAGGAAAAAGACTTTTAAGTTATCTGTAAGCTGGATGTGATGCCTTGCGGTTCAGAGGACATAGTATTTGTATATTTTTATGAATTACACAATTTAAATCAAGGAAGGAATTAACCTGTGTATCAGCTACACAGTAGGATAGTTATTGATAGATGCTAAAATAATAGCCAAGGTATAAAATTATAAAGGTTTAGAAATTCAGAAGTAATTACATCAATCTAGCCAGCTCAAGATAGATGGCCTTTCAAAAATATTTTGAAAACCCATTATGAACATATTTTTAAAAGCTTTAAAAAGTAAATAAGTTTAAACTGAATTTCAAATTTTAAGGTAAAAATCAGGTGGTTTAATGTCCATGAAATATATATTCAAATTAAAGAAAATTTGAAATTTGTTCATGCCAGAAATTAGTACTGCCAAGGCCTATAATATGTCCTATTGGAAAATTAGAATCTTAATATTTGAACCAGGAATAATTAAATGAGTATAAAATGGAAGCTTAGTATTTATCACATTTGTTCTTCAAATATAGACTTGTGGTATACATTCAACAAAATCATTAATTTTAATACTGCTTTAATGATATGTTCAAGCCCACAAAATTTAAAGGATAGTTCTTCTACAAACAAAAATATTATCAAAACAATCTTTTCAAATGTCAGACGTGAAATGACTATCATCTGTTTATAAAAAGCTTGAACTTTTTGAAATTAGATTGAGAAAATATAAAAAGAAAACAAAATCAAAATTTAAATTTTCTCCAAATTTAAGTTTTCAGAACATTTGTTACAATTTTGTAACATGTAGACATTTTAAACTGCTAACCAAAGGCCTTTATAAATTGAGGCAATATACTGACTATAATCACTAAATGCTAAAATAATTGTATTGTTAAAATATTTAACAGTTATGTGGTTAAAAATTATTATTTGAAAACTTCATGGAGTTTTAAAACTAAAAATAGATAATTTTAGAATAATCTAAAAAATTAAACTTTGGTTATTAACAGTTATAATTTGACAACTGATTTATAGTTCAGAAAAAAAGCAGATTTGTCTAAATGTTTTTAAGAATCAACTGTATAGTACATTGTAAGCATACAAGACATTTTTTCATGTATATGTGAATCTACATTTAAAAGCAACATCCAAATTATATGAAATATTATCTTTGAAAATTACATTGTTTACATTTTTGTCAACTAGGATTATTTTGTTGAAGGTGAACTGATCACAATGGTAGTTCACTGTCAATTTGATCCCTTTTTCTAGGTCTATAACTCATAAAAATCTTGAAAAAAAAACAAATTTGGTTTAACAGTTAATATATAAATGTGTGATACTATTTAAAACCAATATGATTATTTTCTCATAAAAATTATTAGCAATTTTTAAATTTAATAGGACATATTTATAATTCATAAATATTTTTATTTAGGAATAAAATTATTGTAAACATTTAAAACTTTCTTATGCTTTTAAAAACAGTTTAAATTCTTGACATTTGGTGAACAAGTTAGTTGAAGGTTTTATCATGAAAAACAGAAATACTAAAAAGGTATTGTTACTTAAGGTTTTCTTTCATTTAATTTTTAATTGAATTCTAAAAATTCTGTGTTGTATATATTTGTAAGATAATGGCAAACTATGCATTCTGGACAGAAATATTATTTAAATAGTATTTACTAAAAAACTAATTGCAATCTTAACTAAATGCACAATTTTAAAATTATTTTAGTTAAGCTGTTGCTAGATCTATAAAGGAGAATAACAAAATTTTACTTTCAATTCCAATCATTAAATAATTCAGTATTTTATTGCTCAGAGTTTTTGCCCTTTCGTTGGAATATAAGCTTCTATTTATTTCAATTTGTTTATAAATTCTAAGCATATAGATTCTAGAACTTGTCACATTTATATTTGCTGGTTTTCAAATTGACTGAAAAGAATGATTTTTTGTTTTACATTGAAAGAAATTAATTTACTAGCAAGAAATAGAAACTATATGGCACATTAAACTTTTGTTGCATTTTAAGTTTTTTTAAGTTGCTAAAACAATATTTTATGAAAAAGAGTATTTTTATTTCACTGAAATCATAATATCTTAATGTTCTAGAAGGAGAATGACAGTATTCTTTACAATCTATTTTGCCTCCTCTTAGGCTTAAATGAAAATAGCTGCAGCCAATTTACATTTTGATGAAAAACGTAACTCAAAACATAGTTTATAATCATATCTACCAGACTAAATATTTGCATTAATATAAAAATAAATGTTATACATCCTGTGGGGTTAAAACCAGAAGAGGTACTATACAGAAAATAGGAACTATTCCAGAAGAATCAATGCAAAGGAAATTTCAATACAGTTTTAGAACCTTCAAATCCACATTTACATAGTTGCTGTTACTTTTCTTAATTAATTAACCTAGTAGTTTTGAAGGGTAAAGAGGGACAATGTGAATTTAGAAGGTGCTAAGAAGTTTTATGACTCAGCTCTATCTACCTAAGGTTCGAAAGCATCTAATTGTGAGTTACCATCCAGGCAGGAAAGCTCTGTGCATTTTTAAAATTTTCATCCAGATGTCTTGACAAAATAAAGGCACATAATTGATTTTATAGTGATAATATAGAGATTTATAGTTTTTTTTTAATGTTAGGGATAAGCCTTACTATCTCTTGAATTTATTATCTAAGTTACTATCTCCTGAATTTGTTATCTAAGTATTGAAGTATTAGCCCTTGATTTAATTTTTTTTTACTTAACCATGATGAACTATATTTAAGATAAAAACAGTTTTATGAATTAAAATAAAAATGGCATGATTTGACAAAAAATTTATAGCTATTAAATAATAGCCATAGATGAAAACTTAAATGACATTTTACTGTTTTATTACAGTTTTCTATTAAGCATTCACCAGGTAATAAAATAATTTTAAATTATAATATCAAATCTATTGTCATGTAATTTTAATAAACTTTTACAAAACTCAGGGTATTAAGAAATCTGTATCCTGATCTCTTAAAGTAGTTGATAACAATGTTAGGTTTATTTCTAAACTATATTTATTTACTTTGTAAATATTTATTGTAAAGTATATTTTCAGATATTCTAAATAATATTCTATATTTTAAATTGTGTGAAGAATTCTGGTACAATGCTAACCTTTAAAATATTAAAAATGATACATCTTTATAAATTTTTAGTTTTGCCTACTACTATAAAATTATTTTATCTGTGTTAGATATTATTAGAAAGAATTCAAATGCACTGACAAAATTTTCTTTTTGCTGCTTTTAACATAAATAATAATATTTTAAAACTGCCTATAATGATCCATAATTGTTATCTTTTTTAAATGCCTAGAGGAAGAAATATAAGGTTCTAATATAAAAGGTTTTGCAACATGCCAAGTAAAAATATCATAATGATTTTTAATGATTAGGGAAATTGCATCCTATCTCAATGAAACTTTTTTCTTCTTATAAACAAGAATTTTTATTTTTTTGTGTGTGTCAACTTCCTGTGTCATGCTTTTATAGCAAAATCCCATTTCACTGAAGAACTTTCTATTTGTAACTACCCCAAGTAAAAAATTTATTTTAAGCATGCTCAATGACATCATTATTGGGTCTTGCTTAGCAACTATCGACTATATCTCTTTTGCTGTCCAAATCCTACCGAAAGAAAAAGAAAGAAAGGGAAGAAAGAACAGGAAAGAAGGAAGGAAGGAAGGAAGGAAGGAAGGAAGGAAGGAAGGAAGGAAGGAAGGAAGGAAGGAAGGAAGGAAGGAAGGGGAAGGAAGGAAGGAAGGAAGGAAGGAAGGGAGGGAGGGAGGGAGGGAGGGAGGGAGGGAGGGAGGGAAAGGAAGGAAGAAAGAAGGAAAAAATTCTTGATCACTTTCCTCTGTCACTATTGACTATTCTAAAGAGCATTTCTAATTTTCCAGATTTGCCAGGCATTAGAAAAACAATTGCTCACAACTTGCAGGTAGAAAACAAGCCATCTACTCCAAAAAGATGTTGAGCAATATAAATATTAAAAATGGACAGGAAGACCACTTCTCCCACTAATTTTTCAGGCTACTTAATATACCAATAAAGGTATATATTATATATATTATATATGTGTGTATGTATATATATATATATTTTTTTAAGTCATATATCCTAATACAGATTTGGCTGGGTTAAGGATAGAAGAGCTGTGTTAACATTCTAATTTTTTTTTCAATACTGGGGATGGAACCCAGGGGTATTCTACCTCCAAGCTACACCCCCAGCCCTATTTTTTATTCTTTATTTTGAAAGAGGGTCTCACTAAGTTGCAAAGGGCCTCACTAAGTAGTAGCTGAGGCTGTCTTTGAACCGCGATCTTCCTGTCTCAGCCTCCCAAATTCTGTGATTACAAGCATACCCGGCCTAAATCTTTTAAAACAAAAACAAAAACAAAAACTAAAACTAAACCTGCATCATAGCCATGGCCAAAGAAATGAGAAATTAATTAATGTACAGGAAAATACATTTGATATGTTTATTCTATTCGTGGTTCTAGTTGAACTGTGATATTGAATTATGTCTGGTAAAAAAAACTTAGAGATATCAAGACATCACTTCATACACCATAAATGTATACAATTTTTGTCATTTATACATTAAAAAAATTTTTTTAAAAGCCCCAGGGTTGCCAGGCGTGGTGGCGCATGCTTGTAATTCCAGTGCTTGGGAGGCTGAGACAGGAGGATCGCACAGGTTCAAAGCCAGCCTCAGCTACTTAGTGAGGCTCTCAGCAACTTAGTGAGACCCTGTTTCCAAATAAAATATAAAATAGGTCTGGGAGTGTAGCCCAGAGGTAAAAAGCCCCTGGGTTCTAGCCCCAGTACCACACACACAAAAAAAAGATCCAGGGTTCATATAGGTTTGTTTGTTCGTTTGTGTTGGTGTGGGTGTGGTTCTGAAGATTGGATCCAGGGGCATTCTACCTCTAGACTATACCCCTAGCTCCATTTTATTTTCTATTTTGAAATAGGGTCTCACTAAGCTGCTGAAGCTGGCTGCAGATCTATGATCTTCCCGGCTCAACCTCCAAATACTGGGATTACAAGCATTCAACACAATGACCAATTCATGTAGGTAATCTTTAAATAAGCATCGTTGACTTTTGCAACATCATTTGACTGCTTAATCAAAAATGTTATTGGCTGCCGGGCGTGGTGGTGCATGCTTGTTATCCCCGCGCTTAGGAGGCGGAGATAGGAAGACCGCGCAGGTTCGAAGCCAGCCGGGCTGGCTTAAGAGACCCTGTTTCCAAATAAAAAAGTATAAAAATAGGTCTGGGACTGTAGCCCGGAGGTAGAAGGGTTTTCAGGAACCCCAGTACCACAAAAAAAAATGTTATTGGCTATATGAGTATTTAAGAGTCCACTCATAACCATTAATCTCATACTCACATCTTACCCAGTTTATGGGTCTATTTGTAATTGATATAAAGCAGTTATTTGGCTAAACATGATGCCTTCCCTACCAAATTTTTCCACATTGGTGGATTTGGAAGTTTATTTGCCCAAGGTGGGTAAATATGAAAAAAAGAAAAAATCCTCTCTCTACAACCTGGAGAAGTCTAGTTATTTGCCAATTCTGAAAAAAGAAAATTGTAACAGCCAGATCCCTTCAATAAACCATTGGACGAATTAGATAGAATTTCTAATAAACTATAATATTTTATAATAGTACAACTTCCCATATGATCAGTGTCAAGTGGCTCCAGGGGGCTCCTGTAAGGAATTGGTATTCAAGTTGTGGCTGCTTGTGGCATTTGTATTCATGATGGGAGTAAGATAGGTTTGTTATCTATGAATATACCTTCAGAAAGATAATATGGTATGTTTGTCCTTGATATGTGTTGAATTTTCTCTGCTTCTAAGCTGTATGCCTGTTGAGTGACTCTGACCAGAACAGACGACAGTGGCTTTCTTTTAGAATTGTCTAATGGCAGGTGGCTAAAACCCTTTGATGGTCCATTCATTGAGTGGATCCGACCTGCCTGGCCAAGTCCCTTTATTATACCTGAGGGCATAAAGCTGTTATAGTTATCAGACTCCATTTAGGATACTCTCTGATTCCCTGTCTGGATGTGGTAGTAACTCCTGGTGTAAACATCTATACTAGTTTTCTCTTTCTATTAAACTAGGCTGATAATGCTATCTACCCTAGCAGTTTGTTATGGTATTAAATGAGATGACAAGTGGGTAAATATTTTGGAAAGGTAAAACTCCAGCCCATAGGAAGTGAATCAGATGGGGAGGCAAAAGTCCCAGAACTTCAGGCTCATGACTTTGTGCAAATCACTGCCTTCCTCTGGATCTCAGTCTCCTTATCTACAAAATAGGAAAACTGGCCTGGTGTGACACACACCTGTAATCCCTGTACCTGGGAGGCTGTGACAGGAGGGTGGAAGTTGTGAGGAAAAGCTTCAGCAACATAGTAAGACTCTCAGCAACCTAGTGATACCCTGTTTTAAAACAAAAATAAAAATAAAAAGGTCTGGAGGTATAGCTCAGAGGTAGATCCCCCTGGGTTCAATCCAAAAAAAAAAAAAAAAAAAAAAAGAAAGGAAAGAAAGAAAGAAAGAGAGAAAGAAAACCAGACTATACATGATTGGCAAATACTCTCGTGGCTTTGTTTTGGGGATGATGGTGACATGAGGGCAGGTGTGTCTATCCTGGCAAGAGAACCAGGTGCTGAGTTACACTCCACGTGGAGATTTCTGGGGTGCTCTTTCATTTCCTCTGTGCACAGGTTCATACCCTATATTTTTTTTTTTTTGCTTCTCCTGCTCCTCACAGTTTAGGGGATGTTGCCCTGGAAGGTTCCCCCAAACATGGCAAACCTCTGTGTGTCCAGGTACCTCTGAAGGCCATGTTAATTACAATGTCCAGCCGGGCGTGGTGGCACACACTTGTAATTCTAGCATTCGGGAGGCTGAGACAGGAGGATCGCTACTTAGTGAGGCCCTCTGCGACTCAGTGAGACCCTGTTTCAAAAATAAAAAGACTAAAAACTGGGCTGAGGGTGTCGCTTAAAGATACAATGCCTCTGGGTTCCATCTCAAGTACCGCAGGGGGGAAAAAAAATTACAGTGCCCAATAGTCGGGTATCCTGCCACATAAAATACTGTGGGGGAAGGCTGGATATTTGGCCACCTCAAGCTCTGTGTTTCCATAAAGTTCATCACCTTTTAATACCCACACTAGGTGGCTTTGTCATGAAAGAGTAAAAAGAATGAAAGTTTAAAATAATTGAGTTTGCCAGGCATGGGGGCGCACGCTTGTAATCCCTGCCCTTGGGAGGCTGAGACAGGAGGATCACGCAGGTTCAAAGCCAGCCTCAGCTACTTAGTGAGGCTCTCGGCAACTTAGTGAGACCCCGTTTCCAAATAAAGTATAACATAAGTCTGGGAATGTAGCCCAGAGGTAGAAAAGCCCCTGGGTTCTTCCCTCAGTTCCACACACAAAAAAAATTAATTTTTCCTTTCAAAAGTCGAGGCTGTTGGTTACTTTAACATATGATTAAGGTCAACAATAGAAATTAAAATTTGGTACTAAAAAAAAACTGATGGTGGGCTGAATGTGGTGGTGCACACTTGTAATCCCAGCATTCAGGAGGTGGGGACGGGGATGGCGGTTCGTGGACAGCCTCAGCTACTTAGCGAGACCCTTTACAACTCAGTGACACCCTGTTTCAAAAAATAAAAAGACTAAAAAATCGGGTATGGGGGTGTAGCTTCGAGGTAGAATGCCCCTGGATTCCAACCCCGGTACTGAAAAAACAAAAACAAAAAATACCTGATGGTGGATGGTCTGGCCAGGAAAAAAATTCTTTTTTTTATTTTATTTTATTTTTTTAGCAAATATAGATTGGACAGAAAGTAAGGGATCTCGGGCATCTTTTATTAGTCTTTAACAAGAGAACCTTAGGTTAGTAAAGGATCTTCCAAACAAACATTTCCTCTCAAAATTTCTAGCCAGGTGTGATAGTACATGCCTATAATCCCAGTATTTGGGAGACTGAGATAGGAGGATTGTAGGTTCAAGGCTGTTCTCAGAAACTTAGTGAGGCTTTGTTTCAAAGTTAAAAAAATAAGCTGAGTGTGGTGATGCACGCTTGTAGTCCCAGTACTTGAGAGGCTAAGACAGGAGGATCATAGGTTCAAGGACAGCCTCAGCTACTTAGTGAGGTTTTCATCAACCTTTTGAGACCCTTTTTTCCAAATAAGAAATAAAATTGGGCTGGGGGTATAGCTCAGAGTTAGAATGCCTCTGGCTTTAATCCTCAATACCAAAAAAAAAATTTTTTTTAATAAAAATACAAATGCCTGAGGGTGTTTCTCAAAGCCAGGATGCCTCTGGGTTCAATCCAGAGCACCAAAAGACAAAATAAAATTCCTAAAGTCATCTTCTAATCTGTCCAGAGCATGGCCAATCCTAATAGTTACCGTGTGGCTCCTTTTGGCCCATCTGGTAAAAGGTGCCTATTATAGTTAACAGTGGGAGACAAGAAGACACCATATCAGCAAAGGGCAGTGGCGGCGGCAAGTATTGGGGAGTAGTGTTTCCCCCTCGCCGCCTCCTCACTCTTTTATTTTCCCTTCATTTCATTTATTGTAAGAACTGTTCTCTGTTAAACCCTTGGCTGTTCAGGCCTAAAGGTACACAGCTAACCACCCCGCTGGTCTTTGATTTCGATCTGACTTTTAGGATCCGGTCATTTTTCCTGAACAGTCCTTTGGATTCTGTCCTGGACAGCCTGTTTCCTGCTGCCTGTGTCCTGCTGTCCCATCCTCTTTCAGGACCACACCTGGGCTGGAGAGGGCTCAGAAAGACAGTTGGCGACCACTGCCCAGCACTGTGTACGGGGTGGGGGACTAAGGATAGGGTCAAATTGCCAGATTCGTTTCCTTCTTCCAAAAGTTGTTGGAAAGTAGCATCCTTCATCTTGGAGTTCTGGTATTTATTCTCTGTCATGACCCAGGGCCACTGCCTGGCATTCCTCCTTTGGGGGTCGTGGTCGTGTATTTAAGATCAACAATCGGGCACTGATTGTGGCCTCAGTGAGTCATTGTGCCCCTTGTCTTCCTCTGTAGAGGAGAAGACTTGAGTCGGATGATCTCTGAGGACCCTGCCAACCTCAAGACCAGTGTGCCTAGTGCCAGGCATGCAGAGGTGATCAACACGTGTTTATGAACTGCGTGAGCAATGCTCAGTTCTGTTTCTTGGATGGATGCCTGTAAAGGATGGCATAATGCAGCCCTGTTTCCACTGTAAACTTTACTTATAAGGTAACTTTAAAAAAAAAACATTTTGTGTGAGGCATTTGAAATTTCCTCCGTGTCTATGTAGCAATCCATGTGAGCACGCACGAGCTTATTTTGAGGGTGTTTCTTGTGGCATTCCATTAAGTGCTGGCAAGAAGATGTGGAAAGGCAGGGTTGCTTGTCAAGGATGTATGCACAGTCTGTCTGTCCATCTGCTATATGTCGGTTGGCTTGGTAGCCAGTGCTGTCGGTCAGCAGTAGGTTCCTTCGTTTTTAAATTATCATACACCTATTATAGCTTTTAAGTTCCTACTTCTTTGCTATTTTTCTTTTTTTTTTTTTTTTTTTTTTTTTTGGTGTGTATGTGTGGTACTAGAGATTGAACCGGGGCATTCTACCTCCAAGTTACACCTCTAGCCCTTTTTATTTTTTGTTTTGAAACAGTCTCACTAGTTGGCTGAGAGTCTAACTGTGTTACTGAGGCTGTCTTCAAACCTACCATCCTCCTCTCTCAGCTTCTCAAGTACTGAGATTTCAGGCATGCACCACCATGTCCTGCTTAATTTTATTTTTTTACTTTAAAGGATTTATTCAGGACAGTGGTAAGGGGAAGTGGCCCACAACTAACTTATTTATTGATTTTTCTGGAAAGTTCTTGTTGACGGAAAGAAAATATTGAGGACTGTCTTTAGATTCTAGTTACCCTTGGTGTCTTTTGAGTTAATTTTGGGTGCAGTTCATGTTGAGTTTGCATTTTTTAGATAAACCGTATGTAGAAATATAAACATTTCTACATATATATATATATTTTTGTACATGTACTTTTGAGAATGTTAGTATTTCTTTTAGAGTAGGCTTTGTCAGGAAGCAGCTATATATCTGAAAGTTAATGGGCATCCTCACTGAATTCTGATACTATCAGTAAATATTCTCTACTTCATGTTTTCATTATAGTTCCCTTATTTAAAAGAAAAATAACAGAGAAGAGCATAATATAGCATGCTTTAGTTAGAATGGAAAAAAGATGTATCTCCATTTTTTTCCCCATGCAGTTTTACTTCAGTGGGAAAAAATTGTGTTTTCTTGATTATCTCAGTCATACATAAATCAATAAGATCACAGTTTAAAACACAGATTTTTGTAGATTTAAAATCTACAAGATGGTCTTGTAGATTCTGGGCAAAAGGGATCACCAAAAGTATAGAGTGAGAAAGAATGTTGCTTGCTATGGGGCATAGTGGCTCATGCTTGCAATCCCAGGACTAGGGAGACTGAGGCAGGAGGATCACAGGTTTGGGGCCACCCTTCGCAATTTAGGATACTCTCAGCAACTCGGTGTTTCAAAATAAAAAGGGTTGGGGGTGTAGCTCAGCAGTAAATGCCTCTAGGTTTAAACCCCAGTACCCAAAAAAGAAAGAAAGAAAAGAAAGAAAGAAAGAAAGAAAGAAAGAAAGAAAGAAAGAAAGAAAGAAAGAAAGAAGGAAAGGAAGGAAGGAAGGAAGGAAGGAAGGAAGGAAGGAAGAAGGGAGGGAGGGAGGGAGGGAGGGAGGGAGGGAGGAAGGAAGGAAGGAAGGAAGGAAGGAAGGAAGGAAGGAAGGAAGGAAGGAATTATAAGTGTGGTGGCACACACCAGTAATTCCAGTACTTGGGAGGCTGAAAGAGGAGAATTACTGGTTGAAGGCCAGCCTTATCAACTGGAGTGTGATGGTATTTCAAAATAAAAATAAAAAGGGCTTGGAATGTAGCTCAGAGGTAGAATGCTCCTGGGCTCAATCTCTAGTACCAAGGTTAATCTCTAGTCCTTCCCTGCTCGAAATCCAAATAATCCATCTCTTTTACCCCTTTTGAACTACTAAAGTTCTATTTTTTTTTTGCCAAATTAACTAAATAAAGCGAAAGCATTTTTTCTCTGACCCTTGATGAGTTTGACTCTGTATTGTACAGTTTGGGTTGTATAGACCTATACTGAAGGACCAGGCAAAGCAGCCACATTTGTGACTGTGTGACTCAATTGAGGTTTTGGGGTCCTCCTTTCCTACTCTTTTTGCTCTCCAATGCTTGCCAATTATTGAGGGAAATCCGTCTTTGAAATGTGGTAACAACTTTTTTCCAGTTCTCATCAATATTTGATGTAAAGTGACGTTCTGGCTGGGGATGTGGCTCAGGGTAGACTGTGAGTATGTGTAAGGACGGGGCTCCCTCCACAGTGTCACAAATGACTAAATAGCAAAGGGACTTCACCAACAGGCACCAAGGCAAGCTTGGATGATGCCCGAGGTCCAGCAGAAAGCTGGCTCGGAGCAGTTCCGTGAGGGCATCGATTCCTTAGCAAAACTGGTTGGAATTAGTCACTGTAAAGGTGGCTTCTATTGAAGAATGCATGCATACTGTCACCGATGACAGAATAGAGACTTGAGGATATTATTAAGAAAATTAGATTCCAAGCTGGGTGCAGTGGTGTGCGTCTATAATTTCAGTTACCTGGGAGGCTGAGGCAGGAGGGTCACAGGTTGGAATCCAGCTGTGGCAATTTAGTGAGACTCTGTTTCAAAATAAAAAATAAAATAGGCTAAGGATGTAATCACTGGTAGAATGCCCCTGGGTTCAATCCCCAATACCCCGCACAACTCGCACACGAATTAAATTCCAAGAAAAAAATTAGAATATGGCCTGAGTATTAGAGAATTATTGTTAACTTGTAGGTGAAACTATGGTATCTTAGTAATACTGAGAAGCATTCTTATTTTCTAGTTGTGTAAATGAAGTATTTGGGAGTAAAATGTCATGGTATCTGTAATTTCTTATAGAGTATTTTAGCAAAAAAAAAAAGAGATGCAGTAAGTATGACAAAATGCTAATAATTATTAAATAGAGGCAATATATGTATGGACATTTATACTCTTCCTACTTTTCTTTGAAATCTTCTGTAATAATTAGTAAAACAAATCTGGGATCCAATATTTTAATGTTAAAGATACTATACATTAACAAATTAAAAATTTAATATTAAATTAAATAATATTAACAAATAATATTAACAAAAATAAAATTAACAAAATAATATTAACAAAATATTAATCAAATAATATTAACAAGAATAAAATTAATAGTAACAAAAATAATATTAACAAATTAAAATCTTATTGAAATATGTGCATCACAAGAAGGGAGCTTGGACTTTTATTATGCAGTACTGGGGCTTGAACCCAGTCTACCTCTGAGCTACACCGCTAGCCCTATTTTTTATTCTTTATTTTGAAACAGGGCCTCACTGAGTTGCAAAGGGCCTCACTAAGTAGCTGAGGCTGTCCATGAACCGTGATCCTCCTGTCTCAGCCTCCCAAATGCTGGGATTACAAGCGTGTGCCACCACGCCCAGCTAAGACCTTGGATTTCTCGGTGAGAACTTGAGAGGGAAATTACAGGAGCCAGCATCACGGTGTAAGCTAAGTGAAAGTCCGACGGTGATGACATGAGTTATGAAGACATAAACTACACCGAGATGATTTGACTCTAATTATCTTTGGAATTCCATTAATTCCAAAGATTAATGTGCGTCTTTAAAATGCTTGTTTTATCTTTCAAATAGGGATTATTACAGAGCTATGTTCTCATCTAAGCAATGTAATACTTTTTTCTTTTCTTTTCTTTTTTTTCTTTTTTTTTTCTTTTTTTTTGGTACTGGAGATGGAACCCAGGTGCTTTCTACTTCTGAGCTACACCCCCAGCCCTATTTTTTATTCTTTATTTTGAAACAGGGTCTCGCTGAGTTGCAAAGGGCCTCACTAAATAGCTGAGGCTGCACGCAAGCCATGGTCCTCCTGTCTCACCCTCCCAAATGCTGGGATTACAAGTGTGGGGCCACCGTTTATTTATTGCCATGAGGACAAAGAAAGAAAATAGGCCTCTAGTAGTGAGGGGGTTGTCTCTGGGCAGTTGCTGGGGTTGAGAGCCCAGCTTCAGTGGTGTTGGTGTTAGGTCCTTTGAGTCCTTGCTGCACACAGGTGTGTGGCAATGTTAAAAATATTGGGACTGGGCATGGTGGTGCATACCTGTAATCCCAGTACTTGGGAGGCTGAGACAGGAAGGTCACAGAGTTGAGGCCAGCCTCAGCAACTAAGTGAGGTACTCTGCAATTCAGTGAGGCCCTATCTCAAAATTAAATAAATAAGTAAATAAACAAATAAATAAATAGGGCTGGGGCTGCACCTCAGAGGTAGAATGCCCCTGGGTTTAATCTTCAGTACTACATAAAAAAAAAAAATAGGGCTGGATGTACCTCAGTGGTAGAGTATAAGTTTAGCCCTGGGTTCAATCACCAGCAGCAACAACAAGAACCACAACAAAAAGATGACCTACATAACCCTTGCAAGCCCTACTTTTGTTATATAAGGGAAGAGACGTATCTTTCTGAAAAACTATTTATTTCTCAGTTAATAAATATAAAATGGGCTTATTTTGAAGTAGCAGGCCTCTGGTGAGAAAGAGGTTTCACCAAATCAAAGTCACCATTTGAAAAAACTTTGGACCTATACTCAACATGGTGGCTGATTTTAATAGACCTTTGGTAAACTTGCCTTTCCAAAACCATTGATCTGGGCTGGGCTAGGTGTTAGGAGCTGAACAGTAGGTGAATCTAGAATCTTTGAAATGTGCCTTTTAGCAAGAGAAGGAGCATACTTCAGCAGACAAAGTCCTGGACTAAGAAACACAAGACATTGGATATTTTAAAGTCTCAAAATATATTACTTCTATATTATTATTTCTAGTATTTTTTTCTTTTTACTAACTACTGACTTCAATGTCTTCAAGTGCCTATTGAGAGACCTCCATTAAATAATGATTATTGACATTTCTTCAGACTTTTACTCTGTGATCTGTACTGTTATGACTATATGACATTAAATTAATTAATCCTCACAACAACTCTGTAGATATTTTTTGTGTGCCTAATTCATCAGGTAGGAGGCTAGATATTCGGAGGTAGTACTGTGCTGGGTAACTAGGAGATTTTAGAGGTGGGATGGCCCATGAGAATCATTTAATCTGGGAGACAGTGCCTCATAGTGATTAGGGTATAAGCTCTGTGCTCAAGGCATGTAATATTTCAAACCTGGATCTGTCAGTCAACAGGAAAATGCTTTAGACAAATGTCATAACCTTTTTTTTGCCGCAATTTCTTCATGGTAATAGAACCTGTGTTATAAGGTAGGTAGGATTTAATGTGCAGTGCTTAGAACAATTGTCTGTCAGCCAGGACCATCTCAGTAAATGTTCCAGCTAATAAGGAGGGATGAGGATGAGCACCGTGGCAGTGACTAGATAAGGAGTCACTACTGTTTTTCTTAGAAGATTGTGTTACAGAAGAATTAAGAGCTCCTCGTGTTAGGCCAGGAAAAGTTGCTGGAGGTAAGGATGGTTTTGATGCAGAGAAAGCAGTTATCATTATTAGTGAAACAGGATGGTTTCTTGGAAAAAGAAATGAATTAGACGGAAACAGTTTTACGAAGAAGGAACCCTTAGTCCAGAAAAAAAAAAGTGAATTAAACTGAAACGCAGCGGCTGGGCCTGGTGGCGCGTGCCTGTCATCCCAGCACTCAGGAGCCTGAGACAGGAACATCACAAGTTCAAGTCCAGCCCTCCGCAATGTAGTGAGACTCTGTTTCAACATAAAAAATAAATAAAATAAAAAAGGGCTGGGGGTGTAGCACAGAGATAGATGCCCCTGGTTTCAATTTCTAGTACCCCACCCTCCAAACTGTAATTCAGCAAAGTGTTGATTTCAGAAACACATTGTCCATGATGTGCATTGCTACGTCAGCATGTACTCTTTTTCTTCAGGTTGCCTTCAAAGTGATGCAATTTAAGTAATGTCTAAGAGAAAAAGTAGTAGGCCAATACCATCATGAGTGGGGAGGGGTTATATGTAGATGGTTAACGTTAGACAAGCCAACTTGGAGCCGTTAGTAAAACTGGCCCCTGGTCCTCTCTCTGTGCACTTGAGGGCTGACTGGCAGAACCATGGCAGATCTTGTCTCTGCGGCATTAGTCAGATTGTAGATTTTTCAGTGAAGATTCTGCTAAATCCTTAGTGTTTCAGAGGGGGAAGGAAGGCAGATGAAAAGACAGCCGCAACATATATAGAAATGAGGTCCAAATTTGGGTGTTTATATGGAAATATTCCAGTTCCTTTAGATCATCATGGATGCATATAGAATGTTGGAGCTAAAAGGGTCCTTGGAGACTGTCCGGTACAACCCCCTCATTTTACATTTCTATGAGGAGAGAGCTGGTGAAATTGGCCAGGATTGCAGTACAGTGAAACTGAGGACGTCTGTGGTGTGTTTAAAAATGATGTTAAGTAAGAATGAAGGGAAAGCAGAGATTCCTTCAGTTGTAGAGTGCAGCCCAGGTAAGGAAGTAGAGTAGGGAAGGCAGTAAATATTTCCAAATTAATTAAAAAAGAGATGGAAATAAGGAGGGAGGACAGGAAAAAAGAGGGTCTAATTTTATACCCTGCGGTCGTGGATTGGATTTTTAGTTTACGTTTAAAATGTGATGATAAGAAAAAAATTCTCACTGTTTCTAGGAACTGGGTTTCCTAAGTGGAAAGGAAGTTTGGAAGAGTTTAGCAGCATTGATGGTCCCAGCACATGAAGACGCCATTTGCAGCTGGTGTTGAACCTGGTAAGCAGTTTATGCTAATCTGCTACTGTTTAGGATGGATAAATCTTGGCTTTTTAAATAATCACATTTAACTAAGTTTATGCTTAGTACTTTCTTTTAAATAACAGTGTGTCTCAATAGGAACTAATGAGTCAGATTAATTTGGCATGGAGTTCTGAGCAGGGGTGGGGGCAGGAATCCTCTTTCAGAACACTTAAAATGCTTTGCACGTTTCCTTTACAATTCCCTCAGCCGGGGTTGGTTTGGCGGGAGTCTTTCTGAAGGATGGAAAGGCTCCCCACTGAGCTCGTCTTTCCCCCACCCCTCCAGTTACAATAGCTTTGGGCTCCTGAATGATGCCTAGCCTGGAAGTCTACATCCCTAGTCTGCCTGCTTACTCGGAGAAAAAGAATCCAATGACTTTGAGGCTTGAAGCAAAGATAAGGTTTCCGTGGCTTTGAACCCACATGCGTGTTATTAGCATTTACTTACCACGTCTGTGAGTATTTCGAAAAAAGGTGTTTAGTCTGGTATTTTTTATTCAAAAAGAGAAACATTGCACTTACTCCTTACCATGTTATCGCCTGCCCTGTTGTAATGTTGGAGCATACTGGAAGCTCTCCATATTGTACCCCTCAGCCATGCCTAAGAGCACAGCCCACCTCTATTGCTGGAAGAAAGGCTTTGGGGAAATGGTTAGAGCTTAAAAAAAATGCCATCTTAGTTTAAGTCGTTCTCTCTTCTTTTTATTAATTTTTTTTATTCTGCCCACCTCCTCTGCTGTTCTTTGGTGTCTGTTTGTCGTGCTGGGAGATGGGATCCAGTTAGATGAAGAAGCCGAGGGACAGCGTGGCTACGTGCTTATCTTTGGTCCCTCAGGAGAGGAGCACTCGAGCTTTGAGTCTGGGTGGAGACTCAGTAGGTCTTTCTCCTTCTGTCCTAGAACTTGGTTGGGCCTCCGGGTGGCCAACACTTCTACCTTTAAAAGAAGCCTATGCTTTATACTAGCAAAATTGTTATTGTATCATAGAGGTCACATTCTTTGGGAAAAATAGCTTAGATAAGCAGAGGTTTCTAAGAGGGACACAGAGGAAAAGAATTATTTAGTGCCTTTGCATGGATGTTGCAGGTTCTACATTGCTCTAAAGCATACAAGGTATCTGAACAAGAAACCTGTGGCCACCTGAAGGGAGTGTCTATGGTTTGAATTCTTTCTTTTGGTTTGAACTCACCTGTGTTCTTCAAGTTTATTCATCTCTTCAAATGAGAACACTCCAATGAAATGTCCTGGTAAACAAGGTGAATAAGAAATTGCTGGAGTCTATTGAATAAAAAGTCACAGGTCCCTAATTGGGAGTGAACATTTGGTTATATTTGCTAGGCTGAGGTCATGCACTAAAACACATACACGAAATCGGTATATGCCCACAAGTGATGGGGAGAAGAACATTAGCCAAATCTTGTTGGTTTGTTAAAAAAAAAAAAAATCCTAAGTGGGTTATAGTGAAATCATATAGAGGGAAGAATTAGAAAACATATATAGGAAAATAAATTTGGTGAAGAAAGCAGCAAAATACTCGTTTCTTTCCTTTAGAGGTTAAAGTAGTAGGTCTTTAAGGGAAATTAAAAGTACTTGTAAGGAATCTGAAAGTTTTCTAAGCAGAAAATTTTCCCTTGGAGAGAAGGCAGGTGAGTTAATCAATGGAAAATTGCATTAAAAAACAGGGAGAATTACGGACAGAAAGATAAAGAGGGAGAATCAGACCACTGTTTTTGTCTAAATCATAATCTGAGCCTAAATTATACTCTGTATTTAATATTTCCATTTCAGAGTATGTAGTATATTAGTTATTGCTTTTTGAGGAAATTGATTTGAAGCTGGAAAGGCCTTTTAAAGAAATTTTATGGTTTGGATTTTTTTCTTTCAAGTGTTTATTTGAAGCTTAATACATAGGAGCATTGTTAGGTACTAGAAAACATCTTAAGACAGACAAGGATAGTTAATGATTTCAGTAAAGTGACATTATCAAAACTATTGCGCCATAAAAAATAAGACCCCCAAAATATGTCAATGGCAGAATAAAATACAGAATAATTAAGTATATAAGAAACTACTGCCTTGTGATAGCTCTGTGATAAAATTTAAAACAGGATTTTAAAATAGGCAGCATTATTTTAATTATAGTAAGACTTGCTATTCTAAATTAAGACTGAAAAATTGCAATTTTTAAACATCCTATTATGATTTTTCACAGAATAGAAGTGATCATATATCATTTACTTTTTTAAAATTTAGATAGGAAAACATTAAAAGCTTTATCTCCTGAAAAACCCAGGAGAGCTTTTTTTTGGAGGGTTTTAAAAGTTTATACTTTTCTTCTTTAGATAAGGAAACGTTTTCTATTGCTTATCTATCAATAAAAGGTCATTTCAATGAGAGGAGAGAACTAATAAATACTTTAAATTTGCTTTTCCTGATATAAAACATTATGAAGATGACAGCAGAAATTTTAAGTTAAATAAAGATATTAATTGAAAATTTTCATTTAAAAAGATATATTTTGTTGGTTTAAAAAACAAGACACACTCTTTTTTGTGTTTTCTCATAGACTGACAGGACAACAGGATTTTCATGAACCATCATTTTAAACATAACAAAATTAAAATGAAAATTATGCTTCTGGTGCAAAGATTTAAAAACTTATAGAAAAAAATTTTAAAAAGGGATTTTTGCTTTAGACATCTAAAATAAACCTAAACGTACATGTAAGCCAATGTAATAATAAAAAATAGACTTTTTGGTAAATTTGAA
The DNA here is from genome assembly GCF_963383645.1 of Muscardinus avellanarius. Taxonomy (NCBI): domain Eukaryota; kingdom Metazoa; phylum Chordata; class Mammalia; order Rodentia; family Gliridae; genus Muscardinus; species Muscardinus avellanarius. The sequence goes on from NC_137786.1 coordinate 216,852,808, forward strand.
AAACTGATAATTTCTTTGGAATCATACCACTGGATTAAAGTTAGTTAAGATTTGTGCAATAATAGAGAAGCTTAAACTCTGGGCTATACTTACGTGCTGGGAATTATTGTTTTGTAGGATCAGAATGTAAATATAAAGAACTTGTTTAATTGGGCTAGAATCTATAGATTTTGTGTGACCTCTTTTCAGTTTTTGGTAATTATGTTATCCTGGTAAGAAAATAAAAGACAGGTTAACTTTGAGCACATTTTAATATTAACAACTCATTCTAGTTTGGCAATAATTCTATTCTATTAGTACAGTTTACTTGTATAAATTACATATATGAAAAGCAGATGTTTTAAAGCAGATAACCTAAAAATGCAATTAAAATGTCTAAACAAACATTTAAAATTTTTTGAGGTATTATATAAAATTTAAAAAATAAAACAAGAAAATAAAAAACAATAAAACAAAAAACCCCAGAAATGATACATAGAATCTGTTATAAATATGCTAATTTGTACATTCTAGCTTTGTCACCAATACCACATTTGGAAAAAGAAATAGATTGCAATGTTTCTGTTGTATTAACATGTACATATTCTCAAAAATGCACAAGAGTTCTCCTAATTTTAAATATATTAGTCAGTTACATATAAATATATAACAAATCTTAGTATAGATTTTAGGTTTAAAAAATACATGTTAAAAATTCATGTGGTAAAAAGAATATAAAAACTTTGAAGGAAAAATGCTAAATTCTTTGGTAGGAATTTGAAGATTGCATTTCTAGGATATGTTTTTCTTATAAAGATATTTATATTAATATTAAGTTTATAGGTCAAGACATACTTAAATTACTTAATTAGGATATACTAAACTCCCAGGTTATATTTAAAAGAAGGACTATGATAACCTGAAAAATTTTAAAGTTATTTCTAATATAATATATACTTAAAGTTCTTTAATGTATCGGTTTTTAAATCTTATATTTTGATGATTAAGATAAAAGCAAAACATAACCAATCTAATGAAAAATATAATCTCATAGCACTGAGAGTTGTAGGCATGTTATAAATATATGAAGTCAGTTTCATTTCTGACTTGCTTTGAAACCTTTCTTATGAATCATATATTTTAACAAATGGAGACTAATATATAAAATCTGCATCAAATTTTTATATTCTGACAGCTATTAAAAATAGAGGGAAAAACTGCAGTTTGACTAGCTAGATGCTAACTATAATGTTAAGGGAAAATTAGAAAAATTTAGAAGCTACAAAAATATAATGAACTAAAACTCCAAATATTATATGTATTGTAATTTTTTTACATCTTGGAACATAGCATTTGCTTTAATTGTTTATGAAATGACATATTATATGTGAATAAAAAATAAATGATAGAGAAATATTTTCCTATTGTAGCCTTCTAGATTAAAAAATTTGCTAATAAGCTAACTTTAATATTAAGGGGCACAATTGAAATAAAAATTTGCAGGATTTTACTGAAGACATATCTTTCTAACAAGGCTTTGGGTTTTTGTCTGTGTATTAGGATTTCTGAGTTATGTGATTTGAAAATCATGATATATCTTGAATGCCTTTTGAAATGACAAAATGTTTCTGTGGAAAAAATCAAACGTCATGTGCATTTTATTTTATATTTGGGTAAGGGAAAATAATATATGCTTGGGGAGAATTTTAGTTGTTGTTTTTGTGCATGTATCAAATACCAAACAATAATTTTTTTCTGTCCATCAGTTAATAGTCTGGTCATGTTACAGTTTGTGTATGTACATAGTAGATATTTAGCTTATATTGATGATACTGATCTTTAAAAATGATTGTTAGTCTTTAGTGAAATTATGGGCAAAATAATTAAAATAAATGCATTTAAAAACCGTTATTTTTAATTAATATGAGAAAGACTGAAAGAATTCATTCATGAATAAAATTTGTGATTGTGTGCTTTCTTAAAAGCATGAACTGTTTATTTTTAAAATTTTATTAAAATGTTTCTTTTACTTGTTACTGACATTTTAAAGTCAGAAAGGAATGAAGCATCTGTATATGCTATGTCTGATCCCCTTCCTATCCAGAGAGAGAAAGGGAAAGCAAAGTATGTTGTTGGCTCAATAGTTTTCCCCTAAAAAATTTAATTTGAAATTTAACAGGTATGTTGCCCATAATTAATTTTTTTACTAGTACTTATTTGGAGTTGCATGAGTTTCTAAAGTCAGTATATTTGAAGAAATTTGCCTTACATAAATTGAGATATGTCGAATATTGTGGGCAGTTACAGAATTGTCTTTCTTGTTGATCCTCAAAACTTAGAAAGCAGATTTTCAATTAACAGTGTTGAGTACAAAAATCTCTGGGCTATAATAATTTAGAAAAAGTGCCGGGAAACTATATATATATATATAAAAAGGCTAAGAGGACGATTAAATGAACCTAAGGGTACCCCTTCAGTGGTAAACATTTGACACTGTGAGGAGTTCCTCTGGAGATTAACAAATAGTACTCTGTCAGGGATAATTTTCTGGGCAGCTGAGGTTGTTTGTGTGATGTGGAAGGAGGCTGGGTAGCATAACTGCCACTGCTGGACAAAATTTCCCGAGTTCGTTTCGGATTGTGCGGGTGAAAGTAGGTGCAACAGTTTGGCTGGAGGAGGAGCGGGGGGAGCCAGGCTCGCCAGCCCCGAGCACGACAGGGTTAACCGGGCGGAGCCCGGTGCACTCTGGGAGTTGTAGGCCCGGGGCATTGTGGGAGTTGTCGTAAAACGCCCGCTTTCTTACTGTGATGGCCGCCTTCGGAGCAGGAAGGAGTGGGTTTCTGCCTTTCTGGGGGTCTTGGGGGGCTGTCGGGCGCGTTAGGAGGCCGCGGGCAGCCCCCCAGATTGCCCGGTGGCTGTTGATTGCGTCCCGGGGGGTGGGCGAGCGGCCTGAGGGGTTAACGTTGGGATCTGCTGTGGTTTCCCCGGTCGGGGGCTCTGGCGGCCCCGGGCTCGGCGAGGGGTCCCCGCCAGCCAGACCCTGCCGCTGGCTTTCTGCCCCCGAAGGTCGGGGTGGCCAGGACCCAGGCGTTTCGTGGTGTGCTCGGTGCTGTTGTGGTCTATGTCCCGCACCCTCTTCGTTCTTTGCAGCCTTTGGCCCTGTCCGTGTCGTCGTTGGTGCTTATGACCCCACTTGGGGTTAAGTTGGCTCCTTTTCCCGGGTCCTGTGGGGCATTGGGACGTGTGGGCCGCAGTGACCTGGGTGTCGTCTGTCTAGTTTGTGGAGTAAAAAATTGCCAGAGTCGGAGCGATTGCCTGAGCCTGAGAGAGTGGTTGCTGTTCTCGTGCAGGGAGTGAACTTTGCCCTGATTTCCCAAGGCTGAGAGGCAGTGCCCGACAGTTCCTACTTGTGAAATGCTTTTCTATGAACTCAGACGTGTTCCTAAGTCTCTGGGAGCTAGAGTGGAGTGTTTGCAGTTGTCTGTAGAAAGGTTTGTGTGCAAAACTGTATTTAAAAACCAGTGTTAGGGTCAGAAGTGTCATTAGGTCCAGAGAGCAAGTATCCTGGACTTCCTCGAGGGTTCTGGAATTGTTTGGGTTCTTTTATGGAAATTAGGTTTGCTTGCAGCTGTTATCTTACCCTTGGCTGACAGGGTTCTGTGCATGTTGGCACTCTGATCTTTAGTATCGGGTACTCTCTCAGCACTTAAGGCAAAATTGAGCACTGTGTATTGGCATGTAACTGCATGTGTTAGAACGTCAGGATAACATCAGATTGGCCAAGCACATCAGTACCTGTCTTACCTGCCCATACAAACCTGGAACTCACTTTCTGCCCCTTTGTGCTCTTTCATAAATTCTGTCTCATTTTTCATGGTCTGGGTGTTGTCTCCACAATTTGTGATCTAGCTGATCATGGAAACCCATTTTTCAGATCATACTATTTCCCCAAAAAGTCGACTTCGTGTCTAGAAAGTTTTTTTTTTTCACTCAAATTTATGAAGTAGGGTGTGTGTGTGTGTGTGTGTGTGTGTGTGTGTGTGTGTGTTACTGGGGTTCCTGGAAACCCTTCTACCTCCGGGCTACACTCCCAGACACCTATTTTTTATATTTTTATTTGGAAACAGGGTCTCGTAAGCCAGCGAGGCTGGCTTCAAACCTGCGCGATCCTCCTATCTCTGCCTCCCAAGCGCGGGGATTACAAGATGCACCACCACGCCCGGCTTGTTATTGGTATTTTGACGCATATAAAAACCCTGTCATTCTGCTAGATCACTTTCATATACTTTTATAATGCCCTTTGATGTGTGTGATAAATGGAGTTTTCCTGACTCCCCTCTTCTTTGAGTTTGCTTAGTATTTGAGGGCTTCAGAATGTAGCTGTGGTTGATTCTGTTGAAAGTGACAACTTCAGATTGATAGACTAAAATTACTGCCTTGCTAGCCAGGTCTCAGGACAGCATTTCCTTCTCTTGACCTAACCCTGGTATGTCTTAGAATATCAACTCCCTTATCTGGCCCAGTGGCACATGCCTGTGATCCTAGCTTATTCAGAGGCAGTGATAGGAGGATTTCAAGTTCGAGGCTAGCCTTAGCAACTTAGCAAGCCCCTGTCTCAAAATGAAAAATCAGAAGGGCTAGGACTTAGCTTAGTGATAGAGTGTCTCTGGGTTCTTTCCTAAGCACTCCCTGCTCCAAAGTGATCAGTTGAAATAAGGTTGGGAGATATTTTTAAACGATTCATACTGTCCATTTTTGTTATTGTTTGGTGATGATAAAATACTATTCAGTCTGGTGAATTGGTTTTGTATCTTAGAAAGTGTGAATTTGTAGAGTTTGTAGATTTGTAGAGTCATTGAAAATTAACCTTTGGTTATGGTTACTAGGATTACAGTGGGTGCTAGCAAAGGTTTTTTTTTTTTTTTTTTTTTTAAAGTTGCACAAATTTCTCATTGCCAAGTTATCTCTGACGTTAGCAGAACAGATGATTTGAGCCGGGTATGGTGGCTCACACTTGTAATCCCAGCATTTGGAAGGCTGAGACAAAAGGATGGTGGTTCGTGGCCAACCACAGCTACTTAGTGAGGCTCTTTGCAACCCAGTGAGATCCTGTTTCAAAATAAAGAATAAAAATTAGGGCTGCTGGAGGTGTAGCTCGGAGGTAGAATGCTCCTGGGTTCCATCCCCAGTACCACAAAAACAAAACAAAACAAAACACTGAAGGTGCTTTGTGAGTGGAAGGGTACTTATTTGGATATATTTAGAGATAAACTTGTGTCTGCATTTTCTCAGAGGGCTAGATGTTTATATATAAATATATGCATCTCTCTTGGATATAGGGAGGTTTTGTACCCAAGAATTCTGGCTCTTAATCCTCGAGATCTCTATTTGGTACTCTGCTTTCCATTTTTATTCCAATTCTGTCACTGTTAAGTTTTTAAAATGTAATATACAAAGGCAACAAAGGTTGTTTCAGAAAAAAAAAACCCCTATGGTAATATTACCCACTTAATATTTTCCAGAGAATATGATTTTTAAGGTGTGTGTGTCTGTGTGTGTGTATTTAATAGGTGTGTTCACAGCTGTTTTTTGTTTGTTTGTTTTTGGTACTAGGGATTGAACCCAGAAGCATTCTACCTCTGAGCTATATCCCCAGCCCTTTTAAAATATTTTGTTTTTCTGAAACAAGATCTCTCTAGGTCACTGAGATTCTTGCTAAATTGCTGAGGCTATCCTAAATCTGTGATCTTCCTGTCTCAGCCTTCCAAGTACTGAAATTACATGCATGCAGTACCATATTTGGTTTCAAATCTGTCTTTTTGGAACTTATGTTTTGCATGGTTTCAATGAAACTTTTTTCAGTGAGAAATAGCACCAAATGAGATATATATATATATATATATATATATATATATATATATATATATATATATATATATTTGGCCAGAGTGTTATAAATGAAAGGTTTTGGCTCCAGTGTTCATTCAAAAAAGAGATGCAAACTTACTTCCAAATAATAGAATTTGGGAGATGAAAAAAATTTCATATATTAACTTTAGACGTAGCTGGTGTAGAGACCTTTAGGGACTTAGATAGGAATATCTGTGTGGGGCTTTGACTCCAGTGCTTCCTAACTCCTGTATATAACTGTCGCCAGTGCTGACAGTAAGCAGTTCTTATGAGTGCACTTGTGTATCTGAACACTTATAAATGGGAAGGTGCATAACAAGATAACATATTACCCATTTACAGTTTGATCTTTTTCATTTATATTTTTGAAGAAGAAGAATTGTTTATTGTAGTTTGTGTACTTCTATGTGGTTTTCTTAAGTTAAATACATTTGGTTTTAAGTTGCAGTACTCTAAAATGGAGTGTCTCTCTATCCCCCACCTTCCCAGAGGGTAGTAAGGTTTATAAGGGATTTTTATTTTTCTTATTTTTTGCTTTTTTTTTTTTGTGGTGCTAGGGATGGAATCCAGATGCTTTCTACCTCCAGGCTACAACCCTGATCTATTTTATACTTTATTTGGAAATGGTCTCACTAAGTAGCGGAGGGCCTCACTAAGTAGCTGAGGCTAGCTTCGAACCCGTGCCATCCTCCTGTCTCAGCCTCCCAAGTGCAGGGATTACAAGCGTGCACCACCACGCCTGGCTTGAGATAAGGGATTTTTAAAAACTCCATGCTGGTCAATGATTTATTTTATTTGATTCTATATACCTATGCCTGCATTTCTAGGACAGAGTATGTTATCTCTGCGCGCGTGTGTGTGTATGTGTGTGTGTGTGTGTGAGATTTTCTTTTTTGTAAGTATATGTGGTACTGGGAATTGAACTCATGGGTGTTATAACACTAAGCTACACCCCTAGCCTTATTTTATTTTTGAAACAGGGTCTTATTAAGTTACCATGCTCTAGAACCTGGGCTGCTCTTGTCTCAGTCTCCAAATCTTTGATTGTAGGCACCAGGTTGGGCCATATATGTGTATATATTATTATTATTATTATTATTATTATTATTATTATTTTAGCAGTACAGGGATGGAACCCAGGGTATTCTACCTCCGAGCTACACCCCCTGCCCTATTTTTTATTCTTTATTTTGAAACAGGGTCTCACTGAATTGCAAAGGGCCTAAGTAGCTGAGGCTGGCCCCAAACCGCGATCCTCTGGTCTCAGCCTCCCGAATGCTGGAATTAAAAGCGTGGGCCACCATGCCCAGCTTTTTATTCTTTATTTTGAAACAGGATCTCACTGAGTTGCAAAGAGTCTCAGTAAGTAGCTGAGGCTGTCCTCGAACCGCGGTCCTGTCTCAGGCTTCCAAATGCTGGGATTTAAGCATCTGCCACCATGCCAGGCTCCCAGCATCTTAAAGAGTATTCATATGATTTTTATGGGCAGGACAGAGCAAATCAGCAGTTACTTCCAAATACTGAATATAGATTAAAATGTTAATTTATTTCCTTTGGAAAGGTGAGAACATATGCATATGTCCTATCACTTAAAGAATTCTGTATATGAAAGCTTCAGAAACCATAAGAGATCAATTTGCTTTATCCTCGGTCTTCCTTATTCGTCTTCTTATTTTTTTTTAAGTGTTTGTGGTATGAGGGATTGAACCCAGGGTCATTCCGTCTCTAACCTACAGCTCCAGCCCCAGCTGTATTTTATTTTATTTTCTAAGTTGCAGAGAGCCTTGCTGAATTGCTGCGGCTGGGCACAAACCTGCGATCCTCTTATCTCAGTCTCATGAATACTGGAATTATAGACATGGGCCACCACACCTGGCTCCTGGCCCTTATTTGTCTATTAATTCAACTTTCTCTCCTCAGTGTACCTGTGTGGTTCCAGAATTGAAAAAAAAAAATTCCCAAATCATTTTCTTCAACTTTTTTTTGGTGTGTTTGGTACTGAGGCTGGGGGTGTAGTCTAGAGGAATTCTACTTCTAAACTATACCCCCGCCTTGTTTCATATTTTTGAAACAAGGTCTTGCTAAGTGCTGAGGGTAGCCTTAAAACTGTGATCATCCTCCTATCTCGCCTCCCAAGTACTGGGATTCAAGGCACATGCCACCACCTACAACCACTCATTTGGGAATGGATCCGCCAGCCCCAGCTGCCCTAGTTGTTGCTGTGTAAATGAGAGGAGCCATCAATTGGAGCCCTTCCTATTTTCTGACCCTTAAAACCATGAGTAAAATAAAATGGTTCCTTGTAAGCTTCTAATGTTTTGGGTGGTTTGTTATGCAACAATAGAGAACTTGAACACACTGGATAAAAGTTCAAATTTTATAACATCTAAACAATATGGGAGAATATATTTGCATGTCTTAACTTGACAAATAGTATTTTACACTAGACAAGGAATACTTAGATCATCAAAGAAAAATATAAGCGCCCCAAAGAAAAATTTGCTAAGGTTATAAATGGGCAGTTTTTAGAAGAGTAAATCTACCAAGCTAACAACAAAAAGATATGCTCAAATTCATTAGTAGTCGGGAATTCAGATTAAACAATAATTTCTTTATATGCAGTACATCAACAGAAATTTAAAAAAAAGTTGGTGCTGTTAGGATGGGGCTAGAAATTCATGCAGTAAGCTGGGCATGGTGGCGCACGCTTGTAATCCCAGCACTTGGGAGGCTGAGACAGGAGGATCGCACAGGTTCGAAGCCAGCCTCAGCTACTTAGTGAGGCTCTCAGCAATTTAGTGAGATCCTGTTTCCAAATAAAATATAAAATAGGTTTGGGAGTATAGCCTGGAAGTAAAGCCTCTGGGTTCCACCCCTAGTACCACCAAAAAAAAAAAAAAAAAAAAAAAAAAAAAAAAAAAGAAATTCATTCACTGATAGCATATAAGGTGGTAGAGCCATTCTGGAGAGCACTCTTGGCAAAATTTAGTTAAGTAGAAATATTGTTTATGGGTATATGGCCTAAAGAAATTTTAAGTTCAAGCTGGGTGTGGTGGCGCATGCTTGTAATCTGAGCATTTGGGAGGCTGAGACTGGAGGATCTCAGTTCATGGACAGCCTCAGCTACTTAGTGTGTCCATTTGTGACTCAGTGAGACCCTAAAAATTAAGAATAAAAAATAGGGCTGGGGATGTGTAAAATTAGGGCTTGGAGGTAGAATGCCCCTGGGTTCCATCCCCAGTACCGCAAAAAAAAAAAAAAAAAAAAAAAAAGAAATCTCAAGTCTAAAGGAACAAATATGAAAATATTCATCACATTTTTGGGTGGCAGAGGCTTAGATCTAAACTTCATTCATTACTGGGGAATTATATAGGTAAAATCTGATTAGATGCACATATATTAACTATGTACAAATAGGACTATATTTATCTACAACATACTGATGGTGTTTGATGATAATGATCAACAGTGGAACCTATAGCAGTACAATTTGTGTAAGTTTGAAATATATACGCAAGAATGTTTTGTAAAATTTTCAAACAGATGTGTCAAAGACATTGGAATAATAGCTTTGGAAGAAAACAGGAGTGGAGAATGAAATAAAAGATAAAAAGAAATGGCAGCATTAATGGGTGTACAGAAAACCAAGGCATAAAGTTGATTAGATTTTTATGTTGGAGGCCCAACAATAGTTCCTCTCTCCAAGAAAAGATTATAATTCTCAAGTAATCAATGTCAATTGGCAAATACCAGAAGTACTTTTTTTTTTTTTTTTTTTTTTTTGCAGTACTGGGGTTGGAAACCAGGGGCATTCTACCTCCTACAATGGCCCAGCCCTATTTTTTATTCTTTATTTTGAAACAAGGTCTCACTGAGTTGAAAAGGGGCCTCACTAAGTAACTCAAACTTTCCATGAACCCAGATCCTCCTGTCTCAGCCTCCCAAAGTACTGGGATTACAAGTGTGCGCCACCATGCCCAGCTGGCAGAAGTACTTCTTAAATCAGTCACACTTGAGAGAAATTTTTTTTTTTTTTTTTTTTTTTTTTGGCGGTACTGGGGTTCCTGGAAGCCCTCCTATCTCCGGGCTACACTTCCAGACCTATTTTATATTTTTTATTTGGAAACAGGGTCTCTTAAGCCAGCAAGGCTGGCTCCGAACCAGCGCGATCCTCCTGTCTCCGCCTCCCAAGCGCGGGGATTACAAGCGTGCGCCACCACGCCTGGCCTTGAGAGAGAATTTTTTTTTTTTTTTTTTTTTTTTTTTTTGTGGTACTGGGGTTCCTGGAAGCCCTTCTACCTCCGGGATACACTCCCACGGGATACACTCCCAGACCTATTTTTTAACATTTTTATGTGGAAACAGAGTCTCTTAAGCCAGCAAGGCTGGCTTCGAAGCAGAGCGATCCTCCTGTCTCCGCCTCCCAAGCGCGGGGATTACAAGTGTGTGCCACTACGCCCGGTGAGAGAGAAATTTTTAAATGAGATAAGTACTCACAAAACTGTGATTTAACAGGAAATCTCATATTTTGTTGTAAATGTAAAAATTGGTATAACCATTATTAAAGACATCATCAAGTTCCTTAAAAATGTTCATAACCTAACAAAAAACAATTGTAAATTATTGAAGAAACAAATATCACCTAAATGTCATTAGTAAACATAAAGTACCTAGGAATAAATATAAAATATGTAAGACCTGTACACTGAAACTACTACCAAAAGAAGTTAAAGACTCAATATTGTGAGCTGTACCATGCTCATGGATAGAAGACTCAGTAGTGTTAAGATTTTGACTTCAAATTGATCTTTAGACTTAAAGCAATTCCAGTCAAAATTCCAAGTGGCTTAAATTCCTTATTTATTCTTTATGAAATAAAATAGGTAATTCTAAAATTTGTATGGAAATGCAAAGATTTTCTAGAGCCAAGGTAAGAAGAACCAAATTGGAGGACTTACAGTATGAGGTTTTAAAACTTTAAAACTGAAATAGTCAAGACTGTGGTTTTTAATATGATGATAGAGCCGGGCATGGTGGCACATGCTTGTAATCCCTGAACTTGGGAGGCAGAGACAGGAGGATCGCGCAGGTTCAAAGCCAGCCATGCTGGCTTAAGAGACCCTGTTTCCAAATAAAAATATAAAAAATAGGTCTGGGAGTGTAGCCCAGAGGTAGAAGGGCTTCCAGGAACCCCAGTACCACCCACACACACACACACACACACACACACACACACACACACACACAATATATATATATATATATGATAGACATAAATTAAAGGAATACAACAAAATGGAGATGCACATTTATCACCAAGGGATTAAAAAAAAAGGTCAAGGTAAGTTGGTAAGAAAAGATAATCTTTTTCAGAAATGGTGCTGGAATAGTTGGAATATCCATATGGAAAGAGATGAGCCTTATTCTTTATCTCATGCTATATTAAAGATTAACTTGAAATAAATGATAAACCTGAATATAAGTGCTCAAACTATTAAAAAAACATAAAAACTAGAAGGTTAGATACCACTCAGCCACCAGCCATTGATGCCGTGAACATGAGGATTAAGAAGCAGTCCAGACCTACACCCTGGCTGTGAAAAAAGCCTGAGATAGACACTCCCGCTCAGACTCCCTGCTGAGACACTCATTTTCTACCTAGAAGAGACTTGCTCTTTAGATTGCCCACTAATGTACATCTCCAGTTTTTCTTTTTGTCTTTTTATCTAACTCTAACCCTAACCCCCCAGTTTTTCTAATAAAACCTCTGTCCAGTAATACACACACACACACACACACACACACACACACACACACACACACGTGGGGAGGTTGGGTTGTCACAGGCCTGTGATCCCAGCCAGGGAGGCTTAGAATGGAGGATCACAAGTTCAGGGCCATCAGTAACTTAGGAAAACCCAGTCTTGAGACGAGTGGTGTAAGCTTGTAATACTAGCACTTTGTAGGCTGACACAGGAGAATTGCAGGTTTGCAGCCAGCCTCAGCTACTTGATGAGGCCCTCCATAACTAGTTTCAAACCCAGTTTAAAAAATAAAGAAAAATGCCGGGCATGGTGGTGCATGCTTGTAATCCCTGCGCTTGGGAGGCGGAGACAGGAGGATCACGCAGGTTTGAAGCCAGCAGCGCTGGCTTAAGAGACCCTGTTCCCAAATAAAAATATATAAAAATAGGTTTGGGAGTGTAGCCCGGAGGTAAAAGGGCTTCCAGGAACCCCAGATCCACCAAAAAAAAAAAAGGACTAGGGGTGTAGCTTAGAGGTAGAATGCTCCTGGGTTCTACTCTCAGTACCACACGCACACACACACACACACACACACACACACACAACCCCCCACAAAAACAGACCCTATCTCAAACAATAGAAATGACTGAGGGGATAGTTTAGTGATAGAATCCTCCTGGGTGTAATCCTCAGTTCTGTAAAAAAAAAAAAAAAAAAAAGAGGGGGGAACATGAAGAAACTCAGAGATGATGGAAGGGTTGCATGTCCTAATGGTAGAGGGTATGCAATAACTTCAGTGATTTAACAACAATCACTGAATAGGGCTGGTGATGTGCCTTAATGGTAGAACATTTGTGAAGTTATGGGTTTAATTCCCCAATCACATGCCCCCCTAAAATATTAGCTGAGGTGCAGTGATGCATGCCAGTAATCCTAGTACTAGAACTGAGACAGGAAGTAGCAAGGGCCATCCTTAGCAATGTAGCAAGACTGCAACTTAGTGAGATCTTTTTTTTTCTTTTCTGATGGTACTGAGGGTGGAATCCAGAGGCTTTCTACCTCCGGGCTATACTCCCAGACCTATTTTATATTTTATTTGGAAACAGAGTCTCACTAAGTAGCCGAAGTGAGGCTGACTTCGAAACTGTGCGATGCTCCTGTCTCAGCCTCCCAAGTGCAGGGATTACAAGCGTGCACCACCACGCCCGGCTGAGATCTTATTTCAAACACAACACAAATAAATACAAATAAAAAGGGCTAGGAGTTTAAAAAACAACACCAGCATAAGTAAAAAATAGGCTGTGGTATAGAATGGAGGTAAAATACCCCTGGGTTCAACCCCTAGTACCCCCCCCCCCCCGCCCATATACAAAACTGAGGAATATCTGGTGGTATAAAGGAACTGTGGTTAACTTTTAAAGTGAGATAATGGTTTTCCAGTAATATTGCATCTCTCTGATCATTCTTCCAGTCACATCTGCCTTTCTGATCAGAACTGGAAAAGGTTCTCCAATTTAAATACTCATATGATTAGATTAGGTATCTGGATAATCTCCTTTTCTCAAAGTCCTTAATCAGATCCTATCATTACAATGTGTTACCTTATAAGGTAACATTCACAAACTCTAGGGGTTAGGGGATAGATATTTTTTGGGGTCATTATTCTACCTATATATATATATATATAATGTGTATATCATTATATATACACATACACACAAAGACTGATATATAGTGAATTTTTAAAGTTACATAGGAATTTTCTCAAAGCATTTGAAATAAACATAAGCAAAACTAGTGTCTCTCAAAACAGAAGCAGTCATTTTAGAAAGAATGAAGGTTTTTTTTTTTTTTTTTTTTTGGTGGAACTGGGGTTCCTGGAAGCCCTTCTACCTCCGGGCTACACTCCCAGACCTATTTTTACATTTTTATTTGGAAACAGGGTCTCCTAAGCCAGCGCGCGTGGCTGGCTTCGAACCCGTGTGATCCTCCTGTCTCTGCCTCCCAAGCGCGGGGATTACAAGCGTGCGCCACCACACCCGGCAGAATGAAGTTTTCAGTGTATGTTGTTAATACATTGTGGTGGCGCAGATGGGTTCAATCCCCAAAACAAAAACAATAAAATAAGGAAAATCAGTTAATGTGTCAAGATTTGATATGTCAAGGGAGAGTATGAGGCAAGCATCTCGCCCTGCCCAACCGCAATTCCCAGAGAGCCACAGCTGTGAGCCATCAGCAGCCAGTACTTTTAGCAGGTGGGGGAATTCATGTCTCAGTCCTGGATTACAGATGTGCACTTATATATATTATGCTCTTATTAAATAGAGCTAAAAATAAGCACAACTAAATAATATATTTTTTCTATACATTTTCATATATTTGTGATAAAATTACATATGGGATAGGTTCTTGAGTTGCATGGTGAGTTCACTACAGTATGTAATCTTTATACAATCTTTTGCACGCATCAATATTTTATAAGAATAATAAAGGGAAGAAAGGAAGAAACCTGGCAAAAGTAATAAAGAAAAAGTAGCTAGAATTTTTAGAAAGAAAAATGGGTAAAGATAGCAAGCTTTGGCAAGGATTGGTGGCGCACACTTGTAATCCCAACATTCGGGAGGCTGAGACTGGAGGATCATGGTTTGTGGACAGCCTCAGATACTTAGGCCCTGTGCAACTCACGGACCCTGTTTCAAAATAAAGAAAATAATAATATTTAAAAAATAGGGCTAGGGGTGTAACTCGAAGGTATAGTGACCCTGGGTTCCATCCCCAGTACCGCAAAAAATAAATAAATTAAAAAATAAAAAATAAAAAAAGGTAGCAAGTTTTGAATCCATTGCTAAAGTAAGCATTCAAGTGAAGAAAAACTTTGGAAAGCCCTCTTTTATTTACTTTGCTTGCGTAACTAAAATTTGGGTTTTGTCTGGCAGAATGATGCTCATAAATGATCATGGCTTTCCCTTTCACCTAGTTTTAAACTGGTTTGTTTACCATAGCACTATTTTTTTTTTCTCTCAAAGTGGATGCATTCTGGGTAAGTGAGCAGATCTGCTGATGCTATCAAGAAGATCAGACTGGGTGGGGTGACACACCTAGAATGCCAGCACCTGAGAGGCTGAGAAGGAAGAAACACAGGTTAGAGGCCAACTGAGGCAACTCAGTGAGACTTGGTCTCAAAACTTAAGCAAATGAAAAGGGTTGGGGCTAGAGCAGTAGCTGGGGGTACAGCATCCCTGGTGCCACCAAAACCAAACCAAAACAAACCCAAAACACTGTTAATGTGTCAAGATTTCAGGATGGTATTCTTAGTGGTATATTATTGAGTGGAGAAAAACATGAATTATGATCACAGTTTTCACTTTTTCTTTTTGCATTGGAGATTAAATTTAGGGGAATTCTATCTCTGAGCCTTTTATTTCTTATTTTGAAACAGGGTATTGCACAATTGCTGAGGATGGCAATCTTTTGATCCTTCTGTCTCAGCTTCAGGTGTGTACCACTGCACTTGACTACAGTTTTTACTTTAAAAAAGATACATGGATAGCCGGGTGTGATGGTGTATGCTTGTAATCCCTGCGCTTGGAAGGCAGAGACAGGAGGATCGAGACCCTTTTTTTTTTTTTTTTTTTTGGTGGTACTGAGGTTCCTGGAAGCCCTTCTACCTCCGGGCTACACTCCCAGACCTATTTTTACATTTTTATTTGGAAACAGGGTCTCCTAAGCCAGTGTGCGCGGCTGGCTTCGAACCTGCGCGATCCTCCTGTCTCTGCCTCCCAAGCGCAGGGATTACAAGCGTGCGCCACCACGCCCGGCCAGGGAGTTATATTCACTCAGACATCCAAGGTGTTTTGTTTTGTTTTGTTTTTTTAAAAAAAAGGAGACCCTGTTTCCAAATAAAAAAAATGTAAAAATAGGTCTGGGAGTGTAGCCCGGAGGTAGAAGGGTTTCCAGGAACACCAGTACCACCAAAAAAAAAAAAAAAAAAAAAAAAAAAAGATATATGTGCTGGGTGTCTCAGAACTTGGGAGGCTAAACAGAAGGACCACAGGTTTGAGGCAAGCCTCAGCAGCTTAGCAAGACCCTCAGCAACTTATTGAGACTGTTTCAAAATAAAAAATAAAAAGGATTTGGGGGGCTGCTCAGATGTAGAAAGCCCCTGGTTCAATCCCTAATACCAAAAAAAAAGTACATGTATAATACGATTGCTAATCATTATTAGTGTGAATAGGAAATAGAGTGGCATACTCTTCCATTTGAAGTAATTCTGTGAGCCTCTGAAGTGAAAAAATATGGAAAATAGTAAAGTTGTCTTTTGAATCTCGTTTCAAAATGGCTGATTTCATTTTGTTTGAGAGGTATATTTACAGAAGTCTCCATGAAGTGTGAGCCCAAGTTCTGTTACTAAATAGGTGGTAGGGTAGAAAGAGCCCTGGTATTTTCTGGATGGCTTGTTCCTAGAACTAGCTCTGCTGTACTAACTTGGTCCTTGCCAAAGAAGTTCAACTTAAAGAGCCGGTTTCCTTGTTGGAAAAGTAGGGTTGTTGTTGTTATGTTTGAATGGGATAACGTATGTAAAGCCACTCTAAAAATGATAATGCAATACTGAGACATACTATTTCTTCCCTATGAAATATTATTTGTTAAAAATTAAATATTTAACTTTTTGGAAGCCTCTTAATTTCTAATGCTAAAGATTCGGTTTCTTTTAAATTGGTTTGTTCATCACAGACTTTTTTTTCCCTCCACTCAGGACTGGACAACTGAATTTAAAGGCTCAATATGAACCCTGTTTATAAACAGCTGAGGATGTGATAGAAGACAGAACTGTCAAGAATATGTAAGTTTTGTTAAACAGCCAAATGAAGGACTCAGCTCTCGTCCCAATTAATTAAGCATGATGGTATCCTTAAAAATTCTGAGCTTCTATGAAATTCTCCAGTTCACTATATGGAACTACTCTTGAATTCATCATGAAAATCTGACTTAAAGCTCAATTTACAGAAATACTGAAAGTGAATGTCAAATTAAATGGGAATATGGGTAAACTAATGTGATACGATGTTGTTGCTTAACTTTTTGCATATTAAAGACTATTCTGAACTGTGGTTCTTTTAAATAAATGATCCTGAAATCTAATGTAGTTGTGTCTGAGTATGTTTTTTGTATAACTAAATTACTAAATATTCCTAGAGACTTTTTAAATTCTCCTTTAGTTGTTGTGTTTTTGTTTGTGTGTGTGTGTGTGTGTGTGTGTGTGTGTGTGTGTGTGTGTCTGGGAATGGAACCCAGGGGCATTCAACCTCCAAGCTATACCCTCTGCCCTATTTTTTTATTCCTTATTCTTTGTTTCTTTCTTTATTTTTTTGGTGGTACTGGGGATGGAACCGTTCTACCTCCGGGCTACACTCCCAGACCTATTTTTATATTTTATTTGGAAACAGGGTCTCTTAAGCCAGCGAGGCTGGCTTCGAACCTGCGCGATTCTCCTGTCTCTGCTTCCCAAGCACGGGGATTACAAGCGTGCGCCACCACGCCCGGCTTATTCTTTATTTTGAAACAGGTTCTCACTAAGTTGCAGAGGGCCTCACTCAGTAGCTGAGGCTGACAGCGAACCACGACCTCCAGTCTCAGCCTCCCGAATGCTGGGCTTACAAGTGTGCACCACCACGCCCGGCTTTAGTTATTAGCTTTTTATGTGTCCTTTTCTGAACTGGTTTGGAGTCGTATTCATAGCCACACCTTTTTGGTGTGAATCCCAGTTCTGCCACTTAATCTCTTCAGTGTCCATAGGAAAGTCATTTAAAGGCTTCAAGTTTTGCTCATTAGTAAATGCTCAGCTTGCTCATCTGCAAAATCGGGATAAGATTAGTACTTAGCGCTTTGAATACAATGTCTGTCTGCCAATCACAGCTACTGATTAAATAGCATTTTCCCCACTTCACTGACATAGGATTTGAATGCTTAGTGGTTAAGGCTATGTACAATCATACAGCTAATAAGAGGTGAAGTCAGGATCTGGTCACAGATGACCTGACACCGAAGCCCAGAATTTTGTAATAATGGTTTCTCTTTGGGAAGCTATTATGGGTTCACATATTAGGTTAACTTCTGTCTATCTGTTACTTTTTAGTACAGAGTACTGATGAATAAGAGTGGGCCAGCAGTATAGGGTCTTGTATACATTAAAGTTTTCAGAGACTCATAAAATTTATTCAGAGACAAAAGATTGCTGTTCAATTCCAAGTATGATCATCTGAACTCAAAAGGGGCTTCTAAGGCACATAGTAATTTACTTTGTGGAAAGCACTGTTATTTCTTTGAACCACAATCCTTCTGTCTCAGCCTCCCAAATGCTGGGATTACAAGTATGTGCGGCCATGCCTGGCCTTCCACTGTTATTTCTTTTAGTAGATAAAACAATATTCTGAAAAGGAGGCTGAGGTGCTCAGAATAAAATGTATATATTTTTATTAAATTTTTAAAAAATTTTATTGGTGCATTATAGTCATACATCTTAATGGGGTACAGGATGGTATAAATGTGTACTTTTTTTGTGTGTGGGTCTGAGGGTGAGACCCAGGGACATTCTATCTCCGAACCACACCCCCTGCCCTATTTTTTATTCTTTATTTTTAAACAGGGTCTCACTAAGTTGCAGAGGGCCTCACTAAGTAGCTGAAGCTGTCTGCGAATCCTCCGGTCTCAGGCCTCAGCCTCCCAAATGCTGGGATTACAAGCATGCACCACCACACCCAGCTAAATATGTACATTTTTGATAAAGATTATTCCTGTTAGCAGGGTGCAGTGGGGGCACATCTATAATCCCAGTACTTGGAAGGCTGAAACAGAAAGATCATAGGTTCAAGGACAGCCTCAACAATTTAGGAGACCCTTGGCAACTTAGACCCTGTTTCAAATAAAAATAAAAAGGGCTCTGAGGATAGCTTGGAAGTGTAATGCTCCTGGGGTTAATCCCCAGTACAAAAACAAAACAACAAGAAAAACTCAGGTACCAGATAAAATCATGTAGGAGAATTGTATAGAGAAGTAAAGAGAACAGGGGTCTGAGCAAGAAGGCATTGCATCATTTGGAGACCAGTAAGAGGAGCCAGCAAAGGACTCTGGGAAGAAGCAACTGGTAAGATAAAACGGGTCAGCCACTGTTGAATCGTAGAGTGGGAGGAGGACTGAGAGTTGACCATTTGTTCCTTACTGTATACCCAGTATACAGCTCAGTGACTGGCATGGAAGTAGAACACAATAATATATTAATATATGCTGAAGGAATTTTCACAGGGGCATTCTACCTCTGAGCGACACCCCCCAGCCCTATTTTTTATTCTTTATTTTGAAACGGAGTCTCACTAAGTTGCGGAGGACCTCACTAAGTAGCTGAGGCTGGCCACGGACCATGATCCTCCTGTCTCAGCCTCCAAATGCTGGGATTACAAGCGTGCGCCACCACGCCCGGCCTACTTCTTGGTCATTCAACAGTTGTTGGGTTCCTTTAGGTTCCAGCCACTGTTCTAGATCCCATGGATTCATAGCATAGCATCTCTGGTGATCATGGATGCTATTACCCGCCACATGCATACTTACATGTACAACAAGAACACGTATTGTTGTTTTATAAGAACCCTTTTTGTCTTCCACCCTATCCTAAGGAAAATGGAACTGAGGGTATTTTGTGGTGAACAGCGATGAGCTGCAATGTATAAATCTGGAGCTACACTATAGGCAATGAAATTAGGAAGAGGAAGAGGCTACGGGAGAGGAGTGGTGGTACTTTGCTTAACAGCAGCAGCCCCAGCCACAGACATCAAATTCAATTAAAACAAAATATGGTGCCACCTCCACTCATACGGCTGAATTCTGCCAATTACCAATTTATGAACACTTCCAGGTTTATGGTTGTATCAAATCTGATTAAGAGTGGAGAAAGAATTGGGGGATGGACAGCAGGGATAAGGCTCAAATAAAATCTTTCTTTCTTATTTTTCTTCTTTTTATTTTTTTATTTTTTTGCGGGTCTGGGAATGGAGCCCAGGAGCATTCTACCCCCGAGCCACACACCCCCCCTGCCAATTTTTTATTCTTTATTTTGAAACAGGGTCTCACTAAGTTGCAGAGGGCCTCACTAAGTAGCTGAGGCTGGCTGCGAACCCCATCCTTCCGTGTCAGCCTCCCGAATTCTGGGATTACAAGCACGCGCCACAACGCCCAGCTATTCAAACCAATTGTTTTAAAACTATGAAGTTGGCTTCCAGATAAACTGTATTGTTGCCTTTTAGTATTACTACTGCTTGACCAAGAAAAGCCTTGAAGTATTGAACCAGCAGCCCTTACTAAGAATAAATTTTAGGTATCTTATGTGAGTCCAAATCCATGCTAGGAAAGGACAGAAAATCTTGGAGTGAGGAATTTCTTTTCCTTACCTCGCGGCCTTTCCTTCTTTCCTTCTGGAACTTGGCTGAAGTAGTCTTAGGCCACTACTGGAACAGCACACCTCTGCGTCCCCTCACAACTCCACTGCCTCTTTGCACAAAAACGGAGAAGAAAAGTAAAATTAAAAATCTCCAAATCCTCTCAGGGTCACTTAAAAGGTAGATTCCCTTTTCAAACTAATTGTTCCACAAGCTGCGTTCCTAGTTTTCATTGACCTTACGGCTTTTATGCCGTTGGGTATTAGCCTTATTTGACGCCATCAAACTACTTGCCTTGAACTCCAAATCGTTGGGAACTAGACCTTTAAAGCTCAGTGCGAGCGGGTAGAAGTCCATCAGGAATCGGAGCGATTGCGTGCGGAGGGGAAGGCTTGGAAACTAAGAGGCTCCAAGCCTTTATCTGGAAAGTTTATGGGAACAATGACAGCACACTAACAATGATATGCAAGTGTTTAATATAAAGGCGAAAATAAATCCCTGGCTCCACGCCCACTTCTTACTACACACTTTCTATTCGCCAGCATTTCTCAGATCCCGTTCCGGTTTCAAACCAAAGCTAAACCTGGCTGGATTGGACTGGCCAATCCGAGCTCAGTCATCCGTAGTCGCGAGGACAGCCGCAGCCAATAAGAGACTGGGGCCCTTTGGTGGGGTGAGAAGTGCCTCCCGGGAGCGGAATCCTGCAGGCCTTGGTGACGTAGTGGGCGGGGCCGAAACTTGATTGGCAGGTGAGCGACCCACAGGCTTAGAACCGAACCGCCGCACGTTGCGTGCGGGCGGGGCGCGGAGGCGGGGCCGTGAAACTGATATTAGCCAATGGATGACGCGCTGTGTGCAGTAGGAGAGGAAGATAACCAATAGCGGTACAGACATGGCGTCGTGGGCGGGACTTAGGCTCAAAATACTCCAGGAAACGCGTCTGCTAGCGTCGTCCGCTCCGTCACGGCGGGCACCTCCTGCTGGCTTCATTCATTCGTTTTTTTCATTCACGGAGGTAGTGAGGCCTACTCGAAAGCCATGGAGAGCGCTCTCCCTGCTGCCTGCTTCCTGTACTGGGTGGGCGCGGGCACCGTGGCCTACCTGACCCTGCGCGTCGCGTACTCGCTCTTCGAGGCCCTTCGGGTCTGGGGTGTGGGTAACGTGGCGGGGGTCGGCCCGGGGCTCGGTGAATGGGCAGGTGAGTCGGATGCAGCGCGGCGCCCTCGCTCTAGCTGCTGACCGCGGTCGGCGCGGCCTGGCAGCACTGACCAGTTCCGGGCCCGGCGCCTGGCCATCACCCTCTCCAGCTCTCCTCCGTCCCCAGGTTTCTGCGTCTGGTGCACCCGCCCTAGCCATTGTAGGCTTGCTTAGACTTCTGGTAGAGTTTAGATATACCAAGTACATTCCTGGCTGAACTCGGAATCTGAAGTGCAGTTTGGTAGTTGGGAAAAAAAAAAAATCTGGTTTGACTCTTTGGGGCTTGTGTGCTTTAAATGTTTAGGATTGGTGGCCAGAGTCACCGGACTTGCTAGCCGCCTTGGTCCGCCCCTTCTGAGTTCTTTACAATAAAAGTTTTTGAAAACCGATCCTGTGCTAGGGATGAAAAGCATTCCTTGGACTTGTTAGGGATGCAAGACGCTGGGTTTCAGCAGCTCTGATCTGCGGGGAACCGTGGCTCCTCAGTTATTCGGATCAGCTTGTTTTACCAAGCCCCCTTTAAAAATCGATTCCGGGGTCGCAGTGAGTGACAAGAACTACTCCGCCCCAAAACAGTAGCTCTTCATGTTGCTAATATGCAGAGAAATATTTTGCAGAATGACGTTTATAGGAAAAAGTAGCCCCACGAAGTTGGAGCTACTTTTCATCCAGTTGGGAGAATTTTTCATCCAGTTGAAGAATTTTTAAACAATGGAGGGCGAAAGTCAGACAAGAGAATATGACCAGCTACGTTGGGGCACTCCTGGAATCCCAGTACTTTCAAGACTGAGACACGATTGTCGCAAGTTCGAGGCCAGCCTTTAGAATTAAGCGGGATCCTGTTTAAAAAAAAAATTAAAAAGGGCAGACGATCTAGTTCAGTGATAGACCACCCCAGGTTCAGTCGCCATTACCACACACACACAGATCCGTAAACTACTCGTTTGCGGCTCCCCCTACCCCCCTGCTTTTTCCCCCCAACTTTTCCTCTGTTTAGCCTTTTTTTCTTAAAAAACAAAACAAAAATGATTGCTTATGATATGCTTGTGGTTTTTTTTATGCGATTCTTCACTTTGGCGTTCTATAATGGCATGTTCACTTTTTAAGCATTTTACTGCCTTTGGTGTGGTTTGTGGCTGCTTGCAGATTAAGATTAAATAAGATGCAAAAATAGTGTTACACCACGTTTTTTACTTTGTTCATTTAAAAAAACACACATTTAAACAACTTGGTAGGAAAGGCATAGTAAGTTGACCTTCTGGGACAGCAACATAAATATTAGGCTAAAACATCTCATGTAGAAATGAGTGTGCCAGATCTTTCCGCAACGTGATAATTGTGGAAGTAATTGACATTATGATACTTTTCACAATCACTTGTTTTCCTTTGATAGTCTCTAAAAAAATAGTTCTGGACTTGATTAGAGTTAAATTATAATTTCACAACTGACTTGTGCAATTTCTTTGTCAGCTGGAAAAACTTGTTTGTGGACTCAGGCAACAGTTACACAAGACAGTAATGCCACAGGGAATCGGCTATCAAGATAAAAAAATGTAATTTGCAATCGAAGACTAGGGTTGATAACTTTTTAAAAAAACTGTTTAAAATTGGCCATTCTGGCTAAGAACTCAAATGATGAGTCCAGTCTATCAGTGTCTAACTACGTAGTACAAGTCCAGTAACGTTGGCATTTCATAAGTAACACTTGCATTGAGAAGGCTAACTGATCAAATAGGGAAGGGTTTATAGAAGATTTAGAAATGAAATTTGAATTAGACATTGGAGCTGCAGATAGGATTGTGGTATCATTGTTGAAACGAAATATTGTTGAGTTCAATTTACTTTTGATTGTTGGAAAAATCTTAAATTTTAAGTGTTTGGGCAGAAGCGATCAACTAGTTATTTCTAACATTATTGACATGTGGTCTGGATCTTAAAACTACTTCCCTAGTGTTTCCAAACCCAGGAAAACTTGAGAAACAAAGAAAAGTAGGATGAGAACATTTTAAACATGTTTTTTGTATCCGTTTAAATGGTATGAAAACTAGCGGAGGTGCCACTTAAATAATTAGGATTAAATTGTGATTAAAAATGGATAATTTGTCGAAGCAAAGTTATGGTAGTTTGAATTAATATTCTATGCAAATAGTACTAATAATTTGGTCCCCTTAAAGAATTTCAAGCTGGGCGTGGTGGCGCACGCTTGTAATGCCCGCGCTTGGGAGGCGGAGACAGGAGGATCACAGTGGTTCGGAGTCAGCCTCGCTGGCTTAAGAGACCCTGTTTCCAAATTAAAAAAAAAAAAAATAGGTCTGGGAGTGTAGCTCGGAGGTAGAAGGGCTTCCAGGAACCCCAGTACCACCAAAAAAAAAAAAAAAAAAAAAAATTTTTTTTTCAAGAGTCTGTTTATTCCTGTGCAACCTTTGAATAATGTTGGTGGAAGATAGCATTAGGGAGACATTGCCAGCTTTGCACTACTGTTACCCATTGAATATTTTCCTCTCCATAATCAATGAAATATTTTAAATCGTCAACAGTAATGTATGTTACGTTGATAGTGCACTTTATTTTTGTTACTCTTAAGTCTCTTCATGTGCGTAAGTCATCTGAGGCAGATGAATGCTGAGGCAGAATGAGCAAGGCCTTCATTGGGTTTGAAGGGGAGTATGATAACACTTTAAATTCATTAATCTCTTCACTAAAATGACTGTTGAGTGCTGATCAAGGTCCGACGAGATGGCAAATTGTAATTAAATGTACAGATTGTGGAGGGCAGAAAAGGCATGTGGTTCTGTGAGTTTGGGAGTGACTAGGTCCCAGAGCTGTCCTGGGAAGCAGTTCCAGAGCTAGCCCTATATTATTTTTATTTTGAAACAGGGTCTCACTAAGTTGCGAAGGCTGGCCTTGAACCCGTGATCCTCCCATCTTCGCTTTCCAAGTACTGGGATTAAAGGCGTGTGCCACCATGCCTGGCTGGAAGAACATTCTTAAGAGGAGGAATAGCAGGTGTTAAATTCTGAAGGCAGGAAAGAGCAAGGCCTGAATGAAAGGAGGCCTGAGTGGAGCCTGGAAAGGGTGGGCATGATGCTCCATAGGACTGAAGAGGCAGGAAGGGCAGAAGGCAGGCTCTTTAACCTATGTCTCAAGAGCAATGGAAGCAGTTGAAAGGAATTGAAACAGAAGGATAGCCTTGTTGAGTTTGCAATTGTAAACAGAATTTATTCTAATGGCCTCCCTGAAGTTGCTGCTTACCCTACATGAGAAAATATTGCTGTATAGGGATGACTGGTCCATGTTATTCAGATAATCTCAGTTAAGATTGCTTCTTTTAACAAAAGCTAATTTATAGTTCATGGTAAGGGAGGCCAATTTCAAGCACTTGTTGGTCATCATTTCTCAGACTCCATTTCTCTCGGGGAAAATCGAATCATTGTGGTGTGGGAAGTTCTTTTACCAGAGACAAATAAGAGGGTTTTTGAAAGAACCCCGAAACTGGGTTATTACGTTCTCAAGGTAACTATAACACTATAGCATGACAGTTGAGAAGCCTGCCACAAATCTGTATCAGAAAGAATATTTTGCTTGTTTTGTTGCTTTTTATCTAGCAAAAGCTTTTGTTCTATCTCTAATTGGCAATTCCAGGGAGGCTGTTCTCTTTCTGAAACGCTTGAGCCTTTACCACCATCATGCAAAAAATACTACTATTTAAATAACCCTAGTCAAGGGAAGAAGGGAGGCAAGGCTAGAGAACTTAAGAATCTGAACAGGTAGAATTAGTGCCTCTTGGGTTTTCCACTGGGTAAAAGTCTAGATGACTAACAGATTGGCTTTGGCATCCATGGACCTGGGGAGGCTTTGCTGCTAAATGTTTTGACCTTGGGCAAAGATAGTTAACCTCTGAGCTGAACTTCTTTCATCTTCTAAATGGGGATGATACTTTTCAGGATTATTGTGACAATAAAATGCAAAGTAAATGAGGTTCCAGTGTAGTCTTTTGTGTGTTTTTATGGCCACCAAGAAATATTTAAGAATATCTTTTATTTGTACAAAGTATTCTTTGGAGAGAAAGGATTGTTGAAACCAAGCAGTGGTTGTAGAATTGCTGTTGAAACTCTGAAGTCATAAACAAATGGATTTGGAGTGGTCAGTGTGACTGTAGAATTCCTTGCTTGGTGACAAGATTTACTAATCAGTTTCTTTGTATATGACCCACCCCCTTAGTAAATGAACTTAGAGAAAATCGACTTAGAGAATGTACTGGAAAATTTGGTTATGCAACTTTTCAAAATTACATGTGAGAGAACCTTAGAGGTATCTTTGAGTCTTCCTCTCCACTTGCGGACTATTAGGAAATCCCCTTGACTCTAACTTCAAAATAACCTCGGTTCCCCTACCCTGATTGTCACGCAGAAGCCAGAGTGATCTTTGGAAACTTGAGTCAGATCATGCGGTGCTCTGCCCACATCTCTCCAGTGGCTTCTCATCCTGTTTGGATTAAAACCCCAAATCCATTGCCTGGCATTTGACAAGATTTTAAACCTCTTGCCTTCGTGTCCTTCTGACCTCATCGCCCACTTTACTCTTACTCCTTCCCTTCTAGCCAGGCTCACTTTTCCTTCCTATCTTCCTACTTCCTGCTGGAGGTAAACCCAGGAGCATTCTACCTCCAAGCAGTACCCCCCAGATCTTTTTTTTTTTTTAATTATTTTTAATTTTAAAACAGGGTCTTGCTAAATTGCTGAGTTTGGCCTTGAAATTATTTTTAATTTTGAAACAGGGTCTTGCTAAATTACCGAGGCTGGCCTTGACCCTGCAATCCTCCTGTCTTAGCCTCCCAGGTACTGGTATTGGTGTACTGGTACTGGTACTGTGCCTGGTGCCTCTTACAGTTCTTTGAACAGGCTTTGCACTGCCATCTGTGGTCTTTGGTTTTCCTTCTCCCCCTGGATATCCAGTGGTCAATTCTGACCTCATTCATGCCTTTGCTCCCATTTCACCTTCACAAATGGAACCTGCCCTCTCCTTCCTTTAAGTGGCACTCCTCTGTCCCCCATGCCTCCTCTGCTCGGCTTTTCCTATCTCTCATCCTGTAGACTCTCCTCATTTGTGATGTTCCTTGTTTGTCTCTACCTTTAGAATTTAAGCACCATGAAGGCAAGGATTGTTGTCTTCTTGTTCACTTCGGTATCTCAGCACATAGGACAGTGTCTGTACTTAGGAAGTTTGACACGTATTTTATGAAATGAAAATATTTGTTGAATAAGATATCTATTTCAGTATTCTTAAGATTAAGGGATATTGTGTTTTTGTGGGTTACCTTCTCTTTTTACGTTAAGTTACTGAATAGTTCCAAATCTAAGAAATGTCGGCCTCCCCAACTCTAAAAATGAAATTATTTAGTCTGAGAACAAAATGTAGATTGTAAGCTCAGGAAGAAGTTCTCCTAGTATGCACTTGGGAACTAGACAGTTGGCTTTTGAATCTGGCTCTGATAGTTACAAGCTGTGTCACCTTAACTTCTGTGTGTCTCAGTTTCCTCCTCTGCAAAGTCAGGATAATAGGCTTGCAATGTAGATTCAATGAATTTGAGTGATTTAATGGATATACTACGCTTAGAATAATACCTGATATATACAGTAAATGCTATAGAAATGCTGGCTGATGTGATATCTTCTGTCGCTTTAACCTGTGGAGATGATTCTTATATTTGTCTACATCTGTCTTCTTTCTAGACTTTCTTCTTGAATTTCACATGACTTGTGGCATATTCATTTCCCGATGGTTATCAAAGACTCTATACTACCTTTTGTTTTTGGGACTGGGGATTTAACCAAGAAGTGTTCTATCTCCTCTGAGTTATATCTCCAGCCCTGGTTTTTGTTTTTGTTTTTTTTTTTTGTTTTAAACAGAGTCTCACTAGGTTGCTGAAAGTCTTGCTAAGTTACTGGCTGAGGCTGGTCTCAAACCTGTGATCCTTCTGTTTCAGTCTCCTAATTACTAGGATCATAAGTGTCCACCACCATGCCCACCGTCAGTCCTACTATGTTCAAAATCCAACTTTTTCTACTCTCTCCAACCTGTTTTGGATTCCCCCCCCCCTTTTTTTTTTGGTGGTACTGGGGTTCCTGGAAGCCCTGCTACCTCTGGGCTACACTCCCAGACCTATTTTTACATTTTTATTTGGAAACAGGGTCTCTTAAGCCAGTGCGCGCGGCTGGCTTCGAACCTGCGCGATCCTCCTGTCTCTGCCTCCCAAGCGCGGGGATTACAAGCGTGCGCCACCACGCCCGGGTTGGATTCCCTTATTTTTGCTAATCATGTCACCACCTTGTTAGTTACCCAGGTCTACATCAGGGATGGATGCCAAATTCAGGTGCTTTAGACAGGTAAAGAAAATAAGAGTGGACGGGGGTAGATACATATCAGAATCCTGCCCGGCTGATGAGGTGTGGTATACTCCGTGTGGCCCCAGGCAGGATACCCATCAACAGTGCTGGCACAAGTCTTGCCTATTTTTCATGAGAAACCCCAAATCTGGATTTCCATTTGGGAAATTTCTTAATTTTTAAGGGTGATGCAAATTTCTCAATTTTATTCTTTGGGCCAGATAAATTATGTCAGAGGGCCAAATTCATCAAGTGGCCGGTGTGCTTTTTTTTTTTTTTTTTTTTTTTTTTTTTTTTTTTTTTTTTGTCCTTGGGGCTCTTTCTCTTGTTCCCTATTCTTCCTCACCCATTTTTCAGAGTGCAGATTATCAATTTTTTCTTCCCTTGGGGACTATCTAGATAGAAGTCATGTACTTTGGGAGCCTTCATAATGCTTATTTTATTCTTTTTTTGAGGTTGCTCCCCACATTTGTTAGCTTAGTTGTCTGTGTGTGCACATGCTTGCATACATGAGGGTATGCATCACCTTATTTGTCCTACACTCTAAGCTCCTCAAGAGTGCAATGTAATGTTACCCAGTGACTGGTGTATTTTAATTGGAACTGAGGTGTTTTGCTTTGTTTTGTTTTGCAAAGTACACCTTTTTTACTCTTTGTTTTACAAACCTTAAGTACCATACAACTGAATCACTAAACTGAAATTAAACTAAGACTGGGGAGACAAAGATCGGTTATAGAGTTATGATGGGAAAGTCATGATAATAGTTGTGAAAGTGAAATGCAATGAGATAGAAAATCTGTTTTTGAGTGGCACTGCTAACCATTCTTTACCTATGGCTTTAGGAAACTGTTGTCGAGAACTAAACATTCTGTTACACTTAGTAAATACTTAAATATCAATAGAATTTTATATGTTTGTTATTCATCCCCAAATTTTCTTTACAAAATTGTTGCAAATAGATTTTCCTTGAGTAAGAAAGCTTTTTTCTTTTCCCAACTAAAATTTAATAACACCTTACTAATTGAAAAGGCTGAAATTAGTGGAAAGTTAAATTCTAGTATATGTTGATCAAAGCAGGGTGGTTTTTTTTTTTTTTTTTTTTTGTTTTTTGTTTTGTTTTTAAGCCTGATGAAGTAGACCCAAGCCTTCTAGGACCTTCAGACTTTTAAAATTACTAGTGACATGGAACCAAATTTCCTGGAAAATCTTTTGATAGTAAAGGCACGGACTGTTGAGTGTACAGAGCCAATACCTGCAAGGAAGTTAAACACAGAACATTGAGTATGTAGTTTGCTTCATGGAAAGAAATGAATGTTGCAATTAGTTCTCAGTCTTTAGGGAAGTTCAGTCAGCCATTTTATAAGAAACTCAATAGAATGGAAAAGTCAGGACGCAGGAGAGAATAATAGTGAAATAACTGAAAAGAAAGACAGAAAGGGATGTGAGGAGCTGGATGTGGTGACACACGCTTGTAATCCCAGCATTCCAGAGGCTGAGACAGGAGGATTGGGATTCGCAGACAGCCTCGGGTACTTAGTGAGGTCCTTTGCAGCTCAGTAAGACTCTGTTTCAAAATGAAGAATAAAAAATAGGGCTGGGGGTGTAGCTTGGAGGTAGAATGCTCCTGGGTTCTATCCCAGTACCTCAAAAAAAGAAAAAGAAGAAAAAAAGAAAAAGAAAAAAGGGATGTGAGCAGAGCAGCCTCTTCAGTTGAACTATTAAGGAAACATGTGCTGGAAGAGGTAAGGACTTGCTCATGATGATGCATGTCGTTAGAGGATGGCTGGACAAGACCGTTCAGTGACTAAGTGCAGAATTGGAGGCTACATCTATGGTGGATTGATCAAAAGCAATGACGGGAATGATGGACAGCAGGCTCTGATGGAAGAGTCATGGATGCTGTTGTCACAGATGCGTGAGAGGAGTGGCAGAGGCGATTCCCCCTCGAGGGTCCTCATTCTGAAATGGGCCGAATCTAAAACCCTTTGATAATATGGCGCTTAAAAAGTTAAAGATTTTTGGAGCATTGCAGATTTCAGATTTGTGGCTTACCGATGCTCAGCTGGTAAAATCTATACAAATGTTCTAAAATCTGGAAAACTTGGATATTTAACCTGTAAACACTGAGAATGCTGGCCGACTTGTACTTCATCACACTCCTGCAAACTGCATCTGGAAAAAAACAGCTCTCGAGTACAAGAGCCTGAAATTGTAAAGAAATAGCATGTGCCTCTGTAGCCCTCAAGGGCAGCGTTAGGCCACGTGTTCTTGGTGCACCCTATGTAGACATTAAGAATGGGGGAAAACATGTTCATTTCTTGTCTTGGTACAAACTAAAATGGTTGATCCAATATCTCTTCCCAACAGTCTCAGTCCAAACTACTCATTTTATTGATGATACCAAATTGCCAAAGAAATACTGTATTGTTTCAGTATATGTTCCTCAAGGTGGCTGGGAAAGAATACGGTATCTTAGAAATTTAAATAACCCGTTTTAAAATACCCTTAACATTTCTAGTATGTAGAAAACGCATTCTTTGGATTGGTTTTTCTCTAATGACTGGTTTAAACTGCTCACAACTAAGCTAGCTTCCAATAGAAATATTGCCAGCAGCGTTGCTTTAATGACAGCTGAAACTCCAGTCCTGTCACATAAACAGTGTGAATGCAGTAAACAAGCTCCCCTAATCTTGCATGTTCAATCTAATACTCTTGCGGTGGAACAGGGAGCTACTGCTTATCTATGTGTTCCAGTACCTATCGTTGCTTGTCATGCGAGAGGAGGTGATGACGTCTCTATGGAGAATGTGAAGGCCAGAATAAACAAACAAACAAAAAACCCCTCTACATCACACTGGACAACATTCACACATTCTGAATTAGGGGAGGCTGACTTTATGAACTGTTACCAGAATGATGACATCTTAATTTTCAAAGCCCTTTCAAAGTATTTTCGAGTGATTCCCACAGCAGCCTTGCAAGGCAGAGGCAGGTTGGGGTTGGTTTTATTATTTCCATGTACTATGCCAGGGCCAGGGGAGACACAGTGACTGCAGTGATGGGTGTAAGGGTTACACAGCTAGTAAATGGCAGAAGAAATTGAATCGAGGTTTTCTGACTCCAGGCTCCATGTTCTTTGCGATTTTCTGCCACGGTTTCTGAAAAAAGGTGATTTTAAGGTAATTTGGAAAAACATGCACGAGAGCTCAGAAGTTGGAGTGTTCCTTAAATGTTGCTTGAATGCAAAAGGTCTTTTTATGTCAGTGGCAGGATCCAAACTCACCTGGGTCATAAGAATCAAGTCAGATGTATTTTGTTAAAAACAGATTCTAGGACTTCATTACAGACCTACTGAACCAGAATCTCTAAGAAAAGATTGCGAGAGCCTGGCATGGTGTCTCATACTTGTAATCCAAGTACTTGGGAGGCTGAGACAGGAGGATTGTAAGTTCACGGCCAGCCTCATCAACTTGTGAGGCCCTCCACCATTTAGTGAAACCCTGATTCAAAATAAAGAATTAAAACAAAAAGGGCCGGAGGTGTAGCTTAGAGGTAGAATGCCACTACGTTCCATCCCCAGTACCATATACATACACAAAAAAGATTGTGAGGGAAAAATGTGTTTTAAACAAAATAATTCTTAAGATGCCTTTTATTTGGGAAACACTGGACTGTGAGCAAGCTTGCCCTAGAAGAAGGCTGTACATTACCCATGCAGGCTTTTAGGCAGATATCTATTCTTGGTACTAGGGCTCAGTTTATAATAGTGTTGAAACTTCCAGTGATTTCTATACTTAATATTTTCTCATAATTAGATAGTTAAATAGGGACTGAATTATAGGCTAATTCTGTGTTTATTCATTCAAGCATAAATGTCCATTGTGTACAACATATTTGCCAGACCCAGCAATGGGCATGAGAACAGAATGTGGGCAAGAGATCCATGACCTCTACCTCTACTGGTCCAGTAGAGGACACACAGAAATTACATAAACAGCTCCAGAAAGTGTAATAGGTGCTATTTTGTTCCTATTTTATCGAAAGAAAGCCCAAATATTAAACAGGTCAAGCGAGTTGCACAGTCACATGGCTCATAAGTGGAGGACCACCTGGGATTTAAATAAGTCTGTCTTCTCTCTGAGCCACTACATACTATTGCATTGGTAAATTAGAGATGGGCAGATGAGAAGGGTTGGGGCACAAGGGAGTATTTCAAGCAGTAAAAACACTTTGGGTAAAGGTGTTGAGGTAGAACATTCAAGGAACTGGAGACTACTGAGTCTGAAAATTCTAGAAGAGAGGCAAGAAATAAGATTTAGGTAGGAGACTAGACCCTGAGGACCAGGGGCCATGTAAGGGGTTTGCTTATCCTAATGACAGTAGCGTCATGGACAGATTTTTTTAATTTTTATTTATTTTTATGTGGATCATATAGAAAATGGCATACATTCAGACAGTGCTTGGTGCACTCCTCACTTCCCCTCCCCCCCAAACGATGAGTGTCCAGATTGACCATGCTACATTCATACTTCTACACATATTCGAATGTAGCTCACAGACAGGTTTTAAGCAACAAAATGTCACGATCAAATTTATATTCTGGATGGTTTACTTTGGTATTCTGGAGAATGGATGTGGATGGAGAGACCTGGGAGGTGGTAGTAAACCGGGCATTGGGGAATGGATGGTGGTTTGGATTAAGGGAATGGGCTCAGGGACTGAAAGAGAGAGAAGGTGGAAGCCATGGGTTCTTATTATAAATGTATGATCATGGGGATAAAGGGGATGGCAAAGTTCAGGAAGACTGCGAGTACGGACAGAACACAAAGAGAAGGAACAGGCTTTGGGAAGAAAATAATGAGGTTGATTCCTGACAGCTTCTGTGTGGATGTCATGTAATCTTAAATACAGATGAACACTGGAGTGAACCAAATGTTAAGTTACTTACCCAAATCCTCTAGTTCAGCCGTTATTTATTTATTTACTTACTTATTTATTGGTGGTACTGGGAATGGAACCCAGGGACCTTCTACCTCCGAGCTATACCCCCAGACCTATTTTATTCTTTTATTTTGAAACATGGTCTCTTGCAGAGGCTGGCTTTGAACCTGTGATCCTCCTGTCTCAGCCTCCCAAGTACTGGGATTACAAGTGTGCGCCACCATGCCTGGCTTCGGCCATCATTTATAATTATCCTAAGGTATATGCTGAAGTTTATAGGCTATAGAAAAGTTTGGCACCTTAATATGTAACATTATAGTAAAGGGGGAATATTATTTTTAAAGAGTTTGAGTAGATCTTATATAGCACTTCATGCTATAGTTTGGTAAATCAATTTACTATTTCCTTTTTGGAGAGGAAGAATAGTGGAAAGTGCATTAGAGTCTCACAAACTTGAGTTCATATTCCCACTTATTAGCTGTGGAATCTTTGATCATGCAGTATGTTCTTTTTATCTGTAAAACTTATCTAAAAGTGCTTACTCAAAGTTCAGAGTCGAGTCTTTTGAAGCTCTGTACAAAGTTTAAAGCTTCTTGCACATACAAGGCTGTAGGCCTTTACCACCCCCCATATTCATTTTCAGTTAGAAACCTAGAAAAAGAATCGTCCCATGACTCAATCATAATGTAAGGTTCAGCTTGCTTTAAGATTTATTTTGGGATTTATTGCAACTGTGTTGTGATCAACACCTGATTCTCTTTTTGAAGTAATTACCCAATTATGCCAATTTTAGGTTATAACTAAAACAGATTTTTCTACAACTTTATTAATATAAGTGATGTTTCTGAACTAAAATTTAAATTGATTTAACCACTGTGTTAAAGAAGTATATTAAGCTTCAATTTAATTTTTAACATGTATCAATGGTATGGTAATGAATTGAAGATTTAGTTAAGTTATTGCTAGTGCAGTGTCATTTCAGCTGTAGTATAATTGGAAGATTTTCATAGTGTGACATAACTACCCCATTATTTTATTATAAACATTATTATTAGAAGAGATGACTATGAGTTCTCATTATTTCTTATTCAATACCCCACTATTCCCATCCCAGGCTAAAAAATATTTAGAGAGTTCTTCTTTAAAGTTTTTTTAAATTGTTATCATTTTATTTAAGGAATATTCTAATGAATTATGACATTAAGGCAGAAATAACACCCTTTTTTTTTTTTTGCAGTACTGGGGATGGAATCCAGGGTCATTCTGCCTCTGAGCTACACCCCCAGTACTTCTTTTTCTTTAAATTTTGAAACCGGGTCTCAGTAAGTTTCTCACTAAGTTTCAAAGGGCCTCACTAAGTAGCTGAGTCTGGCCGTGAACCTGTGATCCTCCTATTTCAGCCTCCCAAGTACTGGGATTACAAGTGTGCGCTGCCACACCTGGCAAGAAATAATCATCTTTGAAGTGAGGAAATATTTTCCAGAATGTACTTTGAATTTAGTTTTTAAAAATAAGCAAAGACATGGGTAGGGGTTAAATCAGTGATGTGTACAGGTATGTACACACAAGTTTTTTACCCCAATATGATGTATGAATATAATATACCAATAAAAAATTAAAAAAATATATAGCAAAGATTGATACTCTGTATAAACACATTTCCAAATAATATTTGCTTAAAAATGTAGCCTTTGAAAATTTGCAAATTATTTGTCAATATTACCTAAAGTGGAAACATTTTCATTTCTATCCTGTGGTGTTTCTGTCTTAGTTTGGCTTCTCTCAGAGACACATGTTGAGACAGGGATTCAAGTGCAAGCAGTTGATTTGGAAGACAAGCCCAAGAAATACTGGTAGGAAGTAAGCCAGAGAAAAGACTTTGGCTAGTAAGGGGGACACTGTAAAGACCCATGGTCAGCTGGAGCTTATTCTCATTGTACAACTCTGGAGCTAGTGCAGAAACCACATTTCTGAGTTATTTCAGTGGGGCTGGGCAACAGGAACCTTGGGAGCCCAGGGCTGTTGGTAGGGTGTTCACAGCGCTTTGGGTCTACTGGGTACTTGTACTTGGTTGTTGGCTTCAGCCAACTGAGAAAGTCTTCTGAGCAAAGATTCATTTGAAATGGTGTGACCAGAGGGGCAAGGGCAGGACACCACCAGTTTAGCTATAATTCCTATCACAATATTTATATTTGGTTTCATTTTCTTTAAACAAAGCAACAGCATAGGCTTGAGGAGAGGGTAGAGGAGTTCATGCCTAGAGAGAATAAAAGAAATACAGCACATTGGAGGCATACGTTGATCTATAAGTTTTTGTTGTTGTGAGTAGAGCTTTTGTCATCTCCACTCCAGGATGTATCATTGATAGATTGTCCTGTTTTAAGTATTTTAACATTTCCTATAAATACTGATGACTGCAGGCTAAGTACAGAGTGGACCTCACAGAATTGTGTTTATGTTGAAGTATGAGTTAATCTCTTCCTTTTCATAAGTTAATTCTGATCTACTGAATGGAAGATGATTTCCACTTGATCGGCACAAAGTGAATGTAACACTTGGGGAAGCTGTGGCGAATAGTTCATTGCTTGTTGACAAACTGAATTTGTACCGGGTAACCATATACTTCAGTAGGCTGGCCACTTTCTCAGCCCCAGCTGACACATCATGGTCAGTTCAGGTTCATCTTAGCGATTCTTCTCGCCTAGCTCTTGGTTGGTTTAGGGATGGACATCTTATGGTTCTGGCCAATGAGAGGGCTTCCGAGAAGGCTTTCCTTTTTCTAAAAGAGAGACAGAAGGAAGGGTGTTGGATGCCAGCAGACATTCTTGGCAGCAGAGGGAACACACTGGGGAAGAACTAACATTGCTGATTGCAGAGCTGAAAGGTGGAAAGGACCTGGGATCTGATGCCAGCTCGAGCCACTGATTCCACCCTCTCTAGAGGTACCTTGCACTTCTTGCTGGCCTCAAGACACCAAATTCTGTTCTTAAAATTATTCTGCCACTTGCAGTATCTTAACTTACACCTTCAGCAGAAGAGGAGGGAAATTTTCTTGTTTTGAGTGAAATTTTATAATTGACTTAAAGTTTTACTCTAAATTTGGGTAAACTTAATTGGTTCCTGTTCATTTGAATACTGAAATGGATGAAGATTTTAACATAGAATATAATGCAAGTCTTACTAGAAAAAAATCTCATTCTTGATTGAGATCATTGAGTTCCTGTCCATATCAGACCATAAAATTGTTTATGTGCCCCATGTACATTTTATAAAACCAAAGAATATAGGTGTGTGAGAATTGTCTTATTGCTGTTACTCTTTAAAAACTATTAACAAATGATTCAGGAATACTTTTTTTTTTATTAACTTGAAGTAAGTTTCTTAGGATGGTCTACTTCCAGTTACTTTAAAAACTTTATTTTTGGCCAGGCGTGGTGGCGCATGCCTGTAATCCCAGTGCTTGGGAGGCTGAGACAGGAGGATCGCAGGTTCCCAGCCAGCCTTAGCTACTTAGTGAGACCCTGTTTCAAAATAAAGAATAAGCTGGATGTGGTGGTGCATGCCTATAATCACAGTACTTTGGAGGCTGAGACAGGAGGATTGTAGGTTCGAAGCCAGCCTCAGCAATTTACTGAGGCTCTTAGGAATTTAGTGTTCCAAATTCTACTCAGAGGTAGAAGGCCCCAGCGTTTCATCCCCAATAACACACACACACACACACACACACACACACACACACACACACAATAAGCCGGAATGGTGGTGCACACTTGTAATCCCAGCATTTGGGAGGCCGAGACAGGAGGATTATGGTTCGCAGACAACCTTAGCTACTTAGTGAGGCCCTTTGCAACTCGGTGAGACCCTGTTTCAAAATAAAGAATAAAAAAATAGGGCTGGGGATGTAGCTCAGAGGTAGAATGCCTCTGGGTTCAATCCCCAGTACTACAAAAACATAACAGAACAACAACAACAAAAAGCAACTTTATTTTTAGCAAGTAACTGATAATGTGGGGATTTTCAGGACTAGATATGAAGATGTGAAAGTGGGATGGGTACGTGAATATGTGGTTAGGTTACTGTCCTTAGTTTATATTTTTTAAATTTTGTTCCAAAGTCAGTATAAAGTCACTAGTGTTCATTTCTCTGGGGAATGAGGGGCAGTATTACCCTGCTGTTTCCTCCTATTCATGTATTATTAAGTATAAGAGTTATGGAACCCATTTCAGATAGTCCTCGTTTGGAAGATCATTAATTATATGGTTAAAGATTCAGGAGTATATAATCCTTTATTTAAAAAATTGAAATGGTGAGGAAATGTCCCGTGTGTGACTGAAAAGCTGGAGCGAAAATACATGGAGCCTACGGACATCGATTCTACTTTTATCCCTGGAGGAGATATAGCCTGACTGATGTGGAGTTTGTTTCAAGAGCCAAGAGAGAGAGCCTTATGTATGTATCAGGCATAGCAGTAATGTAAGGGCCAAGTGTGAAAGGGCTGTAGGGCCACAAGAAATCAATCCTCTCAGTCTCTGAAGACTTTGGACATACACTGTGGCTGGTCAAGGAAACTGAACTGTGTGTGGGAGTAGCCCTTCTGAGAAGAGAGATTTAAGTCATTTACTCAGCCTTTGCTCAACGGAACACACTTTGCTTATTCAAATGTTGAACAAAAAAGCATGTGTTGTGCAATATTTTCCTGCCTTCTGTTTTTACAAATGAAACATTCATTGATATTAAAGAGAACTATTCTGTACTTAAGGTATAGTATTATTACTGACTAGTAAAAGAATCTGATTCTTTATGACAGGTCAAAGGTGAGCATGAGAAGAATAATAGGAAAGCTGTTACTACCAGTTTTAACTTTGGATGCCTCTGTTTCTTCTTTATTTTTTGTTACACTTTTATATTACTATCATTTCTGCCCTTTACGTGATACTCGTGTCTCATATGAGGAGTGACTCATCATGGATACACACATGCGTGAAATTCATATACCTGGGGGGCTGACACAGGAGGCCCATAGGTTCGAAGCCAGCCTCAGCAACTTAGTGAGACCGTGTTTCAACATTAAAAATAAAATAGGGGTGGGGGTATAGCTCAAAGGTAGAATGTCCCTAGATTTTCAGTCCCTAGTACACACACACACACACACACACACACACACACACGAATAAGATAATATCAGGGAAGTTATATCATCTAATCTTGAGTTCTCGCTGCACTCCTATACTTATTTAACTGATTCAGTAAATATCTGATTGCCTTCAGTTTATCAGATACTTTGCAGTGTGCGAGGGTATAGCAATAAACAATGGACAAGTCTTCATCCTCAGGAAGCTTGCATTTTAGTAGGGAAAGACAGACAATAAAGCTTTTGGTAAGTCTGGTGACATGAACTAAGACAAGTAAAGTGATGTAGATGATAGAGAACAAGAGAGGAGGATGGAGAGAAAGGATAGGGCAGATTTCTCAATAAGGTCACATGTACTCTGAGACCTGACTGGAGGTTCTTCAGTCCTTCCCACCCAGACTGGTCTCACTGTTACTTGTGCATCTGTAGCACACACTTTATACTAACTTCTCTCTTTGTCTAGAGAACTCTCCCCCCGCCCCCCGATATTGGGGAGAATTGAACCCAGAGGCATTCTCTCTCAGAGCTACACCCCCAGCCCTATTTTTATTCTTTATTTTGAATTAGGGTCTCAGTGAGTTGCAGAGGGCCTCATTAAGAAGCTGAGGCTGTCCACAAACGGCGATCCTCTTGTCTCAGCCTCCAGAATGCTGGGTTACAAGCCTGTACCACCACGCCTCGCTGAGAACCCTTCTTATAGACATCTGTGCTTTCAATAAGTGGAGAAAAGGATTGAGAGTGATCAGTTGTGTTATCAGGCAAATGGAATTCTTTCTTTTAGAACTGCAGAGGGTGAGGCTTGTTGAATTTTGTGGAAGACCCTAGCTAAGACTTTTGGAATTTTTTGCTGAATTACATTAAAAATAATATGTATGAGCCGGGCGTGGTGGCGCATGTTTGTAATCCCAGCATTCAGCAGGCTGAGACAGGAGGGTCTGGTTTCTAGGCCAGCCTCAGCTACTTAGTGAGGCCCTCTACAACTTAATGAGACTCTGTTTCACATTAAAGAATAAAAAAAAAAAAAATCAGGCTGGGGGTTTAGCTCTGAGGTAGAATGCTCCTGGGTTTAATCCCCAGCACCACATACACACACACACGCACACACACACATACACACACACACACAATAATAAAATGTTTGATTTTGGTGGCCTTAGCATGTCTAAGGCTCTGGGTTTAATCCTCAGCACTTAAAAATATATACTTATATATATATTAAAATATATTTATATGTACATATACGATTTATATACACACACTCACGATCCTTAGATGACCTTTTTGAAGACTTGGGTCTATTCAGAGTTATTTTGCTCCACATGCAAAATTAAGTTGGACTATCTATAGCAAAAAAACAAAAAAAAGGTATCTTAGCTGGGGGCTAATAGAACAGAAAACCTTAGATTGGACGGCTTAATCAAGAGTAAATTATTTCTGAGTCCCGAAGGCTGGCAAGTCCAAGATCCAGGCTCCTGATGTCTGGTGAGGGTGTGCTTCCTGGCATGCAGATGGCCATCTTTTTATTGTATCATCATATGATTGGGTTTCTTCTTGGAAGGGCACTAATTCTATTTAGTTACTGGGCTCCTGCCTGGTTACTTCCCCTAATTTTCACCCTCAAATACCATCACATTGGGAAGTTAGGCTTCAACATAGAAATTTTAGGGAGATGGGTTCAGTCAGCTGACATAATAAAGTATGGTAACCTGGGTAATATCCACAGAGAGTTGTCCTATCACATTATATTTAATATAAATAAAAGCTTAGAAAGCCTACTGGCAAGTTGAAGCATAATAGCAGTTTTATTCTAAAGCAATTTAAAAAATAACAATGCCATTGTTTTTATAAGCTTCTTTGAAAACTACATTTATTGACTTTATCTAGAAGTGCAGTATTTCTGTGTCTTATTAATCTTTTCTCTAAGCATAGCATACTGAAAATATTTTACATTACATCCCATAGATTGACTAGGTTTATAAGGAAAAAACTACTCTCAGTGAATCGCTGAATAGTATTTTGTATTGGCATAACTCTAAAATGATTATGAGAAAAAACTAAGCCATATTTTTGCTAAACATGATTTATGTCACTGCAAAATAACTGAGTGGTTCAGTACTGCATTCTTGTACAGATGTCTTATTGGGATAGCAGTTGCCAAGTGTATTGTTGAAAAGGAGATATTTTATTTGCATGTACTATTTATTTATTTTTTTGTTTAGTTGTGATGCTGGGAATTGAACCCAGGGCCATGCATAGGCCAAGCAAGTGCTCTACCCCAGCACTCTTGTAGGTTACTCCGTGTCTAAAGTGGGTCATTTCTACCATTGCATTTTATCTTTCTCTGCTTTCTACCTCATCTTTTATTTATGCTTTATAGATAGTTGTGTTTGGAGCATAATTGGCTTAGCCAGTTAATGATTGTCTTTAATAATGAACAGAGAACAGAGATAAATGAAATTCGAAAATATTAGGAAGGCAGCTTTCCCAACAGCAGCTTTACCTTCTTTTTCACTGGTACCTTTTCTGGAACTATAGAACAGAACAAATTAGTCTACCAGATTTTCTTTTTAGCTAACTGTGCCCTCCAGTGGAGAAAACACAGGGCAGTGAAATAGCTCAGGGAATAAGCAGAAAGGAGAGGACGTAGCACAGCCAGCTATGCAGCCAAACTATGTACCAACTTTCTACATAAAATCAACGAATTGTTTTTACCACTCATAAACGAGAACATTGACTCCTCTTCAGTGAGTTTAACAGATGGATCTGTTAGCAGTGCTTTGACGTAATACCTTTGATGCAATGCTTTGCAGCCTTTTGTCTGCTCCCTTATGTCATATTCACTTTATGAAACATT
The DNA here is from genome assembly GCF_963383645.1 of Muscardinus avellanarius. Lineage (NCBI taxonomy): Eukaryota > Metazoa > Chordata > Mammalia > Rodentia > Gliridae > Muscardinus > Muscardinus avellanarius. Next base: position 216,893,382 of record NC_137786.1, read on the forward strand.
AGGCAAATCTAATAGGAGTTGAGAGTAGGAAGAAATTGGAATTTCCCCTTAGAATGAACTCACATGTTAATTTTATAATTTTTTTGAAGAGATCATAGTAAGCCCCAATTTATTTATTTATTTATTTTTGAAGATTTAAAGAAATTTATTTAAAAAGATAGAAATACAAAAAAATAGATACAGCCCCATGCCAAAATGGCATGGGGGGGGTGGCCCGGGCCATCTCTCCACACCCCCATAAGCCCCAATTTAATCAAGTGGGTATAAACAATAAATATTTTGCCACTATCTCTATATATATTCAAAACACTCAGAAAACTTGGAATTGATTATTACTCCCCCTTTTTTTGAATAGAAAGGGCTGCTTTCTTGTGCTGCGACATGCCCCACATGGTCTCTTGGGTGATCACTGGACTTCATCCTTGTGCGTGGTGCCTGTGTTTGAAGGAGTCCCCTAGCAGATTGAGGGCTGGTACACGCACAGCTCTAAGCTGGGGACTGGAGCCGGGGTTGGGGGATGCTGAATTCTGCAGCATGACGCCATGCACATACTGCCTACAGGTACCGCTTCTGTGTCTCTGCCCTTCTAGGGAGGGAGAACTGGCTCAGTGGAGGCTGTAAATGTTAAATTAGAAAATATACAAGTTATTTTAAAATTATGATATTACTAGGATAATATAGAATTCTTTGCCTATATTATTTTTATTTATTTTTACTTTTAGTTTTTGTGATACTGAGGATGGAACCCAGGGGCATTCTACCTCTGAGCTACAGTCCTAGCCCTATATTTTATTTTTTTATTTAGAAACAGGGTCTCACAAAGTTGGGGAGGGCCTCATAAGTTGCTGAGGCTGGCTATGAACCTGTAATCCTCCTGTCTCAGTCTCCGAAGTACTGGGATTACAAGTGTGTACCACCACGCCCAGTTTATATTTTTATTTTAAATGTGTAGTTCCTATTTTTTAAGAGCTGGTTCATTCTGAACTATAGCAACTGAATCTAGAGGGTGCTGATGAGCACCACAGACTTTCTAAAAATTTATATTGAAGATGATTTTTAGACAAGTGAATTTACCTTCAGTTACTATATAGTATTTGGAAATAAGTACATATTCTGCCCTCCCACAAAGGCCCAGGGAAGAAATATCTAGTTGTTTTTTTTTTTTAAGTTGGGTAAGTAGTTTATTCCACTGTACTTTGAAATTCTTTTTAAAAATCCCATTGGATTTGTGGAGTTCCTGTAAGCCACCTTTGAATTTAGCTTTTGAAAGCTTGTTTAATATTTCAGAAAAAAAGGCTACTTCATGGACATGAAATAAATCTTTATCTCTTTTAAATTTAGTTAAGCTTGCAAAGTTCTTTCTTCCTCCTATTATTTATTTATTTATTTATTTATTTAATTTATTTATTGTTTGGTGCTGGGGATGGAACCCAGGGACATTCTACCTCCAAACTACATACCTAGCCCTATTTTTTAGTTTTTATTTTGAAACAGGGTCTCATTGAGTTGCAAAGGGCCTCACTAAGTAGCTGAGGCTATCCTCAAACCGTGATCCTCCTGTCTCAGCCTCCCAAATGCTGGGATTACAAGTGTGTGCCACTATGCCCGACTTGTGTGTGTGTGTGTGTGTGTGTGTGTGTGTGTGTGTGTGTGTGACTGAGGATTGACTCCAGGGGCATTCTACATCTAAGCTTCACCACCAGCCCTATTTTTGTTTGTTTGTTTATTTATTTATTTATTTATTTATTTGCAGCACTGGGGATGGAACCTTGAGAGATTCTACTTCCAAGCTACACCCCCAAACCTATTTTTCTTCTTTATTTTATTTTATTTTTTTGCGATACTAGGCATGGAACCCAAGGGCGTTCTACCTCTGAGCTATACCCCCAGACCTATTTTTTATTCTTTATTTTGAAACAGGGTCTCACTGAGTTATAAGGGACCTCACTAAGTAAATGAGGCTGTCCATGAACCGTGATCCTCCTTTCTTAGCCTCCCAAATACTGGGATCATACTCTGGTTTCTTTTGAGATCATGTAAATTTTTTGCCTTTTACCAAATACTGGGATTACAAGCATGCACCACGACACCTGGCTTTTTCTTCTTGACTTTGAAACAGGTCTCAGTAAGTTGCCGAGGGCCAAGTGGTTGAGGCTGCCTATGAGCTGCGATCCTCCTTTTTCAGCCTCCCAAGTACTGGGATTACAAGTACTTGCATGCCCGGACCTCAGTAAGTTGTGAAGGACCTTGCTAAGGTGCTGAGGCTGGCTTTGAACCTGCAATCTTCTTGTCTCAGCCTCACAAGTACTGGGATTACAGGTGTGTACCACCATGCCCAGCTGTTTTTTCTTTGGAAAGAAGCTTTCAGAAAGTTTACTCTAATTTTTTAAATAAAATGAACATTTAAGTATTGAGTCCCAAGTAACTTATGCTTCATATATTTTGGCAGGTAGAATACTTTTAAACCGTAGCGTGATAGAGTAATTTGAAGAAAATATTTAGACTTCTAAATTGAGAAGGATTTTAGAAAATTCCTTCTTTAACGTGAACTCAAAAGGTGGTGATGTTGAAGATGTACATTAAGAAAAAGGTCTATGAGGCGGTGGGGGTCCAGCTCAGGGGTAGAGCATTTGTGCAGCACGCACAAGGCCATGGTTCAGTCCCCAGTACTGGGGGGAGGCAGGATGTCCATGTTACCGCGACGAAAGCTTGCTAAACAGAATGAACTGCCCCTCATTGCAATATTAGTCATTTAAAAGAATGAATTTTAATGCAAATGTTTGCATTCTATTTTTCAGATTATCCCTGTTTTATTTCTTCTAAGTATCACACTACGGCAGACAGTCATTTTAGAATGATTCTCTCAGTAATTTGATATGAAATCTGTTTCTTGCATTTCCGGCAGTGTTGTCCGATGCAGGTTTTCGTGGACGGAGTGATGGACACATTCTGTGTCTGTGCCATACGGTTTGTTCGTCAGCTACTGAGCACTTGGAAGGGGGCTAATCTGACTGAGGGACTGACTTTGGGGTTTGATTGAATTTAAAATTAACGAATAGCCACATGTTTCTAGTGGCTACTGTTGCGGACAGCGTAGATGCTGAGTGTGACAGGTATATCAGGGACTGAATTGTGACTGAGGGTAGATATGCACATCCTTTCAGTCCTCTGCACTTTTAAGGTCCTGCCCGTGGCACCAGAACATGTATACACTGTGTTTCCAAATAACCACGTTTAGGTGGAAAACGGGACTCATGTCCTGGAAACTAAGCTGATAAATCTGTTTAGATCTGGAATCCTGGGACTTAAAAAAAACAACAAACCTGCAAATTAAGTTGTGCTTGTCCTTTGGCTGTGTCTCACACCCTGATGGGTTTTCTTTTGTGCTTTTGAGTTAAAATGTAGGTAGATAGTACATGACAAGTTACTGCAAAACGAAGTGACTGATGAAAACAAAACCAAAGCCTCAAGCAGCCAGAGCTTACACGTACCTACGTGGGAACTCTAATTGAAAGTTGGAATGTTATTCTTTTTTTTTTTTTAAATATGCTTTTATTGGTGCGTTATAATCTCAAATCATGTGACTTATGTTGACAGCGACATACATGCACTCAAGGTTTTAAGGCTCTTTTATTCAATAAACATTTGCTGATCACTTAAAATTACGTGGAAGTTTTCATTTAGGAGTGTAAGAATGGTCCCTTCCCTGTGGAACTAATCATCTAATGGAGGCAATTAAGCAAGGGAATAAGAGCTTAGATTATGGTAGAGTCAGCAGTGTGCTGTGTGTCTGCAGGGGATGCAGTGGGGGCACAAGGAGAAACACCTGGCGTGACTGTGAGCCCCGAGGGAGGCGGGAGTGCCCCAGGTGAGAGACAGGAAAAGGGCACTCCAGAAGAGGAGAGCAAAGGCACGGAGAGGGTTAATGTGTAAGTCAGAGGATGTATCTAGTGTGTAGAAGATACCTGAAAATTCAGTTGCACCAAATTCACTAGTGGTCTTATATCATCTTGACCTTGTTTTTTCTTCTAGCACAGCCTGAAGAAAGGCTGAGCTAAAAATAGCCCCTGGCACAGAGATAAAGCATCCAAGTAACAATTTCAAGGAGAAAGTTAAAGCTAGGTTTAGTTGTATGGCAAACACTTAACGATCTTGGTGTACTAATTAGAAATCATCTTATTTATTAAAGGACATCACCAGAGGCCCATCCTCGTTCCTCTCAAGAGAATATAAGCTCCATAAGGGCTTTAAATCACTGCTGATTTCCTAGAGCTGAGAACAGTTACCTGGAACATATTAGGAGCTCATTAAGTATTTGCTGAATGAAGGCATGAATCCTAGATTATCCTAAAAGTCACTGTGAATGCCTTAAAGTATTAAAATGTACTTCTTTAAAATTCAAGAATTCTTACATTTCCATAATTCATGTTGTCCTTTTCCTCAGTGTCTCAGTTACTTAACAACTGATCCCAAAACACACTGCTGAAAAACAACTAATATCGTGGCTCGTGATTTTGTGGATCAGGACTTGGGGTAGGGCTCAGTGGAGACAGCTTTTCTCTATCACATGTGGTCTTGGCTGGGGCAGTCCCACTGGAGCTGTCAGATTCAACAGCCTTCATGTCTATGTCTGGAGCCTGGACGCTAGATGTTAACTGGTAGGCCTCCATTCTCCTCCATATGGTCTCCCCATATGTTTTTTTTTTTTTTTTCACTAGAGTAGACTAAGCTGGACTTTTTTTTTTTTTTTTTTTTTTTTACATGGCATGGAGATTGTTTTAAGAAGTGAAAACAATTATCTCTAGGCTTTTATTTAGCTCCAATGGTTTATATATCTGCCTTTAGAACAGTACTACACTGTTTCAATTATTGTAGCTTTATATGGTTTGAAATCAGAAAATATACATCTTCTAGCTTTGTTCTTCTTTGAGACTGTTTTGGGTATCTAGAGCCCATATTCCATATCAGGATAGATTTTTTTTCTGAAAAATAAATAAATAAATGTATGATAGTTTCACCTAAAAAAAAAAAAGAAAAAAAAATATTCTCTGGTAAGAAAGAAAGCAAAAAGAAATATTGAAATGTTATCTTTAAGTCATCAAAAGTTTGGTACCAGACAAATGAAACTGTTATGTGAGATTATCAATGTTAATATTGTATAAATTGCTATAATACTAGATGTCAACCACTAAGCCAAGCGTGGGAAGGAGGGATGGGGAGGGAATGGGGTGGGGATCGGGTAGGGGCTAACTGGGCGATGTGTGCATGTATGTCTACAAAAGTATCTTATTTATACCACTATGATGTATGAATACATTGCACCAATAAAAAATAAATTAAAAAAAAAAAAAAGAAGTGAAAACAAAAGTTGTAACGTATCAAGGCTCTGATTCTGGAAGTTAAGTGGTATCAGTTCTACCACATTCTGTTGGTCAGAGCAGGTTATAGAACCAGTGCAGATTTATGTGGAAGGGAAAAGATCCTAGCTTTTGAAGAGAGAGTGACAAATTTCCTTAGCAAAGTGTCAAGAGATGGTATTGTTGCTGCTGCCTTTGGAAATCACCAACTATAGTCTTTCCTCTGAGCATAACAATTCTATACCTTTTCCACATGCAAAATATACTTATGTTTCCTCGAGGAGTCTAACCCCATTATGGCATCATCTTGCAGTACAGTATTATCATTATTATCATTATTATCATTTTTTAGTACTGAGGATTGAATCAGGGCCTTGGGCATGCTAAGCAAGCATTCTACCACTGAGTGATATTTCCAGACCTTTTTATTTTGAGAGAGGTCTCTAAATTGCCAAGGATGATCTCAGACTTGTGATCCTCCTGCCTCAGTCTCCCGAGCAGTTAGTATTATAGACATGTGCCACCAGGCCCAGCTTAGAGTTCAGTGTCTTATCCTTTAACTGAAGTCCACATAAACATGAGGTTTTTCACATGCAGCTGCTCTGTTGCAGCTTCTTAGGAGCTAGAGATTTGTGAACTACAAGTGACCCACATCCAGCCCCATTCAATATACAGTGTCAAGACAGGGACAAGAAAACTGCAGTAGACCTTTCCACTCTAAAAGGAAGATAGGAAGAACATAGCTATCATTGGCCTGTAGCAATTTTGGAAGCCAGTGATTATATGCCACCAGTTTCTTACTCCATATATCAAGAATGTCCCCTCGCTTGCCTATATAGGGAGGGAGGGGGTAAGCAGAGTGAGATACCAGAGGAAGTAATCAAGGGATGTGGGTGTGTATGAATGTATTACTTTGAATCTCATGATGATAAAATTGTGTATGTGGATGTATATATATACAGACATTTAAAAAAGAATGTACCTGCTGGGCGTGGTGGCGCAAGCTTGCAATCCGAGCGCTTGGGAGGCTGAGACAGGAGGATCGCACAAGTTTGAAGCCAGCCTCAGCTACTTGGTGAGGCTCTCAGCAACTTAGTGAGACCCTGTTTCCAAATAAAATATAAAATAGGTCTGGGAGTATAGCCTGGAGGTAGAAAGCCTCTGGGTTCCACCCCCAGTATCATAAAAAAAAAAAAAAAAAGAATGTACCTTTTTTTTTCTACGCAGATCATTTTTACCTTTTTTGCCTTAAATGTTACTAGTGATATAATCATAAACATTTGCTATTAATATTTTATTTTATTTTTTTTAGGACTTTATTTTTTTTCTTTTTTTGTCTCTCCCCCCCACCCCCAATTTCTTTCCCCCCCCTCCCACCAATGGTTGTCCAGGTTAACCATGTCATATTCATAATTTTACACATATTCAGATGTAGACCCTCATTAATCAAGATCAGCCTCCCTCCTCTCCTATCTTTCCATTCAAACTTTGCTGATATTTCCCCTCCATTATCTGGAGTCCAACTGGCATCCACTGTGTTTCCTAATTTGGGCATATTAGAGGAAACATATGTACCTTCTCCTTCTGTGCTTGACTGATCTCACTTAATTTAATGTTCTCCAGGACTTTCCATCTTCTTGCAAATGATATAATTTTGTTCTTCTTTATGGCTGAATAGAATTCCATTGTGTGTATTTCCCACAGTTTTGCTATCCATTCATCTATTGTTGGAGATCTGGGTTGGTTCCATATTTGGCTATTACGAATTGTGCTGCTATGAACATAGGTATGCATATGTTGCTGTAGTTCTCTGAATTCAACCCCTTTGGAAAGATACCCAGGAGTGGTATAGCTGGATCATATGGTGGATCTATTCCCACAAAAAAGAATGTACCTTGATTAGTGTCCAGTGTAGTCCTTTGGAGTTCACTTAATATATTGTTTTCAGAGACTATTAGTTTTACCCTTTGGACTCTGGGCTTTCTCTTTTGCTTCTGTTCGTGAGAATGAGTAATGTTTGTAGCTGAGTAGCCTTTCAACCTATTTCTTACCTGTGTGAAGTTGTGTATCCACAAAGGCTTTTTTTTTTTTTTCCATACTAGAGTTTGAACCTAGAGGAATTCTATTTTCAAGTTCCATCCCCAGCTCTATTTTATTTTTTATTTGAAACAGGGTCTCACTAAGTTGCTGAAGCCTAGAACCTGCAATCTTCTTGTCTCAGCCTCCCAAGTACAGGGATTATAAGTATGAGCCACCATGCCAGGCTCCACAAAGACTTTATTTTTTGTGGCATTGGGGGTGGAACCCAGGGGCTTTTCTACCTCCGGGCTATCCTCCCAGACCTATTTTATATTTTATTTGGAAACAGGGTCTCACTAAGTTGCTGAGAGCCTCACTGAGTAGCTGAGGCTGGCTTTGAACCTGTGCGATCCTCCTGTCTCAGCCTCCCAAGCGCGGGGATTACAAGTGTGCACCACCACACCCAGCTCCATAAAGACTTTAAAAAAAAAATCAGTTTGAACTGCTCTTGTCTCTTAGTCCAAGATGATGGTGCTTTTAGTACTACTATTTTCTTAAGAACTTTGAGTTTCCTATACATTTTATTAGGAATGAATTTCATGTTCCAAAAGCCACATTGATAATATCTTTCCAAGACAGACCCCTCTGTATGTTGGATCTATTAGATGGCCAGAAGACACAATCTTTAATATTCTTAGAAGTCCCTCTGTGTAGATGAGAAGGTTCCACAAGGCAGTAGCTTAAATCTTTTCAAGGTCTCAGCAAAAGATTTTATGGACAAACTCTCACTTTAATATTTACTTGAAGGCAATTGCTTACTCTGGGAATCTTTTGCCAGTTGGATAGATTGTCCTCAGTCCTCTGTAATTCCTCTAAATTCTTGTCCTCAGTCCTCTGTAATTCCTCTAAATTCTGTCTGAAAATTATTTCTCTCTTCCTCTTATTATTTTGTTATTTTGTGCAGTTGAGGGATGCCATTTGGGACTTTTAATATTCTACCTGTAGGTGTTGTTAGCTGGTTCCTCAAGTTGGCTAGGTAAACATTCTATGAGACATAATTATTAAATTAGGTAAGGGTTACATAAATATTCTTACAGGTCATAATAGTCTTGCCAGACATGTCATCACTCTATGACATGAGTTGCTTTTTCTCATGGTGTAATGGCAGTTTTCTCATGGCTCTTCTGGCCTTTGCTAACAGCCGGCTTACTTTCCCAGCCTCTGCCAGGCACTATGTCCTAAATCCAGTGCTGCATGTCTTAGGTGGTTGTTTTCAGCACTTCACTTTAATATATTGGTTTGTGTCTTAGTTATCTATTGCTGAGAAATAAACCATCCAAAATATAATTGCTTATATTACCAGTCATTTTATGATAATTCTGTGGGTCAAGAATTGGGACAGGACTCACAAGATTGTCTTACTTGAGTATACATGGGGTCATATGAAATGGCTTTATTGGGGCTGGAGAATTCAAGATAAGACCTTATGTGTTTGGGGCCTATTGATTGACAAGGGCTATATTATCTAAGATGATGTCTCTTAATCTGAGTCTCAAGTGTCTGCATTCAATAATCTTGGCTGGAATTCCTTTGGTGACTATAAGGCCTTCCAAGGCCTAGGTCAGAAGACATAAAACAAATTGGTCAAAGCAAATTGGGAAGGAGAAAGCGGGGTGTGGTAGCGCACGCTTGTAATCCCAGCATTCGGGAGGCTGAGACCTGGAGGATCACAGTTTGCGGACAGCCTCAGCTACTTGGTGAGGCCCTCTGCAACTCAAGTAAGACCCGGTTTCAGAATAAAGAATACAAAATAGGGCAGGGGGTGTAGCTCGGTCAAATGCCCCTGTGTTCCATCCCCAGACCTGCAAAAAAAAAAAAAAAAAAAAAAAAAAAAACAAATTGGGAAGGAGAGTAGATTTCATTCTTTGCTGAAGGAAAGGCAAATTCACATGTGGAATGGGAGGGATTGTTATGGCCATCTTTAGAATAATCTGTTATACCAGATAAGCATAATTTTGGGAGATTTACTACAGATGAGGTTGATAAATGGTTGGCTCTTGTATGTATCTGGCTCACAGATGTGGTTTATTTGGTCAGTACAGAATTTTAATTTAAAAAACAGTAATTTTTCAACATTAAATAATAGGAAGACTTTATGTAGAAGGTTGTTTATCTGACCCCTTTTGAAAAGTAGTAAGCTGATGCTGTATTGGGCTGCATTTCCATGTTAGCTGGAAATTGCCTGCTCTGTTTAGTTTCGTGGCCTATCTTCGTAGACATTGAGGTGTTTTTTTTTTTTTTGTAGCTGTAGGTGAATAGTTTATACATTAGCTTTCTTAAGGATATAGTGATATATAAAACAACATAGGGCTTTTATTTGAGCAGGGGAAAATGGATAGTATTAAACTCGATGAATAAACAATATAATCACAGATGAAGAGGGAAAAAGCAAGAATCTTGGATAAAACCTCATGGGTATGTGAGTAGTGGGGTGGGGATATTTTAGCCACAGTGGTCACGGCAACTCTCAGAAGATGTGACATTGACTGATGAGAAGCAGCCAGTCATCTGAAGCTCCGAGGGAAGAGAAAGTCAATAGACCCACAGGTGGGACAGGGCTTGCTGTATTTAAAGAAAAGCAAGGTTTTTGGCTGTGGAATGTGAACAGGTGGTGATGTATGTGTGGAGGGGATGATAATAGAATGTGATACAAATGGGCATGGGTATGGTTGTCAAGTATCCTGTAGGTCCTGGGAAGAACTTTGGATTTTATTTGATTCTGAGTAATGGGAAATCATTGAAGGAATTCAAGAGGGGTAGTGATGTGAAGTCACTTACTGTATGTAAAGACAACTGGCTGCCATGCCGTGAATGGACTGTAGGGCTCAAGGGCTGACGCAGATGGAAGCAAGGTGGACACTGTGGAGCCTCACAGTCATCTAGAGGAGGCGCAATGGTGGGAACTTGAACTAGGGTGTGGGCTTTAGTGGGTGAGAAGTGGTATTTTACAGTATGTCTATGACAACTAGAGTAGACAGGTCTTGTGGACAGATTGAATATGGAATCAGGGCTTTGGCTTGAGCAACTGACTAAATGGATGGTCTTGCAGGGAGTTTGGACAGAGGAGCAAACTTGAAGTGGCAAGCATGAGTTTTACCTTAATGATAAAGTTTGTGATGCCTACTACAAATAAAATTGATGATAAAAAAAAAACTCCTACCATTTGATCCAGCAATACCACTGTTGGGTATCTACCCAAAAGAAAAGAAACCAAACTACCAAACTAATGCATGTGTATCTATGTTCATAGCTGCACAATTCACCATAGCCAAACTATGGAACCAACCAAGATGTCCATCAACAGATGAATGGATTACAAAATGGTGGGATATGTACACAATGGAATTTTACTCAGCCATCAAAAAAAACTCAATTACATCATTTTCAGGGAAATGGTTGGAACTGGAGGACATTATGCTAAGTGCGATTAGTCAGTCACAAAAAATAAGAAATCAGATGCTTTCCCTAATATGTGAGAGTTAGGGAGAAATGGGTCATAGGAGGAACTCTTGAAAGAGGAAATCCTGTGGAGGAGCAAACAAGACAACCTAAAGGAGGAGAAAGGAGGGGGGAAGAGGAAAATCTCTAAAGCTCACAATGTACTTAAACATATCAAAGTCAATCACTAAGCCACGCAAGGTAGGGAGTGACGGGGAGGTAATGGGGTGGGAATTGGGTAGGGGTTAAATCAGCGATGAGTACATGTTTGTACACACAATTTTTTTTTACCCCAATATGTTGTATGAATATAATGCACCAATAAAAAGAATTAAAAGAAAAAACCTCCTAACAAGGAAATCTCTTTTCTTTTCTTTTCTTTTCTTTTCTTTTCTTTTCTTTTCTTTTCTTTTCTTTTCTTTTCTTTTGCAGTACGAGGGATGGAACCCAGGGCATTTTACCTCTGAGCTACACCCCCAGCTCTATTTTTTATTCTTTATTTTGAAGCAGGGTCTCACTGAGTTACAAAGGGCCTCACTAAGTAGCTGAGGCTGTCCATGAACTGAGATCCTCCTGTCTCAGCCTCCCAAATGCTGGGATTACAAGTGTGTAATTACAAGCCACCTCGTCCCACAGAAAATTTTTATGTTATTTTATGGCTTTTAATATTTTCCCCTTTAGAAAGTATGTGGATGTATAATGGAGGGTATGTTTACATTTTAATGTGTAGCTATCTACTCTGGAGTGAGGAGCACAATCGAACTCCACTGAGATTGAGGAAGGGTGTGTTGTACTATTGTGAGAACTTTGCTGGTCTCCAAAATGATGTTTTCCTTTTCTCTGTTTATTCCAATTGAGTATGATCATAAAGGATCAAGTGTGATTTCTTCTTAACATTTTATTGCTATGGAGGGTTAAATTATTTTTACTATTAAAAGTGGTGCCATGTGGATCTGGTGACGCACACCTGTGTTCCCAGCTACTTGGGAGACTGAGGCAGAAGGATGGCTTGAGTCCACAAATTCAAGACCAGCCTGAGCAGCATAGCCAAGATCCTGTTTAAAAAATAAATAAACAAGCCGGGCATGGTGGCGTACGCTTGTAATCCCAGCATTTGAGAGGCTGAGACAGGAGGATAGTGGTTCGTGGACAGCCTCAGCTACCTAGTGAGGCGCTTTGCAACTTAGTGAGACCCTGTTTCAAATAAAGATGAAAAAATAGGGCTGGGGGTGTAGCTTGGAGGTCGACTGCCCCTGAGTTCCATCCCCAGTACTGGGGAAAAAAAAAAAAAAAAAAAAAAAAGGAAAGTAAATGACAATGAATAGCAACTAAAATATTCCAGGAGAGTATTCCAGAGGTTTATGACTCTTTAGAGTTGAAAATCATTATTTAGCTAGGCCCAGAATTATAACTATATATGGCAAGACTGAGTAAGGAGGGTGCATTTGATGAATTAAAATGCTACTTGTGAGCAGGGTGTGGTGGCTCAAGCCTGTAATTCTACTACTTGGGAGACTGAGACAGGGAGATCAAAGATTCAATGCCCGTTTCAACAACTTAGCAAGGCCCTCAACAATTTATTGAGACCCTGTTTCAAAATAATAAATAAAATATGGTTGGGAGTGTAGCTTGGAGATAAGAGTGTCCCTGGGTTCAAACTCCAGTACCAATAAATAAATAAATAAAATAGCCGGCTGCTTTTGAAGGGCAGTATATTCACTTTTGCATTTTGGCTAACAGCTCGTTATTGTAAGTTTGGAGGTAAAATGAAATAAGATTTTCTTGGCCCATCTCCAGAGTTATTTGGAGATAGCATTTTGACTAGATCTGCCATTCAAGTCAGCATGGCTTAGAAATAACTTAGAATTTTATTTCTAAATTCCTGTTTTAGGTTATTATCCTGACATAGTGGTAATACTATTTTATTTTATTATAATGGGTTGGGGGAAATAATCTTTCGTAAAAGGTGAGTTAATGGTTTATTGCTGTCACCATTTATTTTACATTTTCTTAGAAAATGAAAATAAGCTTAAATTCAGTATATATTAAATAGAGAACGTAACTGATTTAATACCACGTAAAATATCTTACCTTGCTAACAAAATGTTCGGCTTTACCTTCTTTGTGAATCTTACAGTCAAAATGTACTGGTGAGTGAGGGCGTTTGTATTCCAGTGGTGTAGCTGAACCAGACGGGTCTGCAGCACAGTGGTTTATTTTTAGAACTGGGTTGCCATTTTTATCCTGCAAAAATATTCATCAGTATCTCACTGACAGGCCATTGGTTTTATAAATGTGTCACAGAGACCAGATTTTGTTCTTTGTCTCATTTCCTCTCCAGTATCTCTTTTCCCTTTGATTTGTTCATACAACTGTTTGGAGGAGGAGAATGTTTTTTTTAAAATTTCAATTCATATATTAGAAACCTCAATTCATAGATTTGCTGCATCACACAGTTCATTCATCTATCTGCAGCTGTTTACGCCTCTCTGCTTGTCTCCCACAGAAGCTCTTGTAGATCACTGAGCTGGAGGCAGGGCAGAGACGTGTTACATGGATGGCTTTCTTCATGGGTCCACTTGTGTTGTTTCTTACATGTGTGTGTGGTACTGGGGGTTGAACCCATGGGGATCCCACCTCTTAGCTATGCCCTCAGCCCTTTTTATTTCGACACAGGGTGTGATAAGTTGCTGAGGCTGTCCTTGAACCTGTAATTCTCTTTTCTTAGTCTCCCAAATACTGGGATTACAGGGTGTGCACCACTGTGCTTGACTTCCATTTGGTTTTTAGCTACGTTCTTTAAATATGTTGACTTATGAACACATGTTTGTGCTCCTTATTTTCTTGCCTTACATAAGGGACTGGTCTCGTGTTGCATAGCAAATGAGCTGCCTAAGGGTCTAGGGCTTATCATGAGTGGAAGAAAGCCTACTAGCTTGTGTGAAAATAAATCTATTGTTATCTTTAAATATCAGAACATGCAATACCAGTTATTTGTTGTGTTAGAAGACTGTATTATTGATTGTATTATATTAGAAACCTCAATTCAGGGTGCTATATAACAAAATATAAATTTGGTGGCCTGTAAATACAGACATTTATTTCTCACCGTTCTGAAGTGCTGGCCAGGCTCATGTCTGCCGATAGCCGGCTTCCAGGCTCAGAGATGAGCTTCCTCTGACCTCTGAAAAAGCACACATGGCATTCGTGAGGGCTCTGTCCTCATGACTTCATAATGTCATCACGTTGGGGTGAGAATTTTAACATGAGTTTGGGGGGCACAAATATGTGAACCGTAAATCAGAGACTGATTTTTTATTCCAGATGTTTGAGTGACCAATATAACATCAGGAAAAATTTCTACAATCAAAAAGCAGCAAAGGAGACACGCTCTTTTTTTTTTTTTTTTTTTTTTTTTTTGCTACTAGGGATGGAACCCAAGGGCATTCAATCTTTGAGCTATACCCTGAGCCCTATTTTTTATTCTTTACTTTGAAACAGGGCCTCACTGAGTTGCAAAGGGACTGCTGAGGCTGTCTGCAAACCGCGATCCTCCTGTCTCAGCCTCCCAAATGCTGGGATTACAAGCGTGTACCAACATGCCCGACTAGGAGACATACTCTTGAATATAGTAAACTATTTCTTAAAAAATGTATATTCTCTCATATTTATAAAAGCTCAAATTCCTAAAGTAGGATTGGTGTTCACCTGTCCCTCCCTCCTTCCCTCCCTCCCTTCCTTCTTTCTTTCAGTGCTGGGATGGAACCCATGGGCATTTTATACCCTCAGTCCTATTTTTTATTTTTTATCTTGAAACAGGGTCTCACTGAGTTGTAAAGGGCCTCACCAAGTAATAGCTGAGGCTGTCTGTGAACTGCGGTCCTCCTATCTCAGCCTCACAAATGCATGTACTACCACACCTGGCTACGTGTCTATTTCTATAATAAATATTTCTAAGTACCTAGTTTAGGGCTGAATACATTCATTGCTTTGGTGGATATTAAGGTTTCTAAAACAGGACTCTCAACTTGTAAAGGTTACTGTTAGTTTGAAAAGAAAAGACTTACATATGGATATTTCACATAAATGGCAGTATAGTATTCTAGCTCAGAGTATACACACTGGAGCCAGGAATTTGGGTTTACAATTTGTGCTAGCCATTTCCTTGTTGTGTTACATACTTTAGCAAGTTGCTTAGCTTTTTTGAGCCCCAACTTCTTCATCTGTAAAATTGATATGTATCTCAGAAGTTATTGTAAAAGTTAAGGAAAATGATGCTTATTTGACAGTGTGCTGAAGAATACAGAACATCATGCCTAGAACATAGTCAGTACATCATAAATGCTAGGTAATTCTCAATACCAGTGATAGGAGTGAGGGGCTAATAACACCTCTTCTGGCAGTATTCTAGTGCTTTAACACTAGTCAGGAATGTTTTCAGCTCTAAGTACAGATCACCTGATTATGGTTGCTTGAACAGATAGTGATTTATTTATTCCACAAAAAAGTGTGGGATTGGCTAGGTTGAATATTCATCATTCAGTAGTGTTGATAATCTACTGTATGCTAGTACTATTTTAGTTACTAATGATTCATCCATTAATAAAAGGCTATTATGCCTATTCTGATGACCCTTTCTAATTAGGGAGAGAGGAGAAAATAACATAAAAATGTAAGTTAACATTGTATGAGAAGGTGGGCTTCATAGAAAGCTTTGTGCAGGAGGGCCCATTAAGTTAGGCTATAAAAGAACCATAGAGGCTTAGTACCTTGAGAGCTAAGTGAGAGAAAGCCCCAACAGAGGACGGATGGACCTTCTCCACAGGGCTTTTTTGAGAGTGCTGTGTCAATCATCGATTAGTGAGGAGACATAAATGTAGGACTTTTTGTAAAGTTTCTTTAAAAATGTTTTAGATGGCCGGGCATGGTGGCACACACTTGTAATCCCAGCCTTCTGGAGGTGGAGACCAGGTAATCGCTGTTTGGGGACAGCCTCAGCTACTTAGCGAGACCCTTCATAACTCAGTCAGACCCTGTTTGAAAAAATAAAAAGACTAAAAAATAGGACTGGGGTGTAGCTCAGAGGTGCATTGACCATGGGTTTCATCCCCAGTACCGCAAAAACAAACAAAACAAAACAAAATGTTATAGCTGGAGATGGTGCTTGTGAGGCTGAAACAGGAGGATCACAAGGTTCAGAATCAGCCTCAGCAACTTAAGCTCTCAACAACTTAGCCTGACCCTGTTTCCAAATAAAAAGTAAAATAGGGCTAGGGGTGTAGCTCAGAGGTAGAATGTCCTTAGGTTCAATCCATAGCAGCACCAAAAAGCCTCAAAAGTTTTCATTTTCTTGTTATTTTCACTTTATATAGCAATGAACAATTAGACAATAATAATAACAATATATTCTGTTTATATAATAAACATTGTTCTAAGCAATAATAACAATAATAAAACACAGTTAGCACTTATATAATGCTGATTCTATGTCAGAAAACTTTTCTGAAGACTTGATGTTCACATATTAATTTCAAAGTTAGGTACTGCTACTCTTCCTATTTTACACGTGTGAATTTAGGCAGGTGAGTGACTTGGGCTAAGTCTTTAATGAAAATAGGAAGGGGGCAGCTGCAGATACAGCCTCTCATTGTGTAGTTCAGGGGTTTGGATGAGTGAGACAAATGCTAAAGGACCTACTAGGTTGGCTTCCTATGGCCCGAGCAAAGGAAGAATGTAGACTTTGAGGGCATGAGTTGGGCAGAGATGTCTCATGTAAGCACAGTTGCCTCCAGTTTTCACAACCCCGAGTAGATGTGATTGGTCCAGAGCTCTGTCATTGTCAGAGACTCGCTTTTCAGTGCTAAGCATTATACATATACCTGCACCTACTCAACATCTACCATTCGAATCCATTGCTCATGCAGAATGAGTTGTTTGTTTTACTTGGTTGTCTCATGAGGGAGGAATCTCTGTTTCAGCACTGGCTTCAAATGGACCAAATTCCCAGCATGAAGCACATTTAGGAGTAATAGCTTTTACAGCACAAATGTTCTGTAAAAACATTGTGTCTTCTAAAATTTCTGACTGGGTTCTTGTCCATGTTCCATCCCAACTTAAAAGCTGTAGTTCTGTCAGAAGTCAGGTGTGGTCTGTGCTTAAAACCTAGTATAAGAAAGTACAGATCTAAAAATAAATAAATAAATCGTAAAAATAGCCTAAGTGTGTGTGTGTGTTCAGTATTAGCATTCCAAAAAGATTCTTAAGGTTTCCATTAAGTTAATTGGGGAAGTTTGCTTTGCACACTGATTCAAAGAACAGATTTTATTTACATAGAACATAGATGTGAGACCACAGTTATTACATAAAGGGTAAACTTGCTTAAATATGATTTATGTTAAGGATTAGTCATAATACAATGCCATGCTCATCCTCAGGGAAGGGAACAGTTGTTAGTCTGACATGTGATAGAAAGGACCGGGGCCTGTCATAGGCCAGGAGGCCTGCTGACGCTCACTGTGGCCTTGTTGATCTTGTTAGACTGAGTAGCTCTTGTCAGAAGGAGCAAGTAGGGTCCAACAGACAACATTTAATGTAAACTATTATAGCAGTCCTTGTTATTTTCAATAGAAAACATTCTTATATGTGGTATCTCACTCACTAAAAATGACTATATTTCAAAAAAATCTGAGTTTAGAAGGCTCTGGGGAAGACTCAGTTTGGGAGGGAATTTTGTATGAAGTTGGAGTCTATTGGAATCTTTAGCATGCTAGAGCAATAAGTCATTTATATAAGGCATTTTGTTGATAAAAATTCCCCTTGTAGAACTAGCCACTATCTCATAATGTCGAGTTTTATAGCTCTGTTCTCCAAGTGCTTGGTGTTGTGGCAATGCAGTAGACATCCCATAACAATTCACCCTGTCTGCACTCTTTTACCCATTTTAATCTTTGATTCTCTTATTTTTTCTGCCCTTTGCCCGTCATCCATCTTTTTCTCAGGTTAAGTGAGATGGACTTTGGCAAGGAGTGTGCCTTGGTCAGTGGCTTTCATTTCTCTAGAAGTGGAAGAGTGGTTCTTTCACTTGTTTTATTTCTGGAAAGACTGCCTAGAAAGTGCTTTCTGTTCTAGGCATTAGATGCTAACTTAATTAAACAGACACCTCATTGTGGCATTAACGAAATGGGGCTTAAGTACTGTTTAAGTTTACAAAATATAATTTTATTTAAACTTTAAACTTTAAAACGTTAAAAATTCAAAATTAGAAACATGATAAAAGAAATATAGCTGTCTTATTGTAAAAATTAGAAACTACACCCAAGTTAAAAGAAGAAAATAAAACTACTTAACGTTCCTGTATATAGAGGTGACAACAGCCAAATTCTGGGGTTATATATGAACTTTTGTTCTAGATTAAAAAAAAAAACCATATCCCCCTAGTACTGGAGATGGAACTCAGGGGCATTCTACCTCTGAGCTACAACTCCAGCCCTATTTATTTAGCGGTACTGGGGGTGGAACCCAGGGGCATTCTACCTCCAAGCTACAACCACAGACCTATTTTTTATTCTTTATTTTGAAACAGGGTCTCACTGAGTTGCAAAGGACAACACTGAGTAGCTGAACTGTTCTCGAACCATGATCCTCCTGTCTCAGCCTCCCAAATGCTGGGATTACAAGTGTGCCTCCCAAATGCTGGAATTACAAGTGTGTGCCACCATGCCTGGCTTATTCTTTATTTCAAAACAGGGTCTCATTGAGTTGCAGAGGGCCTCACTAAGTAGCTGAAGCTGTCCTTGAACCACAATCCTCTTGTCTCAGCCTCCCAAATGCTGGGATTACAAGCATGTGCCTCCACACCCGGCTCAAGACTAGAATTTTTAACAAACATGTATACACGTGTTTCTGTAGTTTTTTTTTTTATGTTAAAAAAAAGGCTATTGTGGAGCTGGGTGTGGTGGCACACATTCTTGTAATCCCAGTACTCGGGAGGCTGAGACAGGAGGATCCCACTGGTTTGAAGCCAGCCTTGGCTACTTTGTGAGACTCTCAACAACTTTGTGAGACCCTGTTTCCAAATAAAAATATAAAATAGGTCTGGGAGTGTAGCCCAGAGGTAGAAGGCCCCTGGGTTCCAACCTAGTACCACACACACACACAAAAGGCTACTGTACTTTTTACTCTTGCTACTGTCTTTGAGAGTTGGCTTACTAATGAGCTGCAATATGGATAAGCTTCTTTTGGCTCATCATTAGGTAATAGTTATTAGAAATTCCAGTGGTCTTCTACAGAAACATTGTTAAAAGTAGCTAATTTTGCGCATGGTGGCACAAGCTTGTAATCTCTGTGCTTGGGAGGCTGAAACAGGAGGATTGCACAGGTTCAAAGCTGAGGCTGGCTTTACTTAGTGAGGCTCTTAGCAACTTAGTGATACCCTGTTTCCAAATAAAATATAAAATAGGTCTGGGAGTATAGCCTGGAGGTAGAAAAGACCCTGGGTTCCACCCTCAGTCACACACACACACACACACACACACACACACACACACACACACACTAGCTAATTTTGCTCCACACAATTTGTTTTCACTTAACAATCTGTCATTGACAATTTTACTGCAAAAGCTGATCTTTGGTTTCATAATTTTTTTTTTTTCTGGTCTGGGGATGGAACCCAGGGGCATTTGACCTCTGAGCTACACCCCCTGCCCTATTTTTTATTCTTTATTTTGAAACCAGGTCTCACTGAGTTGCAGAGGGCCTCACTAAGTAGCTGAGGCTGGCCACGAACCTTGATTCTCAGGTCTTAGCCTTCCCATTACTGGGTTTACAGGCGTGCACCACCACTCCCGGCTGGTTCCATAATTTTGATAGCTGCATTTGTGTTGTATTTTATTGATAGACAGTGGTATATAATAGATAATACAGATATGACATATTGATACAAATATAGATATACTACAGATTAGTAAGTCTGCACACAATCTATATTATGTGTGTGTATTTATACAAATACCTATACACACAACTTGGTGTGGAGGTGCATGTCTATAATACCAGTACTTGGGAGGTTGAGACAGGAGGATCACAGGTTTGAAGCCAGCCTTAGCAAAGTAGTGAGGCCCTGCTTTAAAATAAAATAGAGTTGGGGGTATAGCTTGCAGGTAGAACCTCCCGGGTTCTATCCTCAGTAACACACATGTGCGCGCATGCACACGTGCACACAGACACATCTTTTACAATTATAATTTAGTAGTTTTTTTATTGTTGAAAGATTTTAATTTTGCTATTGTAAGCAGTGTTGCTATATACCAGCATCTTTAAAGGTCACGTTCATTCTGAATAACTAAAAAGGAGAGGCAGTAAAGTATTAAGTTAGAAAGGGCTAGCAAATGGCATAGAAAGTAATGACATTTAAGGAATCATTTTAGGTGCCCTTGCATCTTCAGGATCAATGGCCAAATAAGAAAATAAGGACAACTATACATCTAATAGACTCTAATACTGAATTTATAAGTTTAACAGTGTATAATCTTGGGAGGAACCGAAGGTGTTCCCAAAATGTTAAATAGTAGATAACTTTAATTGTTCCCTCATAGCTGCAACTGAGGTGAGTAGGCCACTGACCAGGACAACTATAAATTCAGGCATCAGAGAGTCTGTTCTTTGTCTGAGCTCTAGTCTGAAAAGTACAGATTGCATTTATTTATTTATTTTGTGGTGCTGAGGATCAAACCCAGGCCTCGTATATGTGAGGTGAGGCTTCTACCACTGAGCTGCACCACCAGCTCAAGATTACATTTTTGATCGGCCTTTGTCAGAGGTTCTCTTTGTAAGAGAGAGCTTCATAAAAGAAGGAAAATGTGTTTCCTTGGATTCCGTAAGTCTCCTTGTCGGAGGTACTTGCTACCCAACCACTGCGCCTTGGAGAGTATTATCCTTGAAGTTGAATAAGGCAGACTTCAGTGATAAACAGAAAAGCATCTCACTGGTCTTTTGCACTTCCAGGGGTTTCCAGAAAGTTATAGAAATTAGCCTTAGGTTTTCTACTTTTTGTGTTAAGGGCCTATGGGAGAAAAGTTGAAAATAATTAGTTAATAATTAGGTGTGTGTGTGTGTGTGTGTGTGTGTGTGTGTGTGTGTGTCTTTACTGGGAATTGAACCCAGAGGCATTCTTCCTTGAACTACACCCCCAGACTGATTTTATTTCTTATTTGAAATTAGGGTCTTGCTAGGCTGATGAGAGTCTAACTACTTGCTGAGGCTGTTCTCAAACCTACAATCCTCCATCTAAGCCTCCCAAGTTCAAGGACTACAAGTGTGCACCACCACGCCTGATTAAGATAGTGCTGTTCTTTCTGTTTTGGATTTAGGTTTATTTAATATTTTAAATCACAGCTAATTAACTTACAGTTTCAGAAATGTGAACGTATGAGTTTTTTTGTTTTGTTTTATAAATTAAAACTTAGAGAAAAGTCATGAATACAACTTTATCTTCATTGTAGTCATGGATTGCTGGGATCTTGGTTGTTCATTTAGTCTGTGCCTTCATTCTGAAGATTCTGAAACTGAGGATCAGAAATGTTAATTACTGGTCCAGATTTATTTAGCTAGCAGACCCAGGACTAGAAACTTGAGTTCCCTGATTGCTAGTCAACCCATCACTGTTATCTGTAGAATATAAACTGTGTAGCTGAGAAAAGGTGTGTTGGATTACATTAAGCTCCCTTAAAATGATTCAGTTGGAAGTGGATTTGAGTGTTCTTTCTGAAAAGTGTAATAGTTGTTAAGTTCCTTAGCATAATTTCATTGGCAGTCTTGGTTTTCCTGAAAAGTAAAAAGAGAATCCAGCCAGATGTTCTACAATAAGAGTGTACAGGATTTGGGCTCTTTAGGGATGAGGGGGAAAAAATTTTTATGTGAGAACAGATGAACATTTTTCCTTTCCATCTTCAAGTTTTGTTGATACTGCCATTATTTATTTCAATGATATATGTGTATGGTAAATTACTTAGCAGACTGTCCTTTTTGGTGGCTGTTTTGAAGTTCTTGATCAAGCCTGAGACAGACAAGTTGATTCCCTAGGTGTAAATACTTAGGAGCCTGGTCATAGCATCAAAATACATGCCTTGAGGGCAATATTTCATCCTTAAAGAAGAAGTGATTGCTGGGCTGATGGCTTATGCCTATAATCCCAGTACTAGGGAGGCTGAGATGGGAGGATCTCAGGTTCAACAGCTTAGACTCTCAGTAACTTAGGGACACCTTGTTTTAAAACAAAACAAACAACAACAACAAAAAAGGACTGGGGTTATAGCTTGGCAGTATAGTAACTGGGTTTAATCCTCAGTACCACAAAGAAAAAAAGAAAAAGAAGAGGAGGAGATTATTTACTAGGAAGACAAAGAAAATTATAAAACACTGAAAAAAGAAATCGAAGAAGATCTTAGAAGAAGGAAGGATCTTCCATGTTCATGGATTGGCAGAATATATATCATTAAAATGGCCATCCTTCCAAAAGTGATCTACAGATTTAACGCAATGCCCATTAAACTACCAAGAATATTTCTCACAGACATAGAAAAATCAGTACTTAAATTTATCTGGAATAACAAAAAGCCCAAAATAGCCAAAGTAGTTCTCAGCAACAAAAACCATGGTGGAGGAATCACAATACCTGACTTTAAACTATACTACAAAGCCATTGTAATAAAAACAGCATGGTACTGGCAAAAAAAAATAGATACATAGACCAATGGAGTAGAATAGAAGACCCAGAAACAAGTCCATAACACTTTCAGCCAATTGATTTTTGACAGAGGGGCCAAAAACATACACTGGAAAAAAGATAGCCTCTTCAACAAATGGTTTTGGCAAAACTGGTTAACCAAATGCAGAAAATTGGAAATTAATCCCACTTTCTCACCCTGCACAAAAGTCAACTCAAGATGGATCAAAGACTTGGAAATCAAACCAGAGACCTTGAAGCTCCTTGAAGAGGGCATAGGTACAACACTGCAACACATAGGCACAGATAAACACTTTCTCAACAAGACCCCAAATGTGACGGGCCCCGCCCATCAGCCAGTAAGTCCGAGAGCTAAGATGGCGCTGAGCGGAAATCTTCCCCAGAGCACTTAGGTGGTAAACAGCTTTCAGGAAGTGACGACAAGAGCATGAGATACACGGGAACACCGCATGCCATAGGGCAACAGCCAATGGACTGGCTGTTGCCATGAGTTGTGCACGTGAACAGTCTGCTGATTGGCTGTTGGGCTCTATATAAGGGGAAGATTTCTGGGGAAAGAGGAGGAGAAGAGAAGATTTACGGGAAGAAGATTTGCGGGAACTGTACAAGAACCTGGGGTAATAAAACTGCTTGAGGAAGATCGTGTAAGAGTCGTCACTGCGCGCGACAAGTGGTTGGCCCGTACGGGGACCTTCGCTTTGATCAGAACCTCGGCAGTCCAGGGCAGCCGGCTGGTAAGTACTCCTTGACTCCGGAAAGGGAGGAGGAGGCTCCGTTTACGGAGGGTTATTTTCCCCGATCAAAGGGGGCTCCATTAAGGAGGATATTTAGTAAATAAGGCTCGCGGATAAGCGAGGCTCGCGGAAAAGCGAGGAACAGCGCTGTATTTTCCCCGATCAAAGGGGGCTCCATTAAGGAGGATATTTTTTAGTGTAAGTAAGTTAGAGAATCGGGCTGGTCCTGATTCGACAAGATGGGAAATAGTCCATCTCACCCATTGCATAAAGCATTGAAAGCTTTGTTGAAAAGTAGAGGCCTAAAGCTTAGGGACAAGACAATACAAGATTTTCTCGAACAAATAGATAGGGTAGCGCCATGGTTTACAGTATCAGGGAATCTTTCTTTGGCAAGCTGGGATAAATTGGGAAGAGACGTAGAACGCGCCGAAGAACAAGGTATTGTCACAGGAGGGACTCGGCCGCTTTGTCGGCTGATTCGTGCCTGTTTGGAAGAAAGGCGCTTTAGAAAATTTGTGCAGGAGGGCCAGGCAGCTTTAGACGGTGTAAAAGAGGAACGTTCAACTTCCTCTAAAGTGGCCAGTGAGGAGGATTCAGAGTCAGAGGGGGAGGATGACTCTGAGGAGGAATTAGAGGCCATTGGTAAACAAGTGAAAGCTTTTGAACTGATTAAAGAGGAAATTTCGCCTCCTCCGTATAACCCTTCTGCGCCCGGAGCAGGAGAAGGTGTCTCTTTTAGTAGTCAGATGTGGAGAGATGCGGGAATTTTTTTAGCAAATCAAGCTTTCCCAGTTTTCCAGCTGCAGGAGGGGGGAAATCGTTATCATGAGCCTTTGGACTTTAAAATAGTTAAGCATCTCGCAGAGTCAGTTCGCACATATGGGTCGTCAGCTGCTTTCACTATAGCAATAATAGAGAGTTTACATCGCTATGCCATGACCCCAGGAGACTGGCAAAATTTGGTTAGGGCCACCTTAAATCCTGGCCAATATTTGGATTGGAAAGCTTATTATATAGAATATGCCACTGAACAAGCTGCACGTAATCGAGCAGCAGGAAATTCAGCCTGGGATATAGACATGCTGATGGGCCAAGGACGATTTGCTAATCAACAGCTTGGGTATCCACAACAGGTGTATGAACAAATCAACAGACTCGCTACCCAGGCCTGGAAGGCCCTCCCTAACAAAGGAGAGGTATCTGGTAACCTTACAAAGATTACTCAAGGATTGACTGAACCCTTTTCAGACTTCGTTGCCCGTCTAGTAGAGGCTGCGGGAAGAATTTTTGGGGATTCTGACGCGGCCATGCCGCTCATTAAACAATTGGTCTATGAGCAATGCACTAAAGAATGCAGACAGGCCATCACTCCTTACAAACATAAAGGCCTAGAGGTGTGGATGAAGGTGTGCAGGGAACTCGGAGGACCCTTAACCAATTCAGGACTTGCTGCAGCCATTATACAGGCCTCCGGACAACAAAGTAAGAATAGTACCAAAAATGGCAATTGTTTTTCCTGTGGAGCGACAGGACACTTAAAACGAGATTGTCCTAAGTGTAGGGCGTCCCAATCTTATCCTTCTCCTCCTGAGTATTGTCGTCGATGTAGAAAAGGAAGGCATCCTACTTTTGAGTGCCGTTCGGTTAAAGATATCGATGGCAACCCCTTGCCCTATACTGGAAAGCAATCATCAAATACTCAGACAAAAAACGGGAGGGCGGGCCCTCGTTCCCAGGGCCCACAAAAATATGGGAACCCTCAGGTGTATGGGGCCATGGAGACACAGCCACCTCAGTGGCCCAATTTACAGCCTCCGGAACAGTCCGGCGAGCCACTCCAGGTTCGGCAGGATTGGACCTCTGTGCCACCTCCAGGCTGGTATTAACGCCACAAATGGGGGTTCAAATTATTGAAACAGATTTTCAAGGTCCTCTGCCACCTAATTCTGTTGGCTTACTTTTTGGAAGGTCTTCCTCTACCATGAAAGGACTTGTAGTCCATCCGGGGGTTATAGATGAGGATTATACCGGTATTATCAAAGTGATGGTTTCAGCGCCCCGGGGTATCGTTGCCATTTCCCCTGGGGATAGAGTGGCACAGTTACTTTTGCTTCCCAGTCTACATGGTATGTTTCCTTCAGCAGAGGGACGACGCGGTATTGGTGGGTTCGGTTCTTCAGGAAATGAGTTAATATCTCTTGCCTTTGATATGGGAACTCGTCCCTTGATAACCTTGGACGTGGAAGGCAAGCAAATCCTAGGACTTTTAGATACTGGGGCAGATAAAAGTGTCATCGCCTGTAAAGATTGGTCATCTTCATGGCCCACTCAAAAGGCTACCGGAGAACTTAGAGGTTTGGGTTATGCTAAAACCCCTGACCTCAGTGCTAGGGCTTTACATTGGAAAGATCAGGAGGGACATAAGGGGCAGTTTGAACCCTATGTGCTGGAGCTGCCAGTTTCCCTCTGGGGAAGAGATTTATTAGTGGACATGGGATATTCCTTACAAAATACATCTTATTTCCCCCAAGCCCATAATATTCTCCTTCGCCAGGGCTACCACCCTTCCTACGGGCTGGGAAAACACCTCCAGGGACGTAAAAGCCCAATTCCTACTAAAGAAAAGAGTGGTCGCGAGGAACTGGGTTTTGTGCAGTAGCCACTGAGGAGGCAATTCCCATTACCTGGAAGACGGGAGATCCAGTATGGGTTCCTCAGTGGCCTCTCTCCCGTGAAAAGCTTGAAGTAACAAGGAAATTAGTACAAGAGCAATTACAGTTAGGCCATATCCGGCCATCCACCTCTCCTTGGAATACCCCGATTTTTGTGATAAAGAAAAAATCTGGAAAATGGAGGTTATTACACGACCTCCGAGCCATAAATAGCCAAATGCAGATTATGGGGCCAGTCCAACGAGGGCTTCCACTCCTCTCTGCTATTCCGAAGGAGTGGCCACTTATCAGCATAGATATAAAAGATTGTTTTTTCTCCATCCCTTTAAATCCTGCGGATACTCCTCGTTTTGCTTTTACTGTTCCCTCTATTAATCAAGAGGAAATTGACAGTAGATATGAATGGGTGGTCCTCCCACAAGGAATGGCCAATAGCCCTACCCTCTGTCAATTATATGTAAATAGTGCTCTTGAGCCCGTAAAAACCAAATTTCCAGAAATTCGGTGTATTCATTACATGGATGACATTTTGTTAACCACAAAAAATCCCTCCATACTTGAGGAGGCTTATTGTCACCTTGTAAAGATTTTGGAAACTCATCAATTATTCATCGCCTCAGAAAAGGTACAAAGAGGAGAAAATATACACTTTCTTGGCAACATTGTTCTCCCCCATGCAGTCCTGCCTCAAAAATTAATCATCCGCACTGATCAATTAAAAACCCTCAATGATTTCCAAAAACTGTTGGGAGACATTAATTGGGTTCGACCCTTTTTACAAATTCCTAACCATGCCTTGAAACCTTTATGTAATCTGCTCGTAGGCAATCCTCAATTAGATTCTCCTCGCGTCCTTACCGATGAGGCCCGCCATGCGTTACAATTAGTAGAACAAGCACTTACGAAAGCGTCTCTCCGTCGAGTGACCCCTGGACAGCCATTATGGGCTTGTATCCTGGCCACTGAAAAACAGCCTACTAGTGTTCTTTGGCAACAAGGACCCCTTCTTTGGATTCACCCCAAAGTCTCCCCTCAAAAGGTAGTTGAATATTATCCCACCAGTGTAGCAAGCCTTGCCCTTAAAGCTATTCAGCAGTGCATCCAACATTTTGGCAGAACGCCCGATAAGTTGGTGGTACCGTACACTGCTCTGCAAGTACAAACGCTGGTAGCCACTATTGATGATTGGGCTATACTTATGTGCTCTTTCAGTGGTGAAATAGACAATCATCTTCCCAAAGATCCATTGTTACATTTTGTTCTGGAACATCCTCTCATTTTCCCATTGGTCACTAAAAACAAACCTGTAGCTAATGCAATTAACATTTTTACTGATGGATCCAAAACTGGTGTGGGGGCCTACCTAATAGAGGGAAGCGATCCTGTTATCATCCAATATTCACATACCTCTCCACAACTGGTTGAATTAAATATTGTTTTAGAAATTTTTAAGAGAGTTTCTTCTCCTTTCAATTTATTATCAGATTCACAATATGTGGTTAATCTGGTTAGATCGCTTGAATGCGCGGGTCAACTCTCTTTACATACTCCTATTCATTCTATGGCTAGCCAAATCCAGATTTATATACATTTAAGAAAGACACCATTCTTTATCCAGCACGTTAGGGCACATACTGGATTACCTGGCCCTATTACATATGGAAATGATCTAGTAGATAAACTCACCAAGATACATATGATTTTTTCTCTTACTCAAATGCAACAGGCACAGGCATTTCACCGTCAATATCATGTAAATTCTAAAACATTACAACAGCGATTTAAAATCCCTCGACATCAGGCTCGGGAAATTGTAAAAACCTGTAATGCCTGTGCCCCTTTTTTACACCCCTCACATGTGGGCATTTGCCCACGAGGCTTGCTCCCTCTACATCTCTGGCAAATGGATGTAACTCACATATCTGAATTTGGAAAATTGAAATATATCCATGTTTCCATAGATACTGTCTCTGGAATTATTCATGCATCTGCTCATGCCGGGGAAAAGGCACATGACGTCGTCAATCATTGCCTTGAGGCCTGGGCAGCATGGAATATGCCTAAAGAAATAAAAACTGATAATGGCCCGGCTTATACTTCCCAAAAATTCACATCCTTTTGTTCACAGATGGGAATAACTCTAAAGCATGGCCTTCCGTACAACCCTCAGGGACAGGGTATTGTGGAACGCGCCCATCGTACTCTTAAAGAATGCTTGATAAAACAAAAAGAGGGAATTGGAACCAATATGAAACCGAAGCAGCGCCTATCCTTAGCCCTTTTTACTTTGAATTTTTTGCAATTAGATGTCAATGGCAAGACTGCTGCCGATCGTCATTTTGCCCCCTCGGGTACGAGCCAGGGTTTCGTGCGTTGGAAGGATGCCCTCACAGGGCAATGGAGGGGACCTGACCCAGTGCTCACATGGGCCAGAGGCTCTGTTTGTGTGTTTCCACAGAACGGCGCCGATCCTGTCTGGGTTCCAGAGCGGCTGGCTCGTCTGGTGAAACAAAAGGATGATGAGCCATCGACTGATTCTTTTGGGGACCATGATACTGTGGAATTCCAAGGATAGGAAGTGATCCACAATGGGGGCTTTTGACTGCTTTTTCTTTTCTATTGCCTTTGAGTCATTCTGCTCAAGTTCTTCCCCGCTTAATCCTTTTACCTTTTCCCCTCAAAATTGGCACAGGAGCAAATTCTACTTTTGCAGGTTATAATTTTACTTATTAGAGCCTGACCATGGCCTTTCATTCTAACCTATTTGATCTGTGGCTTCTTTGTGGGATAAATGGCAGTTGCACGGATTTAGCTCCCCTTGTCATGATTAATGATAATGCGTTTATTGCCGCTAATCTTTCTTGCGAGCTTTCTGCATATCCTACAGATAACCGGTCATCGAAATTTGACAATTTGACAAGACGGTTGCGGTTGGAGATCATCAAAACCAATACTACTCAAGTTGACCCGGTGATGGCCCGCACCTTGATGTCCTGGATCCAACAAGCAGCTCGTCATTTAAAAGAGTGGGCTGGACTGGGTGCTCTTGGTCTTTGTCTGGTCTTACTGTGTATCTTATGTCTCTACTGTCTTAGAAAACTAATCCGTCAGCGCGCTACAGATCAAGTGCTCATAGCTCAGGCATTTGCAGCCATGGAGTTGGGACAATCCCCTCAAATATGGCTTGCGGCGATGGGAAAGTCTTAATGACAGGATGCCAGCTAGGACTGCACTCGGGACCCCGGGAGGGTGCATCCCGAGGAGGGCATGCTCAACTGCATACGGGTTGCCACTGATTCTTGTCCCGTCCCTGGCAAAAGGTGGTGGGCCTAGAAGCCCCTTCCAAACATACAGGGGTTGAGTCCTCTGTCCTCTCCTGTCTGAAAAAACAAAAAAGGGGGAACTGTGACGGGCCCCGCCCATCAGCCAGTAAGTCCGAGAGCTAAGATGGCGCTGAGCGGAAATCTTCCCCAGAGCACTTAGGTGGTAAACAGCTTTCAGGAAGTGACGACAAGAGCATGAGATACACGGGAACACCGCATGCCATAGGGCAACAGCCAATGGACTGGCTGTTGTTGGCAAAACTGGTTAACCAAATGCAGAAAATTGGAAATTAATCCCACTTTCTCACCCTGCACAAAAGTCAACTCAAGATGGATCAAAGACTTGGAAATCAAACCAGAGACCTTGAAGCTCCTTGAAGAGGGCATAGGTACAACACTGCAACACATAGGCACAGATAAACACTTTCTCAACAAGACCCCAAAGGCACAACAAATTAAAAGGCGAATCAACAGGTGGGATTGCATGAAACTGAAGAGCTTCTGCTCAGCAAAGGAAACTGTCAAGAACCTCAATCGAGAGCCAACAGAATGGGAGAAGATTTTTGCCACCTACACCTCCAAGAGAGGACTAATACCTAGAATATATGGAGAATTCAAGAAACTCAACACTAAGAAAACAAAGCATCCAATAAAAAAATGGGCAAGTGAACTAAATAGACATTTCACAAAAGAAGAAACTCAAATGGCCAATAAATGCATGAAAAAAATGCTCAACATCACTGGCAATCAGAGAGATGCAAATCAAAACTACCCTGAGATTTCACCTAACTCCAACTAGAATGGCAATCATTCAAAACACAAACAACAGATGCTGGCGAGGATATGGAGAAGTGGGAACTCTTAAGACATTGTTGGTGGGATTGCAAATTAGTACAACCACTTTGGAAAACAGTATGGAGAATCCTCAGATGAATGGGAACAAATCTACCATTTGATCCGGCAATACCACTTCTGGGTATCTACCCAAAAGAAAAGCAACCAAACTACCAAACTAATGCATGTGTATCTATGTTCATAGCTGCACAATTCACCGTAGCCAAACTATGGAACCAGCCAAGATGTCCATCAACAGATGAATGGATTACAAAACTGTGGGATATGTACACAATGGAATTTTACTCAGCCATCAAAAAAAAAAAAAAAAAAACACCCAATTACATCATTTTCAGGGAAATGGTTGGAACTGGAGGACATTATGCTAAGTGAGATTAGTCAGTCAAAAAAATAAGAAATCAGATGCTTTCCCTAATATGTGAGAGTTAGGGAGAAATGGGCCATAGGAGGAACTCTAGATGAAAAAGGAAATCCTATAGAGGAGCAAACAAGACAACCTAAAGGAGGAGAAAGGAGGGGGGAAGAGGTAAATCTCTAAAACACGCAATGTACTTAAACATTTTGAAGTCAACCACTAAGCTGAGCAAGGGAGGGAGGGACAGGGAGGGAATGGGGTAGGAATTTGGTAGGGGTTAAATCAGCGATGTGTACATGTCTGTACACACAATTTTTTTTACCCTAATATGATGTATATGATGTATGAATATAATGCACCAATAAAAATTAAAAAAAAAAAGACTGGCTCAACACAGGACTTTATTGTAGTGTGATTGAGGAGTCTAGAGGCTTAAAAGGAGAAATTGTTTATTAGTGGGGAGGTACAGAGTGAGTGCAATCCCTTCTTATCTGAAGAATATTGTAGGATTTTTGTTTATTTTTTGGTGGTACTGGGATGGAATCCAGGGACCTTCTACCTCGGGGCTACACTCCCAGACCGATTTTATACTTTTCATTTGGGAACAGGGTCTCACTAAGTTGTTGCAGCTGGCTTTGAACCTGCGATCGTACTCTCTCAGCCTCCCAAGTAGTGGGATTACAAGCATGTATCACCATGCCTGGCTAATAGTGTAGACTTTTTTTTTTTTTTTTTGGTGGTACTGGGGTTCCTGGAAGCGCTTCTACCTCCGGTATACACTCCCATGGGCTACACTCCCATACCTATTTTTTAACATTTTTATGTGGAAACAGAGTCTCTTAAGCCAGCAAGGCTGGCTCCGAACCAGCACGATCCTCCTGTCTCCGCCTCCCAAGCACAGGGATTACAAGCGTGCGCCACCACGCCCAGCCTAGTGTAGACATTTTAAACTGGATGAATTGGGTTGGAACAGGACAAATAACCAGCACTAGATCCTTCCCACATGTTTATCTACCATGGTGTGTATAAATTTGGATCCACTGCAGAGAGGTTAATAACTGGAGATACCAGGTAGATCTTGTTACAACTCACTTTATCAGGCCAGAGTTATGTATTCCAAGGGCACTTAGGTAGCAGGCGCTAGTTTCTCACTGGTATGTTTACATAATTAATGCCTGTAAGCTAAGGGAATGTTTAATTTTGCTTTTCCTTTACCAGTTAAATGTATGTAATCGTGAGGTATGTCAAAAGCTGATATTTCTCATTTTGAACTCTAGATCTGTTCCAACTCGGACTGTAAGCCTATAGCATTTACTAGATGTAAATTTCTTACACAGAAGTGGAGGGAATGTTATGGTTTACGTTGAACATTACATAGTTTTTTAGACCGGACAGTTGCCATGTTAACTATACCACGTTAAGAAGAAAATAAAACCAGGGTTATACAACTCATATCAGAGAGACTCTTACAGCCATACCATCAAATCACAGGGCCGAAGGTGGACTCAGAGATGGAGCGCCTCTGGGTTCAGTTCTTGCTATGGTCCCTGATCTAATTCATCATCAGTATTAAGAACCAAGTAAAAAGCCAGGGAGCTTCTGTTCTGTTTGTTTGCTTACAGTTATTTTGCCTCCCCTAATGGGAAGACTGTCAGGGCTTTGCATCCTAGAAACCAAATAGCCAGCCATGTTCAGTGATTGTTTTGGTCTGTAAAGCTTAGGGGCTGAGGTTATTAAAAGTTTGGCTACTGGGGATGGAGAGTAAAGAATAAGTCATTCTCGGTGTGAAGAGTAACTGTGGGCACCCACAGAGCTGATTTCCAGGCTTGCTGTGTTAGGGAAATACCAGACTGGCTGGAGTTAAAAGGTGGGTTAAGAAACAGTGACAGATACAGTTGAAGCTGGGGGTATATCTTAGAGGTAGATGGCTCCAGTTCTACCTCTAGAATGCGCCATAGTGCTCCAATTCAGCACTATGCGGTTAATGAGGAAGAGACTCGGGAGGATTTGGATGCAGTCTCTTATTGCCAAATGTGGCTGTTATTGCTAGTTCTGAGTTTATAAGGCAGTTTTCCATTGTGTAGTAGGTTCATGCTCGCAATTAGATTTAGGATGATGTGGCTATTGGCAAGTCATTTAACCTCGCTGAGATTGTTTCTTCCTCTGTAAAATTAGATACTAGAATAAAGTCTTATTATTTATAACCCTCATAGAGTTGTGTGGGCAGCTACTGATGTACATCATAATGCTGACTATTAACAAGGTAGTGTCTATAAAGTGTCTGCTGTTGTATTTGTAAATTTAGATACATGTAAAAGGGCTGTTCTACCCATGGGAGCAATCCGGACTCCGGTTCCACAGTATGGATGGAGTACTGTAAATTGAATGACACTTTGACTGAAAGTTTACTTCTAGTTTTTTTTGTTTGTTTGTTTTTTGTTTTGGTGGTACTGGGGATGGAACCCAGGGGCCTTCTACCTCTGGGCTACACCCCGTGCCCTATTTTTTATTCTTTTTAATTTGAAACAGGGTCTCTAAATTGCGGAGGGTCTCTTTTCTTTCTTTCTTTCTTTCTTTCTTTCTTTCTTTCTTTCTTTCTTTCTTTCTTTCTTTCTTTCTTTCTTTCTTTTTGGTGGTACTGGGGTTCCTGGAAGCCCTTCGACCTCCTGGCTACACTCCCAGACCTATTTTTTTAATTTGGAAACAGGGTCTCTTAAGCCAGCACAGCTGGCTCCGAACCAGCGTGATCCTCCTGTCTCTGCCTCCCAAGCGCGGGGATTACAAGTGTGCGCCACCACGCCCGGCTGCGGAGGGCCTTTCTAAGTAGTTGAGGCTGTCTGAGAACCACAGTCCCCCAGTCTCAGCTTCCTCAATGCTGAGATTACAAGCGTATGCCATCATGCCCAGCTTTTTCGCTCTTGATAGTATTCTTTGTTGTACAAATTAATTGATTAATTAATGATTTTTGGTATCAGATATGGAACTCAGGAGCATTCTATCTCTAAGCTGTACCCCCAGCTCTATTTTAAATTATTATTTATTTATTTATTTATTTATTTTTGCAGTACTGGAGATGGAACCCAGGGGCCTTCTACCTCCAAGCTATACTCCCAGCCCTACTTTTTATTCTTTATTTTAAAAAAGGGACTCACTGAGTTGCAAAGGGCCTCACTAAGTAGCTGAGGCTGGCCAGCAATCCTTCTGTCTCAGCCTCCCAAATGCTGGGATTACAAGCATGAGCTACCACATCTAGCCATCTTTTAATTTTGCAAAAGGGTTTCACTAAGTAGCTGAGGCTGGCTATGAACCTGTGATCCTCCTGTCTCAGTCTTCCAAATACTGGGGTTACAAGCATATTCCTCTATGCCTAGCTCTTTATTTATTTATTTATTTATTTATTTATTTATTTTTTTTTTTTGAGAATGGTAGGGATTGAATCCAGGGCTTTGAATATGTAAGTCAGTCTACTCTACACTGTGCCACACCTCTAACTCTGATGCTTCAGTTTAGATGAAGCCCAGGCTCCTCACTGTTACTTGTGTTGCTTGTGCTTTGGTGTCATTTTGAACCTTAGTAGGTGTTTAGCTTTCTGTTCTCTACTCCTTCTGTTTCTTATTTTGCTAACATTTATTCAGAATTGTCTGTGTACAGGTCTCTGGGTAAGCACATATATGTTGTCTTAATCTTCTCACGGTCTAGTCTGGTGGGGGAAACAGTAACACTACCTTATCGAATCTTTGTGATGACTGTATGGGACAATAATATTATCTTTACTTTCCAAATAAAGAAATAGAGACAGTAGAGGTTAATTAACCTCTTACAGGTGAAAGAGAACCTAGACTAGCACCTTGCTTGTTGGATTTTTTATTCCTTCCTTCCTCCCTTCCTTCCTTCTTTCTTTCTTTCTTTCTTTCTTTCTTTCTTTCTTTCTTTCTTTCTTTCTTTCTTTCTTTCTTTCTTGCAGGGATTGAACCCAGGGGCATTCTACCTCCAAGGTACACCCTAGCCCCACTTTTTATTCTGTGTGTGTGTGTGTGTGTGTGTGTGTGTGTGTGTGTGTGTGTTACTGGAGGTGGAACCCAGGGGCTTTTCTACCTCTGGGCTATACTCCCAGACCTATTTTTTATACTTCCTTTGGAAACAGGGTCTCACTAACTTGCTGAGAGTCTCACTAACTAGCTGAGGCTGGCTTCAAACCTGTGTGAAACCTGTGTGATCTTCCTGTCTCAGCCTCCCAAGCACTGGGATTACAAGCATGTGTCATCTTTATTTTGAAACAGGGTCTCATTAAGTTCCAGGGGGCTTCCCTAAGTATCTGAAGCTGGCCACGAACCTGCCATCTTCTGTCTCAGCCTCCCAAGTACAGGGATTACAAGCGTGCGGCACCACGCCTGGCTGGTGTCCACTTTCTTAACCATTACGCAAACTGTATTTGTACGAAAATAGCAAAGGCCTGATAGGCCACTCCACCTGGCCCTGTGACTCAGATGTGGTCACTCCTTTGTCGCCACTCGGAATGCCTGCTCCCACGAGGCTCCTTACGCTTCACCTTCACATTTTGGGTATTCCTAAAGAAAGCTACTAAGCAGTTTGAATCTACTTAATCATAGAGGCATAAGGATTGATAGCCTTTTAATTCTTGCACAAGGATTTGCATTTTTAAAGAGGATGTGGCGTTAACTGAAATGAATCATTATTTGGAAAGGTCTTCAGTTAACTAAGTGCAGTGAAAAAAAATCCAGCAGCTGATATTTTTGGGTTATGGTGCTACTAAAAGGAGCCACACTGCCTTGCCTGGAAGTCAGCCCAGGGATTCGCTGCCCCAAGCCAGCCTGCTTTTCAGTTTTCCTTCTCTGTTCTGATCCCACAGATGCTTTGAACATGTGTTTGTTTCTTTGGCTTTGATTTTTGTTTGTTGGTCTAAGTGTCAGGTGATAACTGTCCACAGTTTCTGGTTGGGTCAAGGGAAGGGGAAGACTAATCCCAGTACTTGGGAGACTAGGACAGGAGGAGGATCGCAGGTTCAAGGCCAGATTCAGCAATTTAGCGAGACCCCTATTTCAAAATTAAAAGAAGTAAAGAAATAAGGCCGGGCGTGGTGGCGCACGCTTGTAATCCCCATGCTTGGGAGGCGGAGATAGGAGCATCGCACAGGTTCGAAGCCAGCCTCACTGGCTTAAGAGACCCTGTTTCCAAATAAAAAAGTATAAAAATAGGTCTGGGAGTGTATTTAGCCCAGAGGTAGAAGGGTTTCCAGGAACCCCAGTACCACCACCAAAAAAAAAAAAAAAAAAAAAAAAGAAGTAAAGAAATAAGGACTTGGTATAACTCAGAGATAGCATGCGCCTGGGTTCAATCCCCAGTACAAGAAAAGAAAAAAAAAGAGAGAGATAAGGAGGGGAGAAGAAAGTAGGAGAGGGCTACTCATGGGAATCATAAAAGGACTAAACAGGAGAAAGGGAACTCAGTTGATGGGATAGGACTTGTGTACACTGGATATTTTCTTCTATAGTAATAGATGATGCTTGAAAAAAGATGTATATGCCCCTAAAGCATGGAATTATAGGAAATGCACACAAATCTGGGTTCATCTGAAGATGTGTATTTTTCCATAAAATTTTTTATTCTACTCTGATTAGGATGACAAGTTACACTTGGCTTTTCTTATTTTGCATTACTTTGCTTCTTTTTAATAAACACATGGGAAGTTACTGCTGTGGTACTAACTTGCACCCTGCACACTCCTCTTCTTTGTTCTTTGTTAACTCTGAGCTGGCATGTGTTAGGCTACCTTAGCATTTGCTCTTAGGGACTTCAGTGGTTTCTAAATTCAGCACTGCTAAGCCTGTAGACTGTTTGCTTGAATCAATTGAGACTGCTATTTTTAGCAACAAAAGGGAATTGAAATAGCAATTTTCTTCCCATGTAATAGATCCTCAAGAGGAATACTGATGCAAGCTTTCTGTCATTTTCTCTCTCCCCGCCCCCGCCCCCAGGCACTTAGAGGAAAGGCAGCTGTCATGGTTTGCGGCAGTATTAATCTTTAATCAATCGAGTGTTTTCTGTATTCAGGTGTTTGCGGGGGGGGGGAGGGGGGGGAGGAGTCACGAGAAGGAGCCTGCTTGGAATAACTCAGCTCTCAGGCGTGGGCTGCAGTCAGAACTGGGTGGGTAGAGGCAGGGAATAGACAGAGAGCTAAAAATAGCATGTTTGCTTCCAGTGTTCCTCTAGTCTATTTTTGATGTTTGATTTTGATAAGGTTGATTGGGTTCTTACTAAAAATATCTGTTCCTAGCAAGTTGAGGACAAAAAGAGTAGAATATTTTTAACCTGCACAAACTAAAGTAATTTTGTTGACTGTATAAAATTTGGAAGTGGAGCTCTGGTCAGTTGCCAGTATTTTATATAATCTGTAGCGAGCTAGACACTTCTGGAGGCCAAGTTGGGATATTCTTTATAGTTGTCAGTTCCCATCTCCTCAAAGGCTTGCAAATTTGGGTTCTGGTGTTATATTTATCTGTGAAGACATAAGCCTTTTTAAAGCCTCCTCTCCTCTCCTTTCCTCTCTTCCCGTTCCTCAGTTCTAGTGGCTAGGAAGGTACCCATCGCTTTTTTTCTGTATATGTGGAAAGCTACCTTAACTTATCTACCTAATCCACAGCCAGATGAGGTCTGAGGATACCCAGTGTTCATGGAAGAAGAAGGTCATAGTGATGAGCGTAGTGAACTGTGGCTACCGCGATGATTTAGCATCCTTTACTAAAGCACAGTGGCTAATCTCCCCTGTCCTAATCACGTTTGGAGCAGTTCACTTTGTACCCTCCCTGGAACATTATGAGTAAGGGTTCTCTCCAGCATGGCAGATCAACTCATTTTAAGGACATCCTCCAGATCCTTTGAAAATGCACATCTACAGGTTCATTGTAAACAAGCTAAACTCCTCTGTTAAGTTTCTTGAAAAATCTCATTTTAGGCCACTAATTCTTGCTTGACACCAAGGGGGGAGGGAGAGTGTATAGGCTTGTGTGTTATTTCCCTGTAAGGAGTGAATAAACAGGGGGCGGTGTCATGAGAGGCTAGTTTTCCATTCAGAATCTTTCATTCATTCATGCTTCCATTCATCCAGAAAAACCTCATTAATCATCAGTTTTTCGCTAGGCAGTGGCTCAGCAGTTAGACTGTGGTGACCTAGACAGACTCTACTCTTGTGGATACCTGTGTGAAAATATCACCAGAGGGAAGTACAGAGTAATATAGATGTAGAGAATGATGAGGTCATCAGTCAGGCAAAGAAGGGCCAAGGGAGAGGAGCTGCTCAAGTGAAAACCTCAAGCATGAAAGGGAGACGCTGGTAGGAGAGTGTCTCAGTCCATTTGTGCTGCTGTAACAAAACACCTTAGGTTAGTGTCCTTTCCGCAGCCTAACTATGCTAGGGCAGTGGGGTAAGTTCCTGATAGATTGAAGAAAATGCCCAGAGACACCCTGGGAAACATAGGGTTTACTGGAACTTACTAACAGGGAGAGTCCAGTGGTGGCCAGCTGGATGGGTAGCACTCAGCACCCTGTCACCGTGGAGGGAGGGTTTTATAGTTTATGTAAGCATTATTGTTAGTTGCTTTGTTCGCTTCCTTTGTATGATCCTCATTCTAAGGCTGCTTTGTATGATGGGCATTCCAAAAGACAGCTGTCTTTGGCCTACTGCAGAAAAGAACACTTGTCACAGAATAACACCTGTGTGCCCAGTTCCCGGCCGGCGGACACGTGGAGTCCACGCTTCTTCACATAATACTTATCTGGACAATCCGGTCTTGGCCCACTTTCATTGTCCATATGGCTTGGTTAGAGTCTTAGGAATAGAAAGGTGCATCTTAGGGACATGGTATTGGATGGTCTTCCTCTTTTAAGGATTATACATCTGGATAATTTATAAAGACTAGAAATATATTTCTTTGTCACAGTGCTGGACGCTGGCAAGTCTGAGACTAAGGTGGAGCAGATTCACGGATCTCACGAGGGCTGCCGTCTTGTTGCTGCGTCCTTGGATGGTAGTGTCCTTGCATGGCTAGAAACAGGAGGGCAGGAAGGCCAAGCAAATGCTGCACACTGTGTGAAAATTTGTTTTAATTAAGAAAAATTTATCATGTATTTTTTATTGGTGCATTGTAGTCGTACATGTTAACGGGGTACAAGATGGTAGAGGCACACGTCACTCATTTAGCCCTTCTTCAGTTCTCACCTCGATCCCTCCCCTCCCTCCTTCTCATGTTTGGCTTAGTGACTGACTTTCTTTTAAGAGGACTTTCATTAGTCTCATGCAGGAGAGAGGAGCCCCCCAAAGCACACTCTTACAGGCCCCGCCTCTTCCTACCATTACATTTGACTTCTAGCCCTTGAACTTTGGAAAGGGCGCATTCAAATCTTAGTAGAGGTGTGTGCCATGAGGAGAGAGAACAACACTGTGAAGAGAGAGCATGTTTCCTGGAGGAACTGGAATCATTTCAGCATGATTTGGGGCAGAAAGTAGAAGGAGGTGAGGCCAG
This sequence comes from Muscardinus avellanarius, assembly GCF_963383645.1. NCBI lineage: Eukaryota > Metazoa > Chordata > Mammalia > Rodentia > Gliridae > Muscardinus > Muscardinus avellanarius. The sequence goes on from NC_137786.1 coordinate 216,932,484, forward strand.
CCAACAAAAGAAAGACCTGTGAAGAATAAGAACTCCAAGAGCTTTTCAGCAGGGACTCGATGTTCAGATATGCATTCTGGGGGAGGGGTGGTCACCTTGGCTGCAGGTGGATGGAGCGTGGATTGGAGAGGAGGAGAATGGGACCAGGCAAATGCAGCAGAAGGCGGTTTCGAAGGCTCCTGTGGGAGATGAACAGTGGGACCTCAAGCTGGTGGCAGTGGAAGATTTGAATGCATTTGTGTTTTAATTTGAATGCATTTGTGATAAAAGTGATTTTTGAGAAAAATAATTCTTTTTTTATTTTGTCATACTGGGGATGGAACCCAGGAGCATTCTACCTCCGAGCTACGCCTCCAGCCCTATTTTTTATTGTTTATTTTGAAACAGGGTCTCACTGAGTTGCAAAAGGCCTCACTAAGTAGTTGAGGCTGACTGTGAACCCGGATCCTCCTGTCTCAGCCTCCCAAATGCTGGGATTACAAGTGTGTACCACCACACCTGGCCACAAGAAAAATAATTCTTAACTGTGTATTGCATGAATCCAGTTGCAAAAGTCCTTGTGTATGGGGGTGATAGCTTAAAATAGGGTGTTGTAAGAATTAACTAGATAATATTAATGAAGTACTTTAAGTAAAGATAATTATGGGAATACTAAATATTTTGTTTTTATAACTTACATTTTACCTTTGTTTTTCTAAGCCGATAATAGTGACTCTAGTAAGATAGGACTTTATTTTTTACCCACTTTAAAGAAGATAATTTATATGTATGTTGGATTCTCTATTGTTATCAATCAAAAAAAAACCTGATTGGTTTTAAAAATAACATGGCAGTTGAGTGGTGTCATCAGGGACCTTGATTCCTGAGGCTTCTACCCTCAAGGTACTTCACGTTTCAAGAGGCTGCTGGAGCCACAGCATCGCTTTCGAATTGAAGGGCAGAATGGGGCCTCTCTCTGCCGAGTCAGCTTCCTTTAAACATCCTTTCTCCAAGTCTTCACAACACTGCTTGCATCTTGTCCCCATAATTTAATCACCTAGCTGCTTTGGAGGTTGGAAAATAAGAGGTTCCAGACCACAGTATGCTGGGCTAAAAATTAAAAATCAGTGTTCTCTTGCAGAGGAGGAAGGAAGGTTTTGTTTTTGGTTTTGTTGTTGTTGTTTTGATCCTGGGATTGAACCAGGGACATTCTATCTCTCAATTATAACCCCAGCCCTATTTTATTTTTTTATATACAAAGAAACAGGGTCTTGCAGGGTGGCTGAGAGCCTCGCTAGGTTGCTAAGGCTGGCTTCAAACCTGTGATCCCTCCGTGTCAGCCTCCCAAGTACTGGTATTACAGGCACACAAAGCGAGTGGTCCCTGGGTAGTTTTCACACATTGCATCCTTTCATTTCATTGTTGGTGTGAATGCTTAGTATTTTCATTTAAAAAACCACAAAAACCAAGGACTATGATTCAGTGGTAGAGTACTTGCCCACTATGTGCAAGGCCTGGGTTCAATCCCCAGCCCTGAAAACAACAACAACAACAACAACAACAACAACAACACTAAATTAACATTTTTACAAGAATTTTTTTTACAAGAATTTAGTAAATATATATTACTAAGTATTTCTGTAACAGGATTCTGTAACAGCAATGTATTATAAAGCACAATTTAAAGAAATAAATGTTGAATTATTTTAAAAACATAAAAACAAGCAGTACTTCTAATTTGGATGACTTTGAAGCTAGTCTTTGTTTCATTTGTTTTTTTTTTTTTTTGTTGAAAATCAGTATATCAGCAGTATATCAAGATGGGAATGCTTAGATCAGAAATAAACCAAGAGATGATCACAGAGTGATGGATATATATATATATATATATATATATATCACCAATAATCTTATTTCTGTTCACTGAAACTGATATTTTATAGGAATCAAAGAATTAAGTAAATAATCAAATAGCCAAGTTTTCTATTTTACTTAAGAGTGATCAGTTTTAAGGAAATAGTACGTTTTGTTGGGAAGCACACATCTAAGCAATGCTACCTTGACTTTGAGGAACTTGGGGTAGATGAAGAGTTGGTTGGCTTAGTTTACACTCTCTTTCTATTTATAATAAGAGAAGACTTCTTTTTTGCACATAGTTTTTTTTTTAAAAAAAGTGCAAGCAGTAAAAATTTAGAAAGTAATTCTTTCCTTTTCTTTCTCCAAATTCCCCAGAAGCAATCACTAACCACTTTTGATTTAAGATGGTATGCTCTGATGAGCTTCTGTAAGTTAATGATGCAGTATTGACTCCCCAGACAATGCGGTATCATCTTCATAATGTGAAACACACTATTATAAAAGAGGCCGGGCGTGGTGGTGCATGCTTGTAATCCCCGTGCTTGGGAGGTGGAGGCAGAAGGATCGTGCAGGTTCGTAGCCAGGCTCGCTGGCTTAGGAGACCTTGTTTCCAAATAAAAATATAAGAAAATAGGTCTGGGAGTGTAGCCCGGAGGTAGAAGGGTTTCCAGGAACCCCAGTACCACCAAAATAAATAAATAAATTAGATAAATAAAATAAACTATTGTCCTTCATTGAAGGATGTTCTATCTCTAAATACAGCTGCTATCTCACCAACTGATGGGAAATATATTATGTTTCAAAAAATAAAAATAAAATAAAGCTTAGGGGTATAGCTTTATTAGAATGCTCTTGGGTTCAAACCCCAGTACCACAAAAACAAACAACCTTTCTTTTTATGATTAACTACAGTTTAACAGATGACTTGGTTATGCTTGTACATTTTTGCAAATACCTTACCTACCACGTGACTTGGAGAACTAAAGAACTCGTCATTTTGCTTAGTGGGGAAATGATCGTTCGCTCCCCAGTTGCCTGGCCATCGTGAGACACTGATTATTGTAGAACAACATTGGTACTGTTGAGGTGTCTAAGAGAGGATCTGGCTTTACAGTGTTATTTTTATTTCTTTGTGCCCATAAATAATTTTTGTACTTTCCTGTTTTCTCAGAAAAAGATTTATCTGTGAGACAATATTTAGTTGCAACCGTGCAGTTTTGGATTTGGCTTTGAGAAGAATTAGAAAGTGGAAAAGTGATTTTTTTTTTTTTTAGTTTGTCTAAAAACATAGAGGGTAAATTGTAATTTTTCTTTAATTTAAGGTTGTATTGTTTCCAAATATTTGAAGTCTTAATCTTGAAAGGGGTGCTTTTTAGGATATCTAATACCCAGGGTATATCTTATGTCTTTGATTTCTCCATAATCATGTTCATTATATTTTCTTTTAAAAATATACTTTAATTATAGTCTCATTATAGTCTCACATCATAATGTAAATTATATTGACAGTGACATACATGCACATGTACATTATATTTTCTTTTTTTGTGTGTGTGTGTGGTACTGGGATGGAACCCAGTGGCTTTTCTACCTCCGGGCTACACTCCCAGACCTATTTTATATTTTATTTGGAAACAGGGTCTCACTAAGTTGCTGAAAGCCTCACTAAGTAGCTGAGGCTGGCTTCGAACCTGTGCGATCCTCCTTTCTCAGCCTCCCACGGGCTGGGATTACAAGCGTGTGTCACCATGCCCGGCTACATTATATTTTCTAAAGACTGGTTAATTTTGTTTATTTATTTAGTGGTGCTGGGGATCACACCCTTGTGTGTGAGAGGAAAGTGCTCTTCTGCTGAGCCTCACCCCAGCCCAGTTTGATTTAAATTTGATAGTTACAAGTAGGAAGTGGTAGAAAATATCACTCCTGCTAGGAGCATAAAGCCAGATCTTTCTGAAAAGTGTTTTCAGTATCTCATTCTCAATTAAAGATAGTCTACTTCAGTGTAGTGTGTTTAAGAGGAACCTTGGGTGCTTCCAGTTTTATAATGACCAAGTAATACTTTTGGTCTTTTGTTTCTTGGAAATCCTATCTAAAAATTAGAAGAATGGGAAACAGAAAGCTGCACTTATATGCAATTAGCAAACTTCTGTCATCTCTCATCCCCAGTCACGGTCACTTAGGCTCGAGGTGTGGTAACTCATTTCCCTGAGCAGTCACTTGTGTGATCATAAAGGGTCTACCCCTGGGAAGCAAGCAAGTTTGTCCCTTCGACCTCAGAACAGCACAGGAATTGAACATGACAGAATCTGAACAAGATGTGCTTGAGATGCAGCTGTATTGGGCAGAAGAGGCAGAGATCAGGGAGGAGTAAGAAGTTTGCAAACTTAGAGCTGCCCAACTGTTCAGCAGCCAGAAGCCTGGAAATTGGGAATGCTTCTTAAGACACGCTGGAGATTCCCAGAGAAAAGATTAAGTGACATTTGTGGACTCCCCAGGAAAAAAGCCGGTCTGATTGTTGATTTTCCTCCAGTGAAGGCCACGGTATAATTACCCCATCTATGAAATTTTACCAACCTTTTAATTCCTCCAAGATGAGAGTAACAAAACAAATAAAAAGGGACTTAGAGGAAACAAAATATAAGGAAGAGAAGAGCCGGGTGTGGTGGTGCAGCACACTTGTAATCCCAGCATTCCGGAGGCTGAGACAGGAGGATCATGGTCCATGGACAGCCTCAGCTACTACTTAGGCCCTCTGCAACTCAGTGAGACCCTGTTTCAAAATAAAGAATAAAAACAAGGGCTGGGGCTGGGCATGTTGGCGTATGCTTGTAATCCCAGCACTTGGGAGGCTGAGACAGGAGGATTGCGCAGGTTCCAAGCCAGCCTCAGCTACTTAGTGAGGCTCTCAGGAACTTAGTGAGACCCTGTTTCCAAATAAAATATTAAAAAAATAGGTCTGAGAGTGTAGCCTGCCTGGGGGTAGAAAGCCCCTGGGTTCCATCTCCAGTACCACCAAAAACAAACAAACAAAAAACAACAACAACAAAAAACAAGGGCTGGGGGTGCAGCTCGGAGGTAAAATGCCCCATGGGTTCCATCTCTAGTAACACACACACACACACACACACACACACACACACACACACACACACAGAAAAGGAATAGAAGAAAAGTAAATGTGTAAAAAATTTAAAATTAATGTTCTCAGAGATAAAAGAAGACGGTATTGGGAGAGAGGGAAGAAAGGAGGGGGAGAGAAAATGAATATGAATGAATATGCACAATTAGAATAGGGAAGAATTCTTCAAGATTAAAAGTTGACAATCAGAATTAAGAACGCAGCCGGGCGTTGTGGCGCACGCTTGTATTCCCCGTGCTTGGGAGGCTGAGACAGGAGGATCACACAGGTTCGAAGCCAGCCTCAGCTACTTGGTGAGGCTCTCAGCAAATTAGTGAGACCCTGTTTCCAAATAAAATATAAAATAGGCCTGGTAGTATAGCCCAGAGGTAGAAAGCCCCTGGGTACCACCCTCTGTCCCACAAAAAATAAAAATAAAAAAAATAAAAAAAGTAAGAACTCAATAAAAGATCTGGAAGATAAAAGAAGATGTAACTTAGGAGTAGTATTCTCCTGGGTTCAATTCCTAGTATAAAACCAAAACAGGAACAGTGAAACACTTTAAATAGTACTCATGTTTGAAGGTAAGGGGGAATGGTCCAAATTATTTTTGTTGTTCAAAATGGTTTCATGCTTAGAATTCTATACCCAGTCAAACTATAACTTGTACGGTTTGAATATAAACTTAAAAATGTGCAAAATAAGAAAAAAATTGTTTCGCACTGTCACATAAGGAGCCATGATAACTAAATGTAATTATCTTGGATGGTGTCCTAAAACAAAAGAGACATTCAGTAACAACTAGGGACATCTGAATAAAATATGGACTTTAATTAGTTGTGCAAAATATACTCACATAGCTATTAGTAATAAAAAAAGAGAAACTGGACTTGGAGTATAGGTAACTGTGCTATCTTTGCTTTTTTATCTTTGGTAAATCAAAACTGCTGTAAAATTTAAAGTTTATTTTTAAAAATATTTGCAAACACGTCTCTCCCAGCATTTGTTCTTGGGAAGCTATTGGTAGAAGTGCTTTCTCATACTAAAGGGGTAGAACAAGACTGAGAACACAAGGGCTTCAACCCAGGAGAGAGGCCAAGGGAATTCCCAAGGCCATGTTCCAGGACAGGAGCTTCACAGCAGGTGAGGCGAGTAACCATTCCAAGTTGGAGCAGGATAAAAGGCTTTGGGAAGCAAAATGGAAAAGCAATGGGGCTTAATTGTGTAGAAAATTGTATGGGGAGGTTGTTAGAGGATGGGGGAATATTTAAAAAGAAAACTATGCAAATAGAAGCAGAAGTCCATTTTGTGTCCAGGAAAGACAGAAAGTTGACTAGAAAATGAAATGTAATTATATTCTGTTTGGCGCAGTAGTGAGGAATGTGTTTATTTAACCACAGCAAGTGTTTTACAACTAGGAATTTGACGAGTCTTAGTCTCTGGTCCCTGAGAGGGAGACTAAATTTTTGGAAGGATTTTCCTGATTGCAGTGTCTTTGTTATGTGAGGTAGGCCTTGGTAGTTTATGCTGATGACATGGCTCCTGGTAGACCCTAGATAGCTTGGGGCAGGGGCTGGTCTTGCCACAAAAATGTGTGATTAGAGATTGAAGATTTGAAATACTTGATAACAATCCTGCCTCCTGACCCCTGGGGGCGGGGACTAGAGATTGACTCTCATCTTGTGATGAGTGATTCAATCAATCCAGCCCTTTTATTTTTTATTTTATTTTAATTTTTTTTTCAGGTCTGGGGATGGAACCCAGGGGCATTTGACCTCCAAGGTACACCCCCTGCCCTATTTATTCTTTATTTTGAAACAGGGTCTCACTAAGTTGCAGAAGGCCTCACTGAGTAGCTGAGGCTGTCTGCGAACTGCGATCCTCCTTTCTCAGCCTCCGGAATGCTGGGATTACAAGCGTGTGTCACCACGCCCAGCTTTTAATGAAACCAGGTTTCAAAAAAAAATCAGGACACTGCAGCTGGTTGGAGCCTCCTGCTTAGTGAAGACACTCCTGAATTGGGAAGGTGATGGGCCTGGCTGATTCCATGCCCCAGGGAGAGGCACGGAAGCTATGCATTTGGGACCCTCTCAGATCTTAACACTGTGTGTCTCTTCATGGGGTTGGTTCTGACTTGTATCCTCTAAAAAAAAGGCTAACTGGAAGTTAGCTCGAGTCCTCTAAGTTGATCCAGTAGATTATCAAACCTGAGGGGGTTGTGGACACCCCAGATTGATAGTCAGTTGGTCATAAGTATGATTAGCCTGGGGGCTTCTGTACTTGATGTCTGGCGTCTGAAGTGCAGGCAAGCTTACTGGGGATCATGCCCTCTGTGGAAGCTGCACTAATCATGATGGTTAACGTCAGAATTAATTTGCAATGTTTCAATAATGTAAACACTGTTGACAGCAAGTCTTGATATAGCCTCATTGGAAGAGTGGGGAGAATGGGAGGGGAATAGAAGTTCTCATCAACTATCAAAGTCAATAAGTAATAAAAAGTTGATCAATCAGGAGATAATGGTGTAAGCATAGGATTTAGAACATGGATATAAACAGAAGGAAAAACAAAAGCAGTGAAAGAGCCTGGCATGGTGGTGCATGCTTGTCATCCCCATGCTTGGGAGGCGGAGACAGGAGGATCATGCAGGTTCGAAGCCAGCTCCTCTGGCTTAAGAGACCCTGTTTCCAAAAAGAAAAAAGCATAAAATAGGTCTGGGAGTATAGCCGGGAGGTAGAAGGGCTTCCAGGAACCCCACTACCACCAAAAAAAAAAAAAAAAAAAAAAAAAAGAAAGTAGTGGCTTTTGGGGACAGAATACTAGGACCCAGCAAACTGCTATAAGGGAGTGCTATGTTCTAGTTTAAACTTTATTAAATATTTCTTTAAACTGCATATATTAGTTTGATATAACATCACTTTTTTAAAGAGCGGGGGCCCTGTCAGAGGCCCAGTATGGTGGGAGGAGGATCTGTTGGGGACACTCTCAGGGATAGTACATGTAAGGAAGGGAGAGGAGCAAGAGTTGAGCAAAGGGAGAATTGAACCTGCTGCGGGTGAGGCACAGGCCTGAGCCTTGAGCCTGGAATGGCCCTTTAGATTTGCCCAAGTCAGGTAAGGGAATTAGGCTTTCTCCTGAATGCAGACCAGTCACTAGACATATATTACCCAGGCTGAGAGAAGTTACTAGAAGATAGTCAGGAGCCAATAGCAGGTAACACTGGTGGCGAGAGGGTTCTATGCTAGAAAGGAGGATCTGCCTGGTTTTATTAGTCAGCTTTTTGTTACCATAACAGAATGCATGAGACAATCAACTTGAAAAGAGGAGGGGTTCATTTGTTCACAGTGCTGGAAGCTCTAGTCCATGGTGTGGCAGGCCCATTACTTTTAGGTCTCTGGTGGGAGGGGAGCACATCATGGTAGGGGCATAGCATACCTACCTGCTGGTATTATGGCTGGACGTGAGGGAGAGCAAGTGGTTGGGGCTCTTCCTCCCCTTCAGAGAAGCTTCCCTATGACCAGACCTCTTCACATGGTGAAGACTTGGCCCTGGCTCTTAAAGATTCCACCACCTCCCAAATGTATCAGCTGGGGAGTAAGCCCTTAACAAGTGGGCCTTTTGGGAGACATTCCAGATGCAAACCACTGCACCAGTGCACAGGGAGTGTCCACTATACATCCCCAAATCTGGGGAATTTGGAACAGGAAGACTTGATGTTTACTAGGCAGATTTCACAATCTGGCACATTGTAGGTGGTGCAGCACCAGTTTTAGTTTTAAAATGTGCTATGTGGACTGAGTTCAGCTGGGGTCAGTAATTTTATGAACAGACATATACATACAACATATATACATATGACAAGTTGGGTCCCTCCCCCTTCCCACTGGACCCTCTGCGAGTGCAGGAGGTGGAACCCTGTAGGAGGAGGAGAGTCTGCTCCGCAGCCAGTCAGTATCATGAGAGAAGCGGTGTTCGGCGTTCCCACTCTTAGTCACACCCCCAAGATATTTTCCTTAAGAAGAGGCATTTTCCACTCTGGCCTCGTATGGTCTTGCGGTTCGATTGGACTGGCCCCCATCCCCGAGAGGAGAATTCTGTACCCCATTAAAAGCTAGTACCACGCATTCTGGTCTCTTCTTGTGTGTTACACAGCATCCCCACGCAAAACCTCACAACATATATATTCATTAGAAATGCATTCCACTAGCCGGGCATGGTGGCGCACACTTGTAATCCCCGCACTTGGGAGGCTGAGACAGGAGGATCGCACAGGTTCGAAGCCAGCCTCAGCTACTTAGTGAGGCTCTCAGTAACTTATTGAGACGCCGTTTCCAAATAAAATATAAAATAGGTCTGGGAGTATAGCCCAGAGCTAGAAAGCCCCTGGGTTCCCCCCCTAGTACCACCCCCCACACACAAAAAGAAATGCATTCCACTAAATATTGAATGATTTTATGGTAGTTTAATTCTTGGTCATATTCTTATTAAGAGATTTTAATTCACTAATTTAAGAGATTCTAATATTGCCATGAGTTCATTGCTGTAATGATGTACATGCTTTGCTTGCTATGCAGTTTTAGGCTTAAACAGAATAATTGAGGTATGAAAGGCTTTGTAAATAAGATGGGTCAGTGTTCTCAGTAAAGCAGTCCTAAGTCTCGTGCGTTTTGCAATTTGCAATACAGACTGAACTGCTGAGCACCATTTATTCATTCAGCAGGTGTCTACTGAACACCTTCCTTGTGTACATCATGTAGCAAGGAGCCCAGAATCTGACAGACGCGAGGATGTACAATTCAGAACAGAGTAGTGAAATGCTAGTGGAATTTAGAAAACATTGTGTGTGTGTGTGTGTGTGTGTGTGTGTGTGTGTGTGTGTGTGTGTATGGTACTAGAGATTGGATTTAGGGGCACTCTACTACTAAGCTATACCCCCAGCCCTATTTTATTTTGAAACAGGGTCTTGCTAAGTTGTTGAGGTTGGCCTGGAACCTGTGATCCTCCTGTTGCAGAGGTGTACAGATGTGTACGCCATGCCTTGTTAACAGAATAGTTTCTTTTGCTTGCAGGTCTCTGAACAGTGGAGTTGGTGGAGCTTGAAGGAGGCTTTGAAGGCAAAGGGCAGAAGGGAGATGCTGGAATCTTGGAGGGAGCAGAAAAGCTTATGAAAACAGGAAAATGAGAATGTTGAAAACAGCTGGCTGTGGGTGGCACACACCTGTATCCTAGTGATGGGAGTTGAAGCAGGAAGATCCCAAGTTCCAGGCCAGATTGGGCCACCTAGTGAGATTGTCTCAAAAAGGGCTGGGGGTGTAGCTTAGTGATGGAGCACGGCTCGATGCTCCCCGGTTTGGGGACAGGAGAGAGAGAGACAGAGACAGAGACAGAGACAGAGAGCTATATAGAGAGAGACAGAGAGAGAGAGACAGAGAGAGACAGACTCCACACCTCCAGAAATACCCAGGAAATGAAAAGCTATAGAAAATAACAATTGCATTGATTATGGTTAGAGAAACTTTCATATCATGCTCAATTTCACATTAGCTAGATTCTATAACAGACATTTATTTTTTTTTTTTTTTTTTTTTTTTTTTTTTTAAGAGAAGAGGGACAAACTTTAATGGATAAAGAAACAATGCAAAAAAAGTGAATTATTCTTTTGAAAAGGTAGTATGCAACATTTTATAAGCTGCACATATTACAACAAAAAGTTGGGGACACATATACGGTTATTTATTTAGATGATTAAAAACATTTACTGCAAGCAGGTTCCTTTTTTCCCATATTAAAAAGAGAACATGATCAGAAACACTCCAAATGAAAATTGGGGTCAAACCTATTTTTAAGTCCATTATCAAATTAGGTATTACTAAAGAAAAAGATATTTGGAAGTTAAAATTAGGAGAGTCTATTTTACATAATTTAGGTGCAGGATAAAAAGTCAAAATGATCCTTAGCATTTCATAGTCTTTAATTAAGCACATAAAACTGTACTACTTAATATATTTCTCCATGAACTTTTTATGAAATTCAGATCGTAGTGTATCATTTACAAATCTTTTGTCTTTCTTCTGATCGTCTACACCTTTTGCACAGTTCTTGAAGACAACATCATCATCCCACCTTCTTTTAACTTTGAAGTTGGCTTGAGGCTGAGATGGGCCAGTGAGATTAAGGAGAGGGTTTCCACTCAGAATGTTCTCCATACGAATCCTCTCTTCTTCAGCTTTTTGTTCTTGTTCCTTCCTGGCCTGTTCTTCAGCTCTTTCTTTTTTAATTTTTTCAAGTTCTGCAAGAAGAGCTGCAGTATCATCATCATCACTTTCCTCTTCAAAGTCTTCATCTTCCTCATCTGTTAGAGGATCATCCGCATCAAGGTTGGCAGCAGGAATCTGGTCTAACCTGGGCTTCTTTGACACTGAAGAGGAGGTTGTATGTTCTCGGGCTGGACGATCCCTATTTTTTTCTCTTGCAGCAGCTCTCTCTCTCTCTTCCAACTCTCTCCTAAAGTCGCGATTACGAACTTCTTCAGGGGCATCCTGAGTAGCCTGCCTATATTTTATCTTTGTATGAGAGGGAAGATCTCTGCTTGAATACTGCTTTGAGAGCTGGCTCAAATCACCTTCTCCTTTTCCTCTTCCACCTCTTGCAGGCTCAAAAGTTGGCCTGGCTGCTGTTGTCATCTTTTATGTCTGGCCGAGTTACGATGCAGAAGTCCTCAGAAGATCACACCGACACCATTGCAACTCTTGGCTCCCAGAAGCCTCTGCGCCCAGGACTCTATAACAGACATTTAAATCTACATGTTAATAATGTTTCTTACAAACAAAACCATAATGATAAACGCATATGTTACCTTTGGAAAATGCCAGAAAACTAATTTATTTTGAAAACTGATGAAGGTGAAAAAATTCAAAACATTCATCTGTGTTCCTGTATAAAGTACGTATCATGATAACTGATTGATGAGGAATAAGTTCTCAATGGAAATATTCCAGCTAATAGATGAAGACAAATGATTGAATTCAAACTCATTTTGCAGTTCCTAATAAAATAATGGATCTCAGCAGAGGTCATCAACGATCACAGATATAACAAAAAGAAAGCCCGACGAGTGAGTGCCTCCTAATGTGAATAAGCAATACTGCACACGAAGTATTCCTACAGAAAATTAAACCTGAATTTGACCAAGTTTCTATAACTACTAGATGACAGAGGAACATGTTAAGTTATATCAGCGGACTGCAGTCAGGAATAACAGGCTGGGAAATCACAAACTTATGATCCAATACATTCAACAGATAAATTGGGGTGGGAGGTCAGAGAGAGGTTGGTGAGTGGTTAGATAGAATCTAGAGATTGCAAAGGTTTAATAGGCATGTACTCTGGAACCAATATAGAGTATAACACTTACTGAATCTTGACTAAAACAAATTGTTAAAAGTTTTTTGAAGTATTTTGGGAAATTAATAGTAATTAGATATTTGTTATCAAGCAGTTATTCCTCTTAGGAATATGATATTATTTTAACAGTGGATACATGTGGAAATATTTGTGGATAAAATGCTATGATGTTTGAGATTCACTTCAAAATGATTGGAGATGGAGGGGGGAACTGGTGGGATCTAAAGGAAGCAAGATTAACCTCAAGTTGGTCACTAGTGAAACCAGGCCATGGATGCTTGGGGTTTGTTTACACTGGTGTCTGGATATTTTTTACTTTTTTCTAAACTGCTGGGAAGATGATGGTTGAGCAGGAACATGATGGAAGTTATGAGTTTCTGAAAGATATGGCCAGGAAGAATATGGATGGGAGCTATCTTGTGTGCTTTGGAAGGAATGGTGTTAGGAGAAATACATGAAAATCTTACAAGTTATATCATAACTTGTTTCCTATAACCTGTAAATGGTTTTAGAGACTTTTAGAGCACCCCTAAACTTCTGTGTGCTGGGTTGGGGATATATAGATAGATAGATACTGGGTATTGAACCCAGGGGTTTTCTGTCTCAGAGCTTCATCTCCAGCCTCTTTCTTTCTTTCTTTCTTTCTTTCTTTCTTTCTTTCTTTCTTTCTTTCTTTCTCTCTTTCTCTCTTTCTCTCTTTCTCTCTTTCTCTCTCTCTTTCTCTCTATCTCTCTTTCTTTCTTTCTTTCTTTCTTTCTTTCTTTCTTTCTTTCTTTCTTTCTTTCTTTCTTTCTTTCTTTCTACTGGGGATGGAACCCAGAGGCCTTATACCTCTGGGCTATGCCCCCAGTCCTTTTTTCTTTCTTTCTTTTTTTTTTAATTGGGAAACAAGGTCTCACTAAGTTGCTGAGCGCCTCACTTAAGTAACTGAGACTTAAGTTACTGAACCTGCAGTCCTGGGATTACAGATGTATGCTACCACACCCAGCTTATTTTTTTATTTTATCAAACAGGATCTTACTAGGTTTCTAAGGGTCTCACTAAATTGCTGAGGCTGGCCTTGAACCTGCAGTCCTCATGTCTCAGCCTCCCAAGTACTGGGATTACAGGTGTGTGTCACCATGCCTGGCTATCCCTAATCTTTTGAATCAGGTAATTCATGTTCTGAACTTAAACCAAACATGATAGCCTTGACTCATTATAATTTTATAAACATAAAAGTTTCTGAGGTTATAAGAGAAAAATATTTTCCCATAAAAAATGAAATCTTAATTTCCTATGCTTCCCTTAATTAATTTTTTTTGCGGTGTGAGGATGGAAACTGGGGGCAATTCGACCTCTGAGCTACACCCTCTGCTCTATTTTTTTTAAATTCTCTTTATTTTGAAACAGGATCTCACTAAATTGCAGAGAGCCTAAGTAGCTGAGGCTGTCCACGAACTGCAGTTCTCCATCTTGGCCCCCCGAATGCTGGAATTTTAAGTGTGTGCCACCACGCCCGGCTGCTTCCATTAATTTAAAAATATTGTTACCTGGGCATGGTGGCACACGCTTGTAATCCCAGCATTCAGGAGGCTGAGACCGGAGGATCCTGGTTCGGAGGATCCTGGTTCGCAGACAGCCTCAGCTACTTAGTGAGGCCCTCTGCAACTCAGTGAGACCTGGTTTCAAAATAAAGAATAAGAAATAGGATAGGGGGTGTGGCTCGGAGGTTGAATGCCCCTGGGTTCCATCCCCAGACCCGAAGAAAAATATTGTTTATTAAGATATAACATATACAAGTAATTGTGTACTTAAGGGTAAATACAGGACAGTAAATTTATGTACACAGAGGTAGCTGCCATCCTAATCAACATATAGACTATTTACTGTGCCCCAGGAGTTTCTGTCTACCCCCTTCTTATTGTCTACTACACAACCCAGAGGTAAACTCTGTTCTGACTTCTGTCACCATAGATTAGTTTTGCCTTTTCTTGATTTCATGAATGGAATTACTGTACACTTTTATGACCTATTTTATTCACTAAACATGTCTCAGATTCACTCATGTTTTCTATTTGTCAGTAGTTCCTTTTTAAAATGCTGTTTAGTATTTATTATATGACTATACCACTATTTACCTGCTTTCCTATAGATTATTAGGCATGGTTAGCAACTATGCGTGAGTAAAGCTGTCATAAACATTCTTTTGGTAGACATGACATAATGCATTCATATTTCTTGAAAATTGCCAGGTCATAGAGTAAGTATATCTTTAGTTCAAGGCACTGCCAAATAGTTTTTTTTAAAATAATTTTATCAATTCCACCAGCAATGAATGAGAGTTACAGTTGCTTTATATCCTTGTCAACACCTGATGATATCATATTGTTGTAGTATATTTAATTTTAACTTATGATGGGTATTCAATACTAAATTTAAACCACTTAGCATTACTCTTTTATTTTACTTTTTTTGGTGCTGGGGATTAGATGCAGAGCCTTGTGTAAGCTGAGCATGCATTCTACTACTAAAAGCTACACTCTAGCCAGGCATGGTAGCACACACTGGTAATACCAGTACTTGGGGAGTTGAGACAGAAGGAGTTTGTGGCCAGCCTCATCTACTTAGTGAGGCACTGAGACCATTTCAAATAAAAAGAATAAAAAAAAAATGGGGCTGGAGATGTAGCTCGATGGTAGAATGCCCCTGGGTTCCCAGTACTACAAAAATAAATAAACAAATAAATAAACATAAAATAAAAGCTATATTCCCGTCCTTATGAAGTGTTTTATTGCATAAAAATATTATACTGGTTTTTTTGCATATAATTGGTGGGATCTATGACCAATTCCTCATTTAGTTCTTAAACTAAAGTATTGTCTTTTTGGAATTCTTAAATTAAAGTTTGGTTTTTTGGTTTTTTTTTTCCAGTTGTCACAGGTAGTACGGATGGAATCGGAAAATCATATGCAGAAGAGGTAGGTGATTTTTAAGACTATTCTTTTTATTAAAAAGTATGAACTATTTTCTTACAGTAGTTTAATTTTTAAAGTTAAAAAATATAATGTTGCATAGTACAGTGGATGTTCTTTGTTTTTATTTGTTAGAAATACCGTGTTGTGTACATAAACAAAAATTTAAAGCAAGCTGTGTGTGGTGGCGCACGCTTGTAATCCTAGCATTTGGGAGGCTGAGACCTGAGGATTGGATCCTGGTTCTTGGACAGCCTCTGCTACTTAGAGAGGCACTTTGCAACTCAGTGAGATCCTGTTCCAAAATAAAGAATAAAAAAGGGCTGGGGGTGTAGCTCAGAGATATAGTGCCCCTGGGTTCCATCCCCAGTACCACCAAAAAAAAAGAAAAAAAAAATCTGGGCAAAATATAAAACTTTCTTTGCTGGTTAGTTAGAATTGTGAGAAATCTGATATAATTTTATTTTTATCATATAAGTGCATAAAGTCCTCAGTTTTTTAAATTAATTATTTTCTAAAAGAGGAATATTGTCATGGTAATCACATTTCCAGGCTTGTCCATGGTATTGTTTTCACAAGGAGAACTGTGGTTAACAGAAAGATATTGACAGACTCAGGCAAAGGATTCAAGTTCTTTGTGCTGTGATCATAGGCTAGGAAAGCAAACTAGTCCACAGTGGCAGTACTGGTTTTTTATTTATTTATTTATTTTATTTAGTTATTTATTTAGTTTTTGCGGGTCTGGGGATGGAACCCAGGGCCATTCAACCTCTGAGCTACACCCCTGCCCTATTTTTTATTCTTTATTTTGAAACAGGGTCTCACTAAATTGCAGAGGGCCTCACTAAGCAGCTGAGGCTGTCCGCGAACTGGGATCCTCTGGTCTCAACCTCCTGAATGCTGGGTATGCGCCACCACGCCTGGCTGGCAGTACTATTGAGGCAAGTTTCCCTGGCCTCATAGCCCTCCAAGAGGCCCCTTCAGTCCTTGGTGATACTTGATTCTGTTAAGGGTCCTGGCAGATGCCTTGACGCTCTCATTTGCGGTTCCCAAAGGTGTGTTTTTTTAAATAATTTTTTTGTTTTTATAGTTGTTCTTGTTAAAGAATTTCAAAACTGCAGGAAAGATGAAAGAATACAATGAACACCCATGTACACTTGGCCTGGACTTATAAGTTAACATTTTGTCATTTAATTTACATTATTGTTATTAAATCATAGATATAACAGTTCACCCCCCAAAAGTTGAGTATGAATCTTTTAGAACCAACATGTTCACTCATTCTTATAATTTGAATACATTGCTCACACAAAGGAAACTCAACACAGTTTTCTGCAGTGCTGAGTATAAAACCCAGGGCCCTGGGCATACTAGGCAAGTGCTCTGCCACCGAGCTACATCCCCAGCCCATTTTGGTTTTTATTTTGAGACAGGGTCCCACTAAGTTGATCAGGCTGGCCTTGAACTTTTGATCTTTCTTTCTTAGCCTCCCAAGTGGCTTGGATTACAGGAATGCATGATTGAACTAGTTAGGATAAATGGTTTTTTTTTAGTAGGAATGCTATGCAAGTGGTATTTATCCTTCCAAGTTCATTTTATCAAGAGATGTAAAAATTCCATTTGTTGTTATTATGTTAAGGTAAATAGTTTATTAGGATACTGTCTACCATAATTCGTCATTATAAAGATAGTTAATAAGGAATACATGGGATGATACTTTGAGACTAAGTTTTGTTTCCTAGCCATCTTTATCCAATGGTTTTAAGATTTACTGACAGTTTTTTTTGGCCTAAATTAGTTAGTACCATAATGGTTAAAAATGATAATTTTCTAACAGTCTCTCTCCTACATCTATTAAATGATGTTTTTTCTATAAATAAAAGCTTTTCCTTGTCCCTTCTCCCTTGTTAATTTTTTTTTTTAAGTATCAGTATGGGCTAATGGATTCTTCAGTGGTTTTATAGCAGATTAATTTTGCAAATTACCAGCCTGTGTTATTTTTATAAAAAATGTTCTTTCTTAGCTTCATTTGCAATGCCACTCATTAGTTAATAAAAGCTGACTTTAGGATTTAAGACTGGAATATTGGTTTAGTAAATCACTTACAGTTCATAGCACCTAATTTATTGCTAATTTATAAACTGTCTGAAATAGTTCACCAGGAAGTTTTTTGTGCAGTAGTGTTTTTTGCTTTAGCCCTGTATTTGCGTGTCTTTGACCACTTTCATGTACATCTTTTTTATTCTGGTAACACTTAACAGTATTGGGAACATTCACTGAAGGTGCTCTTCAGGAAATTTTTCATCAATTTACTCAATTAACTATCTTAGTTTGCCTTGATTTTCCAAAATTATAATGCCCAAATAAATATTTAAAAATTTATAATTTTTTAAGATTCCTGACATTTTAGCTCTAGTTTCTTTGATAGTATTCCAATTCTGATCTTTGTTTTATGAATCCAGTCTGTAACAACTTGTGTGTGTGTGTGTGTGTGTGTGTGTGTGTGTGTGTGTGTGTGTGTGTTGCTAGGGATTGATTGAACCCAGGGATATGCTACTCTGAGCTGCACCCCCAATCCCCGCCCCTTTTCCCCTTTTTGTGGTGCTGGGGATTGAACCCAGGGGCATACTACCTCTAAGCTATACCTCCAGCCTGCTTTTTTATTCTTTATTTTGAAACAGAGTCTCACTAAGTTGCAGAGGACCTCACTAAGTAGCTGAGGCTGGCCATGAACCCAGATCCTCCTGTCTCAGCCTCCCAAGTACTGGGATTACAAGTGTGTGCCACCATGCCCGGCTTTCCCAGATTTATTTATTTATTTATTTATTTATTTATTTATTTATTTATTTATGTGGTACTGAGAATGAAACCCAGAGGCTTTCTACCTCTGGGCTATACTCTCAGACCTATTTTATATTTTTATTTGGAAACAGGGTATCACCAAGTTGCTGAGAGCCTCACTAAGTAGTTGAGGCTGGCTTTGACCTGCATGACCTTCCTGTCTCAGCCTCCCAAATACTGGTATTACAAGTGTGCACCACCACGCCCAGCTCCCAGCCCTTTTTTAAAAAAGAAAATATATATATTTTTTAATTTTGAAACAAGTGTTGCTAATTTGCCAAGGCTGGCCTTGAACTTGTGATCTTCCTGTCTCAATAATAAAAACTATTTTAAAGCTCAGCCTTAAATTTTAGTAGTAGTTGGTACTTGACAATTTAAAAGATCCAAACAATATAGGCAGGGCCAAAAGGAAAAGGAAAAAGAAAAGTCACTTTTCTTCTAAAATACTCTGAGAATTAAATACTTGATTTAGAATAAAATCCCTTTGAGAAATTCCTTCTGTAACATCTTAATTTTAGATTGCCTCTTCATTACACGCGAGTTCACTTTTCGAATGATCTCATCTGGTCAGGTTTTCTAAAATGGGGATGTATCTAATTTGTTTTAAAATGAAATGCACAAGCATGATTCAGATCTCTTATTGTTTCAGCTTGCAAAACGTGGAATGAAGGTTGTCCTAATCAGCCGATCACAGGATAAACTGAACCAAGTTTCCAGTGAGATCAGTAAGTTCTCGCATTAAACACCCATGATCACAAAAGAATAAAGCTAATACAGGGTTGCTTTCAGGCACTCACATGCTTATCTAGCACTGACATGTTTACTGAGAGTTCAGAAGACTCATTTTTTATAATGCTAATGGCACATTATAAAGATGGACCCTCTTTTAAGTAATATTTTACTTAAAAATAATCTTTCAAAAAAATTTCATAAAATTATATTAGGCCTATTTTAATTTGCTTAAAATACTTTACTCTTGTGTGTGTGTGTGTGTGTGTGTGTGTGTGTGTGTGTGTGTGTGTGTGTGTAACTGGGGATTGCACCCAGGTACATTCTACCTCTGACCTATACCGCCCCTTCCTCCTTCCCTCCCTCCCTCCTTTCCTTCCTTCCTTCCTTCCTTCCTTCCTTCCTTCCTTCCTTCCTTCTTTTATTCTTTTATTTTGAAACCTGGTCTCTCTAACTTGCAGAAGTCCTCACTAAGTAGCTGAGGCTGCCTGCAAACCTGTGATCCTCCTGTCTCAGCCTCCCAGATAACTGTGATTACAAGCCTGTGCCACTAGGCCTGGCTCTTAAGTTATCTTTAACTGACTCATTGAGTTCTATTGTTAGGAGTCAGATTCTCTGATTTATCATGTGGCAGTGAAGTGTCTGATTCCTTTTCAGTCACTTCATTTCAGTATTCTTGAGGACTTTTTACTCTCTTTTGACTTCAGTGTCTCTAACTGCATAAAACACATGGTTGGAAAAGAGTCAAAAGGAAGCAGCCACACACGTTGGCAGGGGTACTGTTGGAACTTTCTTCCTAGTCAGCCGTGCTTGAGGCCTGAATTAGAACATGGCAGGGACCCTCTTCACTGACTTCTACATACCCAACCAAATGGGCGCAGCAATGTTGCTGATCTCCGTGGTAAAACCTGCTGACTGGCATCCCCATTGTGTAATCATCTTGTGGCTGCCATGCTTCTTGGTATGATACTTGTTATACATGTATTTGCACAGATCAAGTTGTTTTCTTATTAAGAATCAATCCTAGGCCGGGCGTGGTGGCGCACGCTTGTAATCCCCGCGCTTGGGAGGCAGAGACAGGAGGATCACGCAGGTTCGAAGCCAGCCGCGCGCGCTGGCTTATGAGACCCTGTTTCCAAATAAAAAAGTATAAAAAATAGGTCTGGGAGTGTAGCCCGGAGGTAGAAGGGCTTCCAGGAACCCCAGTACCACCAAAAAAAAAAAAAGAATCAATCCTGTTTGTTCCCCAATTTATGCCAAGTACATTTGTTACGCAAATGCTGGAAAATGATGAAATGTTAGTGTAAAAAGATGAGTTGTTTCTATAAAAACTACATTGCATGCTCTGAGACAGTGAGGGGAACGAGCTCTTGAAGAGATTTGCTTGTCAAACAAGGTGTGACCGAGACAAATGTAAAATACTGGAATGCTTCTAAAACGTAGGGAGAAATCTGCTCACTGTTTCATGTGTTGACGTTTATGCTTTTCTCTAAAAGAACTGAAGCTGCAATCATAAATAATACCGGGTGGGGTGTAGGAAGTGGAAGAAACACTGGAATTTCAGCCTGCAGAGCCAGTGTTAAAGACAAGGCCTTGACTTTTAGCAGAGGATTGGTAAATGATACATCTATGTGTGGTTTAAACTAGAATGGTTACAATGTGTATTCATCTCTATGATCCTTCCTTCCTTCTTTCCTTCCTTCCTTCCTCTCTTTCTTTCTTTCTTGTTTTTATTTTTATTTTTTGTGACACTGGGGATTCAATTCGGAGGCATTCTACCTCTGATTATACTCCCAGCCCTATTTTTTTTTTACATTTTTTTAAAACAGGGTCTCTCTAGGTTGATGAGAGTCTCATCTCATTACTTGCTATAATTCTTGATTGAATTTACTTCTCTGAGAAGCCAACTAACAAATTGTTGCAATTCTTTCAGATGACAGAGGATTTCTTCCATATTTTATTATTTTTTTATTTTTTGCCATACTGGGGATGGAACTCAGGGGCAATTTACCTCCAAGCTACACCTCCAGCCCTATTTTTTATTCTTGATTTTGAAACATGATCTCACCGAGTTGCAAAGGGCCTTACTAAGTAGCTGAGGCTGTCCTCAAACCTGGATCCTCCTGTCTCAGCCTCTTAAATGCTGGGATTACAAGCTTGTTCCACCATGCCCAACTTTTGATTGTTAACATTACCATCTACTACTGACTTTTAGGTAATTCTTTATTATTTATCTATTACATCACATCCGTCATCTTCTTCGATTCTTCCAAGATATTTTTGAAGTATATCTTTTGGTTATTTGTCTCCAGACTATAGCTTATCCCTGTTGGATAATTACATGGGTGCAATACAGATTTTTTTGTGGCTTGATCACGGGGTCTCATGCATGCTGAGCTACACCCCAGTCCCTCAAACAGATTTTTTTTTTTGGTGGTACTAGGGTGGAACCCAAAGGCTTTCTACCTCCGGGCTATACTGACCGACCTGTTTTATATTCTTATTTGGAAACAGGGTCTTACTAAGTTGCTGAGAGCCTCACTAAGTAGCTGAGGCTGGCTTTGAACCTATGTGATCCTCCTGTCTTAGCCTCCCAAGCATGAGGATTACAAGCATGCACCACCACACCTGTCCCCCAAACAGATTTTTATTGAAGATTCCCAATATTAAGTATGTTGAATTTTTATTTTTATTTTCCAGTACTAGAGATTGAACCCAGGGGCATTTTATCTCTGATAAATACCCCTAGCCTATTTTTTATTTTTATTTTTTTGCGGTACTGGGGATGGAACCCAGGAGCATTCTACCTGTGAGCCACACCCCCAGCCATATTTTATTTTTTGAAACGGCCTCACTGAGTTGAAGAGCCTCGCTAAGTAGCTGAGGCTGTCCACGAACCTGCCATTCTCTGGTCTCTGCCTCCCGAATGCTGGGTTTACAAGCGTGCGCCACCACGCCTGGCTTCTTTTATTCTTTATTTTGAAACAGGTTTTCACTAAGTTGTGGAAGACCTCCCCAAGTAGCTGAGGCTAGCTGTGAACCTACAATCCTCCTGTCTCAGCCTCCCAAGGACTGGGATTACAATTGTGCGCTACCATGTCCATCTTAGAAAAAAAAAATTTTAAACCTTGCTAAGAACACAGATCTTTATGAAACTAAGTATATGGCATATATATAGTCAATAGATCTCTTGGCTTTTAAGGATTTTACCATTTGAGATTCCAACTACATAAATGCAACTCTGAAGGGCCAAGACATACAGTAGTTTGCAGTTTTGTTAAAGTATGAATTTGAACTCAATGACACTAATGAGCCTGCGGGGTTTACTGAGCTACTGGGTAAACTTAACATACTACGTGGGTCTTAGTATCGTTTCATTTCTTAGTTGCTGCTGTCATGTATATAGTAATGCTTAAGGTGAGAGCAGTGCTATGTTTGTGTGTACACAAACGTACTCATAATAAAAGCAACTACTCTGTTGCTAGAAGGTTCAAAGGCAGAAAATGGAAGCTTTTGATTAAGTAAAATGTTAGATTTTGAAATGTTGTGATGCAAGTGAAACTATCATCAACTTCATATAGAAATAAGAAAAGCTGCCTCCCTATTCTCTCCAGTAAGTGCCCCAGCCTGTTCAGAATTTACTCAGTGTCAGAAAATATATGTTCATGGATTTGATAATTGTGTTAACTTGTGATATGCAGTGACATGTGACTGTTGGCAGAAATGTGATTCTGGAGAAATACCGTATCCTGTTCAAAGATTTTTATGAAAGAACAGATGGTAAAAGCACTAAATTGACCTTTATTAAAAGGATTTTTTTTTCATGTTGAAAATTCTGAACAACTGTTTTTCTGGGCTTAATATAAATTTAATTTAAAATTAATATAAATTTAAAGTTAATGTAATTTAATAGAAGAGGTAATATTAGCACACCATGTTGTCAGCTGAAGAAATATACCATAGACATAAATTAGGATAAGGTTTTAACTGAGATCTTAATCATCTCTTTGGGAGGATAATGTTTTCATGGATATATTTATTCCAGAAAGGGAGGGGGACAGAATTTAATGTTGACAAAGACAAACTAGCTCTACACTTTTTGGTTCTACTTTTAGTGCACCTTTATTGGATGTCTGGGTACCAGGCACTGTGCTAGGCCACTGATACACAATGACAAACAATTAGGATGCAGTCCTAATATAAGCTCTCCTGGAGTTTATATTCTAGTAAAACCCCCAAACCAAAGCCAAACCAAAACAAAATAACATAAATAAATTAATTGCAGTTTCTACAAATCTAATAAAATAAAAGTTGCAGCGCCACACAGAGGGTGGTTAAAGGGTAGAGAGGACAGAACAGAAGGGTTCTCACTTGTTGGCCCATGGACAGCTTTGGGTCCGGAGGGCGATAAAGGGGCCAGGATGACAACGTGTTGCCCTGTAATGTCGCTGCAGGAGTGAAGATGGAGGCTCAGTGGAGGGCGTATCCTCTGGGTGACCCTTTTGGGATATAACGATGGAGGAATTGTGTATGTGCACATTGCACCTTGCATGTGATGAGTCCACTTCAGCATTCCAGCTTCTCTAAGCGCTTGGATCCTTGCCTCTACCTTATGCCCAGGAAGCTGTGCCCTGTTCTCATTAAATCTAGGCTGTCATGGAGCCTACGTTTCAGTCAGCTATTTGGGTTCTATGAGGCTCTTCTAGCTGTATGAGCTAACCATTAAGCCCTCATTCTCTGGTAAAACACATTTGGCCCATTCTGGTATTACGTTCTGTTTTCCTTGGTCTAACACTCAAAGAATGCATTCTCACATATTTCTCAGGTTTCTACCAATACAGAGTAGCAAATTGTGCCATGATTTTTGTGTATAGGTTATTAGTTTATGGATCAGACTTTGTTTCCTAAAGAATACTGTGATCTAACTCTGTTATAGTGGCAGTAAGGAAGGTCAGTTTGTCTTGAGGAGAAGAGTAATTCTCTTACAAGCACACTGCCAATGCTATTGTGGTCCTCAAGCCAGGGAGGACTAATCTCCTCAGCACATGAGGGAGAACAGGCCATTTCTGTTCCCTGGAATGGGAGGTTTAAGGTGTAGTTGGGGCTCAGTATTCTCAGCTTGAGCTGAGCTCTCCCAGATATCCGCATTCTTACTCAGCACATTCACTTTTGCACACCAGAATTCAACTGACACTACTCCTCCAGCCAACATATTTAAGTCCGTTGTTAGCAAGGTGAGCTCCATAGCTTTTTGGCATGAAGGGTTTTATTAGGGCTGCCATAGAAATTCTCTGCTTATGTCCTGGTCAAGGTGAGTTGCAAGGTTAATGACCAGAATTGTCATTTTCTTGCATTGAGAAGAATCTGTACCACACCACAGTCTTTGTACTCATCATTACTTCCAAACTCAAATATAGCAGCCATGTGGTCTTCCCAGGCACTTCTCCAGGAGATACTTTGTTACAACCAGCAACCAGGATTAATTCCACTAATCATGGCACTACTTACTACATCTGGATCACTAGCATCACGTTTCCCATTAGGAAGGAGCTTAGCTAACACTGTGCTCAAGCAGAAGGGTACAGTCAGACCAGTGCAGAAGTCCTTCCAGGTCTCTTGTGATGTCCCACTTGTGTTACTAATTTCCAAGTCCAGTCAGGAAACAAAAGTCACACATTAGTTTAACCAGGCTAACTTGTCTCATCCAGTTCTTAACCTCACTCCAGTGGGTGACACCCATTCCTCCTAGTCCCCCAGATGAAAGGAGGAGATTGAAGAGGAATCTGGCTGACGGCTGAAGGAACGCGGGGACCTCTTCTTGGCTCCACTTGCTTTCTGACTCTCCTGGAATCATGAACACTACACTTGGATATTTCGTGGCTTTAGAAACAGTTTCTTGTGAATGTGAAGGGTAGCCTACAAAGCTAGAGTTCCTCAGCAACTTTTCCAAAGGACTGTATGTAGTGTAATCAGGAACTAAATGTTTCAACAGTGGATAAATGCTTCCCCAGGACTGACTGTGATGAAAGTACTGCTCTTTGTAAGGATACCTGTCATCCACTGAAGTAAGAAAGCGGAAGTCACCACACATATAATGAGCTTGTTATCATTGTCAGCCAGGACTATTTATACATTAGACATTTTTGCCAGTTTTGATTTGTCAAAGAAAAGAACTTCTGGCTAATTTCAAATGCTAATTTTGAATACAGAGGAGACCAGCTTATCTGAACAACCTGTTGGCTCACAGAATATAAGAATGTAGAGGTGGTGGTATTTACCATTCACCTTCTTATTTGGCAGCTGATAATTCTGATTGGATGTACTGTAATCAGCTTTGATTAAAAATAAACAAACCATCATCTTTCTCTTTTTTGTAATTTATTTCAGTGCATAAAGCTTTAGAATGGCCCTGAAATTCCATCTCAATGCAAAGCTTTTAGAAATGGAAATCTTATTGTACTGTAGTCCACAGAGGAATAGGATAAGTAAGAAATGCCACTTAACTTTTTTAGTTCTTGCTGTGGTCAAATCCATGTAGCTAAGATGTGGGTTTGACCAAATAAATGTTTTATTTATTTATTTATTTATTTATTTATTTATTTATTTATTTATTTTTATTGTTGGTACTGGGGTTCCTAGAAACCTTTCTACCTCCGGGTTACACTACCAGACCTATTTTGTCCTTTTTTTTTTTTTCATGTGGAAACAGGGTCTCTAAAGCCAGCACGTCTGGCTTTGAACTTGCGCGATCCTCCTGTCTCCGCCTCCCAAGCGCGGGGATTACAAGCGTGCGCCGCCAGGCCCGGCTAAATGTGTTATGTTTTTAGAGTTCTTTTGAGAAAAGCAATAGGCGAATGATTAGAACATTTGCAAATAATATTTTCACATATGTGTATGAAAATATATAAAATTTATAGCCTTTAGATATGATTTCCAACCTTTTTAATGTACCTGTGTCAATTTCACTGAAATATTGGCAGACTCGAAAAGTAGGTTAGTGTGACGCCATGTTGTATTTAACCTAGTTCGTTAATAAGGCCAACAAGAGGCTATAGTGAACATATGAAGACCTCACTGTGTTGCTGAGACTGGTTATGGACCTGCAATCCTCCTGTCTCAGCCTCCCAATGTTGGGAATCCTGCCCGACAGCTGACGGGGCTTGGAGAGATGATGAGTACCGACGACTCGAACACAAACCCACGAGCCGGGAGTCAAGTCAAGCGAGATCTCATTTATTTCTCTCCAAGCACTCATATTATATAGCACCAAACCACGGGGGGAATTCCCATGAGAAACAGCATAGCCTATCCGGGATAAAGATCACTAGCACGCAGTTTATAGCCAATCCCAGGCCAGTACATGAGCCATTCATGTGTGTGGAAAGCTCCTTTAAAGGTAGAAAGGGAAAAACCGCTCAGTCTCCCCACCCATAATGAATGGGGAAACCACCCCTTCCTAGCTTCCTCCAGGCACCATCTTTGCCCCTTTTTTGCTGAATCACCTTACTTAAAGTTTTGCCTTAGGCAGTAGGCCGCTCAGGCTGAATCTCCTTAGGCGCTGTATAGACACATCCCATCATCCCAAGTGCTGTTATTGTAGACAATTAAGTTAAATTTAACCATGAATTTTATTTGAACCTACTGTATTCAAAATATTACTTTAGCATATAGCCAAAATAAATTATTGAGAGAGCAAATCTTAATATAGCTTCTAGAATCTTTCTGTTTTTTGGTAACATTGAGGTTTGAGTCCAGAGGCATTTTACTTCCAAGTTACAGTCCTATTTTAATTTTATTTTTAATTTTAAACAGGGTTTCACTAGGTTGATAAGTGTTTCACTACTTGTTGAGGCTGTCCTCAAATCTGAGATCCTCCTGTCTCAGACTCCTAAGGACTGGAATTATAAGCAAGTGCCACCTCGTCCAGCTTAAAGTAATTTTTTTTTTGTTTGTTTTTTTGGTGGTACTGGGGGTGGAACCAGAGGCTTTCTACCTCCGGACTATACTCCCAGACCTATTTTATATTTTTTATTTGGAAACAGGGTCTCACTAAGTTGCTTAGAGCCTCACTAAGTTGCTAAGGCTGGCTTCGAACCTGTGTGTGATCCTCTTGTCTCAGCCTCCCAAGTGCAGGGATTACAAGCGTGCACCAGCTTTAAGCGTGCCCAGCTTAAAGTAATTTTTAATTATTTCTATAATGCCAGAAATATCCTTATTGCCCTTAGAGTTCATATATTCAGAAGCCCAGAACTAAAACCCATCTAATCTGCCTCTTCTGCTTTTGTCTATAGGACTTATAACTGTGGAAGTATAAGATTTCCAAATTTGTCAATATTCCTGGCCTTCTAAAAAGTAATATTTTGTATGACCTATAGACTGAGATTTTACAAACCATATAGAAGGTCCCAAGATGGTTTCTTGGGATATCTTTTTTTTTTTTTTATGGTAGTGGGGGTAGAACCCAGAGGCTTTCTACCTCCGGGCTATACTTCCAGACCTATTTTATATTTTATTTGGAAACAGGGTCTCACTAAGTTACTGAGAGCCTCATTAAGTAGCTGAGGCTGGCTTCAAATCTGTGCGATCCTCCTATCTCAGTCTCCCAAGGGTGGGGATTACAAGTGTGTGCCACCACGCCCGGCTCTTGGGATGTCTTTGAAGCATTATTTCCACATATAGAAATGCAACCCCTTTTCCTTATTGGGGGTCTTGTAATACCTAATTAAATGAGATTCACCATTAAATGAAACATTTCTGGCATGGTCATTGTTTTATGCAATTATATCCTGGTAAGGAGAAAGAGATTCTTTTTAAGCCATTGCAAATAATTATATTGCCATGTAAAGTAAAAGAACTCAATAAAGACATATAATATTTGGCCATTTTTCTGTTTTATAGACAAGGCTAATCAATATGTTACTTTTTTTTTAACACATTATCATTCTTAAATTTATCAACTACTTACTAGTTTATGTTATGGTTACTGTTGGTACATAACAAACCAATACAAACTTACTGAGATAAGGCAACAACCATTTTAGAATCCTTTTATTGGTCATGGTGCTGCTGCTCATGCCACAGTTCTCCACTGGTGGATGGTCTGGTGTGGAAGATCCAAGATGGCTTCTCTCACAAGTTGGTGCCACTGTAGGGGTTCCTGGAAGGCTGACTCGCCTGGGGCTATTGAGGAGAGTGCCTAGAGGTAGTGTCTCTAGCATGTCCATCTGAGTAATTAGACATATTGGCAATTGTCTTTCTCCAGAGTGAATGTTTCAGGAAACCCAGACAGAAACTAATGTCTATTTATGATCTAGTGTCAGAATTCATATACTATTAGCTAAAACATGATCAAAGCAGTCATGAGTCTGCCCAGATTTAATGGGAGGGGAGACTAGACTACTATTTTTTTTCTTTTTTGGTGGTACTATGGACCAAAACCAAGACCTCACCCATGCTAGGCTGGTGCTCTACCTCTGAGCAACACCCTAGGCCCTAGGGAATGGCATAACTTTGGCTAAGAACAAATAGGGTGGAGCTGGATGTGGTGGAACAGGCCTGTAATCCCATTACTTGGGAGGCTGAGACAGGAAGTTACAGGTTCAAGGCTAGCTTCAGTCACTTAGCAAGACCCTGTTTCAAAAATAAAAAATAAAAGTCAGGCTTGGTGACATGCTTGTAATCTTAATGCTTGGGAGGCTGAGACAGGAGGATGGAAGGTTCACAGCCAGCCTCAGCTATTTAGTGAGGCCCTCCGCAACTTAGTGAGACCCTGTTTCAAAATAAAGAATAAAACATAGGGCTGGGGGGTGGGTGTGTGTGGCTTGGAGGTAGGATGCCCCTGGGTTCAATCCTCAGTACCACAAAACAAATAAATGATAAATGAATAAATAATAAAATTGGGCTGGGAGTATAGCTCAGGTATAGAATATCTGAGTTCAGTTGCCATAACACACACACACACACACACACACACACACACACACACACTATATCAAGGTTTCCCAGAGAATATTTTTGCTGAATTATGGGAATCAATATGGACAACCTACTATTCAAAGAATAACCAACCACAGTTAGGGTTTGTGAAAAATTAGGGAAAAAAATGTTTTCTCAAAATATCTATTAAGTTTCTCTCATAGGTTCTGTTCAGCCTTACTATCTTGTTCTATTGGTCAATAGCCTTTTACAAAAAGTGTTTGAAATTTGGAATGTAGAGTCCTATAAACACTGACTCAGTTACTGGTGCTCTCCATCTGATGGTCTGTTCTTGGTGGCAATATTGGGTTACACTAGGAAGGAAACCTGATTCATGAGTTGATTCTCTGCAGCGTCAATAATAATCAAAACTAATGATTCAGCCCCTACTGAGGCCATTATTCTTTTTCTGTTTCTTCCTAAAAATTTGGTTTTCTGTCCTCTAGTTTAGGGCCAGGACCTTTAGGTAAGCTTAAAGGAAAAGTATGAACCACCTTTGAAAAAACTAGTGGTTAATTAATTATTAGAGTAATTAGCAGTGTCAGAGTGAGATCCCCTGTTGGGATATAATATAGAATTAATTAATATGATTTAGTCAGTAATTATCCCGAGGGCATGAGACTTATTATGGACACTAAAGGCTTTGCTAAATCTCCAGGGACATCTGTAAACTGTGTTTTAAAATTGCCACCATTTAACAAGAGTATTTTATACTTAAGAGACAAACATTTTGTTCCGTTTGCACAGGATCATGAACATGTTTCTGTCCATCCTAAGAAATTACAAGTGTTTGAGTCCTATTCATTACTAGTTACACCTTCCCTATACATAATTCACCAGGATGTTGACTTTCTCATATTGATTTAATATCATAGGCTTGGTAAATAACTGCTCTTATAAAAGAATTGAGTTTATATGCAGCATATTTACTCCTATAGTCCTCCTTGCTCAACAGTGCTACCTAGTGGCTGTCTGGAAGGCACCAAAGATTGATGTAAACTGTATCTTAAACAGTTTCATTGTTCTTTAGGCCCACCTTTGTGAAGACAGAAACACAAAGAGTTGCCAAGAGAGTAGTCATTATACCAGATTAGCTGGGCGTGGGGGCTCACGCTTGTAATCCCAGCACTTGGGAAGCTAAGACACGAGGGTCGCATGTTCGCGGCCAGCCTCAGCTACTTAGTGAGGCCATCTGCAACTTAGTAAGACCCTGTTTCAGAAATAAAGAAAAAAAAATAGGGCTTATACAAGCATAAATCATGCATACCCAAGACAAGAAATGTTTACCATCTTAGTTTAAAGTGACAGTAATTAAAGCATAACTGCAAGAAACAGTAATTATTAAGAAATCGAATTTCTTCAGAAATGAGGAACTTTTGTTAAAAAAAATTTAACACTATAACAAAAGTCAACACAAAAGCTCAAAAAGTGAACACTCTTGGGAAAACAGGAGATAAGGTACCCTTGCTAGCCAGGCCAGATACTGAAGGGAGAGAATACTTTTTTTATGTTCTCAAAGATCAGTTTCCTCCTCAACAAGTGTTTTTCCAGTATATTTTATATACCCACTCTTTCAACATCAGCTTACAGTATATTGTATTACTTGAAGATAATGCACATACCATTAAGTTTGCCATCCTAATTGGAGTTTTCTTTATAATTTTTTTTTTTGTGTGTGGGGGGGTCTGGGGATGGAACCCAGGGGCATTTGACCTCCGAACTACAGCCCCTGCCCTATTTTTTATTCTTTCTTTTGAAACCGGGTCTCCCTGAGTTGCAGAGGGCCTCATTAAGTAGCTGAGCCTGTCCGCGAACCGTGATCCTCTGGTCTCAGCCTCCCAAATGCTGGGATTACAAGCGTGTGCCACCACGCCTGGTGCGGCTTATAAATTTTAATCTTAAAAATTGTCCAGTAACCAAAGATCTCTCATTATTTAACTCACTATGTTTCTATAATACCTTAAGGTCAATTAAGAATCATAGAAATGACATTTAGGTCGACAGTGCAGGACAAGAATCATCATTGGTGCCACATTTGTCAAAGCAGTAGCATTTACAGTTCTCTTGTCCTGCACCTCCATGTCCGGCTTGGTTAGATAATTTTAATGTAAAAGAAATAGCTATATGCCCTCCTTCTGATCTTATCACAGAATGTGATATGACAGGATGTTTTATTCTTTGAACTTTTAAATTTTATACATAGGCTTTAGATATATTCCACTGCTTCTACAAACTAAACTTATGAAAACAGCTATTTTTTTTTTTTTTTTTTTTTTTACCAAAGGCCTGACTGTCTGAATTTTGTCAGTGGTTTTCCTTTTTTTTTTTTTTTTTTTTTTGCCTTTTGTCTCTTGTTATAGTTTTCTTCCTGTTTCTTCTACTTAAGTTTATTAAGCTTAAATATAAGTGTTTATAGCTTTTTTTGGTCATGTTTGGGAAAATGTTAGCCATTATGTTTTTTTTTCTTGCTTTTTCTTTTTTCTTGTTCTTTTTTCCTTGTGGTAATGGGATTTAAACCTCTTAGGCAGTCTTCCTCTGAGCTATATCCCCAGCCCTATTCTATTTTTATTTTTTTGTAACAGTGTCTCCCTGAGTTGCAGAGGGCCTAAGTTGCTGAGGCTGGCCATGAACCTTCAATCCTCCTTTCTCAGCCTCCCAAGTACTGTTTGGCCTTCACATTTTTTTTTTTCATCTCACACCCTTTTCCTGGGACTGTAATAAGCTGGTTGAAGTCCCCAAACCCACTGATGCTGTGTTCATCTTTTAATCTGTCCTCTTCTGTTTCCTCTCCGTCATTTTTGGATGTCCAGTTATTGTGCCTGCACATTCATTTACCTTTTTTGCTGTACAGTCACTTTAGTGTTTTTTTTATCAAGACATTGCATTTTTTCTCTCTATATAAAAATTAGATATTTTTCTTATGTCTTTTGCAATGTCTTAAAGTATTCACATCTTATTTCTTAAACCTATAAAAGGTACCTACAATAATTGTTTTAGTGTTATTAATATTTTGTGTGCTAATTCCTCAGCCCGCAGGAGACTGCTGGTTCTTCAGAGTTCCTCTCTTGCTCAGATGCCTAGAAAATCTCACTGAGCTGTAAGCTAGGGTAACCGTAGCGATCACTTCACTTGTTTCTTTTCTCCTAGGGATCACTGCCCTTCGTTATCTGTTTTCTAATGTCTGAAAAGCATTATTTTATATATTTCATCTAATTTTTTAGTTTGAGGCAAGAGAGTAAGTGTGGTGTCTGTTACACTATCTTAGGGCAAAGTAGCCGTTCCCCTTGGAGACTGCTAACATCTTTACCTCCTTTTTAAGAAATCATCCTATATATCCTAGGAAATGTAATTTATCCCTTTGTATATGGAGATGCATGTTTGGTCCACATCAGATTCTAAAGCGAGAAAAGGACGCGATCCTTTTGCATTTGTTTGCACCAGGTCTGGCATGGCCTAGAGAGCTGCAGGCACTTTTAGCAAGTATTGTGCTGGGGATTGCAGAGCTATTGTGAGACTTCATGGCATTCTTAATCTTGTGCGGAAAGATGCTTTTGATATTTAGTGTATGTTCTAATTTTGGCACACATGTTCTAATCTTCTAACTTAAAGCGGGACCCTGTTGTAAAGCTGTTCAGCTGAACAATTTCACCAAGTGTAGCTTATTTCAACTTCATTACGGTTTGTTACCAATCGTTTACTCAGATAGAGAACAACATCTGTAATATGGGTGGATATTTTGTTAGCAAAATGCATACCTAACAATTAGTGGGCCCATTCAAATTAGCATGTGTTGGTCTGCATCTCCAATTAAGGCAGCTGCGTGAACGTTGCTATTCTACAGCTGGCGTCAGGCTTGTGGGAGTGCACTGCACCATAGCCAGACACTGGCTGTACCTCTTAATTAAAATGTTTGTCCATGTTCGTATGGTTTCTTTAAAACAGTAAGTGGTCTTTCCAATTGGATTATTGATGGCTCAGTGACTTTTGTTTAAATTTTTTTTTTTTTAAGTTTGAGAAATGTGGGATCAAAGTGTTACGAAATGAGTACCATTTAAGTAGATGATTGTTGTTTCTCCTCCCACTTCTAAGTTGTTGGTTTTGTTCTAAGTGGATAATTGTAATTTGGGGTACAGCCTTGAGCTATAAAAGAATTTGTAGAAAGGCGTTTTCTTTGTAACATTCCTAAAATTCAGTAGTTTTATGTAGGTATTGCTTCCTTTTTCATCATAAGAGAAAGTACTTTAAAACTTTTATTGATAAGGATCACTTTTAGCCTGATTTTTCTATCAAATGAAGTTATATATTTTCTGTCAGTTATGAATTGCTTTAGTAATCTCATTTTATCATTACTTATTTAAGGCAGTTTTTGTTACATATTCATCTTAAAATATATTTAGGTAATTTAAATGACTTAGTGTACTGTCTAATACAAGAACCAAAGAGAAAATGAATGCACTACGACCATGAGAAATTAAAAAATAAAATATAAATTTTTATTTATTCTTTGGTTATTTTCAAAGACCGAATAGAATTAATATTTAATGGTACCAGCCACTAATAGAAAAAACACTGACGTGTAACTAGCTTTTATTGTTCTTTTTATTCTGCTTAATGCTGTAGAAACGTGCAAAATCTAAGCCAGAATCACTGTAATGCTTGATTAAAAATATTTAGCCAAAAACATAAATATATTCCATTTTGTAGAGCACTTAGTCATATTTGTGCATGTGCAGTTTGGAAAACATGCTCTTCACATGTTCTAAAGTCACTTCTATTTAAGAGCTACTGATAGGTTAAAAACCCTTATTCTATACATATAGAAGCTAAGTCTGCAAGACCAAGTCATATCTAATGGAAGAAGTAGAGTTCAGATCTCTGGCTTCTCATTTCTCCATGCTATTAAATATAATTAAACTATTGTACTTGGAGAATTGCATGGTACCTTGGAAGATGTATCCCAAAATGTAATAACTCAATAATATTGAGAGAATAAAAAAATAAAATTGCAGCATGGCTCTTTGAATACAGTTGCTTATTATGCATTTATCATTGGATCATGTAGAAGATGCGAGCATTTTGTTATTTAAGTTACAGCCATACACTTAAGGTTGACTTTGAACTGTTAAAACTAATAGCTAAATAAAATTAGACTAAATAAAACTCTCTTTTCCTCTACACACACACACATGCACACTCATTACTTATTAATGAAACCTCTTAAATATTACCATAGAACTCTTTTTTAATCATGGAGAAGTAAACTTCCATCATTGAAGTAAACATTCATTGTTGGTTCTTAGGAAATTGTCAAGACACTGAAGGTTATACATTATCACCCTTTGAGCAATAAAGTTGAGCTTTCAATTCCCGAATATAACTCTAGATCTAGTTATCTTTTCACCCTGGGTGATCATTTTTGTGATATTTATAGATATCTACCCCAACC
The DNA here is from genome assembly GCF_963383645.1 of Muscardinus avellanarius. Classification (NCBI taxonomy): domain Eukaryota; kingdom Metazoa; phylum Chordata; class Mammalia; order Rodentia; family Gliridae; genus Muscardinus; species Muscardinus avellanarius. Next base: position 216,966,787 of record NC_137786.1, read on the forward strand.
CCCACTTATTCTTTCTGGTACTAATCTAGAATCGTAAGGCCCCTTGAATGTGTGCCCTGTTGTTTTCCAGCTTTGAGTCATTGAAAAATCTGTTTTTGATTGCTATTCCTGAATTGAGTGGAAGATGCTGCCTTCACTCACCACTTCTAGAAAGCCTTTATTTATCCTTTGTGTGCCGTTTAGTAGTGGTTTGTGTGCTTGGAGTTTGGACCAACAATGAAGGGGACCCTGTCCTGAGTGGGACTTGAGCTCTTGTACTTCTTCAGTGTACAAGAGCTTTGATAAGTTTTGAATATAGTAATTTCTACTTTGCTTTGATCAGTTTGTAATATAGTAATTTCCCCTTATCCATGGGGGGATATGTTGCAAGACCCCTTATGGGTGCTGAACTGGATGATACTGATCCCTGTATGTACTGTACTTTCCTACTTGCCCTGCAGTGTTGCCGCCTAGCTCTAGAGTTAATCTGTCCATCCCTGTTTAATGCCCTGCTGCCTCCTTTGCATCACTACTCTTGTGCTTTGGGTTACTTGAACAAAAGTACTACAAGACCACAGCAGTTGATCTGATAAATAATACTAAATAACTAGTGGACAGGTAGCATATAGAGTGTGGATACACTGGACAAAGGGATAAATAATGTCCCAGTCAGCACAGAGCTAAGCAGCATGAGGTTACTTCATACTACTTAGAATGCCATGTCATTTAAAAGTTGAAAATTGTTTATTTGGGGAATATTTCATTTGATATTTTTGGACCACAGTTGACAACAGGGAACTTAAACCTCAGAAAGTAAAACTAAAGATAAGCAGAAAGTACTGCATAGAGTTTTGCATCTTTTTAATAATAAGGGCCTGTTGAAATTCAAAAACATTGCTGTAGAGAGCTCCTAATATATTCTGTGCTAATCCTTACTGCTTCCTTTCCAGAGGGACCTATTTTGTTCCACATGTGTCTGTCATAAGCCTGGCTTTTCATATGCTCCTCAGAGGAAGAGGTGTCTCCTTCTTTAGAAACCATTCTACTGCGGCTATCTTGATCCCCAGCCTCTCCCCTGGTTCCTTAGGTACTTGTTCCCATAGCAGTCTTTTTCTGATACTGTGTAAAACAGGTAATATAAGGACAGTTTTTGTGTAGCCAACTTTTTGTTTCAAAAATCAAGACATTTTTACATCAGTGTGTGTGTGTGTGTGTGTGTGTGTGTGTGTGTGTGTGCGTGCGTGTGTGTGTGTGTGTGTGTGTGTGTGTGTTGTTGGGGATTGAACTCAGGAGCATTCTACCTCCCAGCTTTGCTCCCAGCCCTGTTTTATTTTGTAATTTGAAACTGTATCATTCAGTTGCTGAGGCTGGCCTTGAACCTGTGGTCCTCCTATCTCAGCCTCTCAAGTCCTGGGAGGCTTGTGCCAAGATACTAGCTCACACAATTTTAATTTATATTTTCTTTTAAAAGTTTAAAGCATCTGTTAACCCTGGGCCCAAAATTTCTGCAGGACAGCAGTCAGCGAGAGGCATGACCCAGTTGTCCTTCAAATGGGGCGTGTCCTGCCAGGTTTGCCCCAGCCCCTCCCCACACATATTTATCTATATACTTCTGTCATTCCTCACTTAGTTCAAGACTTGGGTTTGCAGTCTCTATTAGCCTTGCGTCTCTTGGCATTGGGACATAGGTAGTGAGAAATTTGATGGTTTTCAATGTGTTGTAGACTGTTTGCCAGATAGGTAGAACATTTATCTCTTCAGTTTCTCTTTTCAGTGAAATATATTTCTTTTAGTAGGGTGTATTTATAAATATTTTCCATTAATTTTTGTTTCATAATAAAACTGTACATATAAATGTTAATGCTAAAAGCAGTATAAATGTAGAATAAAGGAAAACTACAAGCTGGACATAGTGGCGCACGCTTGTAATCCCAGCGCTTGGGAGGCGGAGACAGGAGGATCGCGCAGGTTCGAAGCCTGGCTGGCTTAAGAGACCCTCTTTCCAAATAAAATGTAAAAAATAGGTCTGGTAGTGTAGCCCAGAGGTAGAAGGGTTCCATCCTCAGTACCACCAAAAAAAAAAAAAAAAAAAAGATTTAGAATATAGGAAAACTACAGAAATACATGTGTGTAGATTAGTGAGTGATCATAGAGAGTTAATCACATCATATCCCTTCCCAGTTATTACTCCATTCTTCTCCCAGAGGTAACCACTGTGTTAATATCTAATGTTAGCATTTAATTTTGACTCTTTTTGAACCATGTAATTGCACGAGACTACATGTTTTCTTTTGAGTTTTCAAATCTTTGACTTTAATTGTTTGTGAAATTCATCCATATTTTTTACATGCAGCTATAGTTCACTTATTCACTTTTTTTTTTTTTAACGATACTGGGGATGGAACCCAGCAGCATTCTACCTCCAAGCTACACCCCCAGCCCTATTTTTTAGTTCTTTATTTTGAATCAAGGTCTCACTGAATTGCAAAGGGCCTCACTAAGTAGCTGAGGCTGTCTGTGAACCGTGATCCTCCTGTCTCAGCCTCCCAAATGCTGGGATTACAAGCGTACACCACCACTCCTGGCCACTTAATCACTTTTTGAAGATAGCACAATTTAGTTATCTATTGTATTGTCGAGGGACATTTGAGTTGATTCCAGTTTGGGGTATTATCAGTAACACTACTGCGAATAATCTTTTACCTATTTATTGGATTCTTGAAATATACTTGTAGTCACTTTCTCATGCACCAAATATTACTGTTTCCTTCAGATTCTTTGGCCAAGAAGTATCAAATACAGTGTGTAAGTCACACTGCAAATACAGTCACAGATTCTGAGTCAGCAGCTAGACCTTAATTCCTTCTGTTGACTGTTACCTGGTACACAAAACAAAAAACATCCAAGGAGACTGCAGATCTTTTTATTTTTATGTCTTTTAGTACATCTTGTTAATTTTAAACTTGTTTGTACACATTTCAAAAGCCAAATGTCTAACCTTTTTACGGAACTGCTTTTTAAATTTTCAACCTACGAAGTTTTTGCAAGTTGGCTTATCTGGAAGTTTCTTTCATTTGGTATGATTCCAACTGGTGAGTTATTAATAGTGAGGAGACGCAAAGTACATTCAAAAAATTATGTTAATGATGATAGAGACTAAATATGGTGCAAATTGCTGCATTGATTGGAAAATAAGCCACTTTAAATCCCTCTTCTCCCTGTTTTTTCTTAAAAGTTCATTCTTGAAAATGTCATAGAGCAGATGTGTGTTCATATAAGTTGGCATGTCCTATCTTAAACAAATCATGAATCGAAATATTTTAATTTTCTTGGCATTGCCTTTTTTCCATCACCCATTCACATGCAGTGATTAAATTTTCTCTTGGCACAATTACAAGATGACTTCTGCTGGAACGGCTTACTGTGACTTAAACCGTGGTTTCACATAGCAATATTGCCTTTGGGACTTTTATACAATACAGCTGCATATGGTAGATGGTGGAAATTAAGTATTGCTCTACAGAATTTTGGTAATATTAACATATTTTAAAAGCAAGTAAAGTATCCAGGTGCTAACTTTTGATCCTGTGTGAATGGAGAGTACATTTATAGAAATGGCTATTTTTTTCTTAAACAGAAGAGAGCATCATGGGAATGTGGACTTATCATATTTTTGTGAGTTGACAAAACTTTAAGTTGACACATTATTATAAATGATTTGGGGAGGAAAAGAAAAAAGCTTTTTGAAGAAGTCCAGAAATTTCTTGAAGAATATTTTATGGAGAAAATTTTTTCATACTAGAATTTAAAAATATTTTGTAACCTATTTATTTTATAAAAATAGACTGTCTTAGGCTGGGCGTGGTGGCACACGCTTGTAATCCCCGCGCTTGGGAGGCAGAGACAGGAAGATCGCGCAGGTTCGAAGCCAGCCGCACCGCTGGCTTAAGAGACCCTGTTTCCAAATAAAAATGTAAAAATAGGTCTGGGAGTGTAGCCCGGAGGTAGAAGGGCTTCCCAATACCACCAAAAAAAAAAAAAAAAAAAAAAGAAAAGAAAAGAAAAAAAAATAGACTGTCTTAAAAGAACAGTTTGAAATCACAGCAAAGCCAAATAGAAGGTCAGAGATTCCCCATATGCCCGATGTTCCCACATATACACGGCCTTCCCTGGTACCAAAATCCATTATCAGACTGGTAGATTTGTTACGACAAATGAACTTGTATTGGGACATCATTATCACCTGAAAGCCATTGTGCAATGTAAATTTTTCATGGCCTTAGAAGGAATAAATTTAAAGTTTTTGTTGTGTATATGAAATGTTTCTCTAAAATGTTTCTTTTAGATGACTACATTTGGATTTCTTAGCTTATCCTACTGTGTGTGTGTGTGTGTGTGTGTGTGTGTGTGTGTGTGTGTGTCTGTCTGTCTGTCTGTCTGTCTGTTACTGGGGATTGAATCCAGGGGCATTCTACTTGAGTTACACCCCAAGTCCCATTTTATTTTTTATTTTTTGAAATGGTCTGAGTAAGTTCCTGAGGGCCTCGCTAAATTGCTAAGACTGTCTTTAAACCTGTGATCTTCCTGTCACAATATAAGAGATTACAATATATAGGATTACAGGCACGCACTACAACACCTGACTTTCCCGTGACTTTAAGCATGGCAAAGAATATGCATGTTTTTTTTACCCATTTATTTATTTTTGTAAGTCTAACCCTAAATGTCTTCAGAAGTACCTTTTACTATCTATGCTTATCTTCTCTGTTGTATACTGGGCATAGACTGAAAGGGGCCCTCGGTCCTAAGAGCATATTCTCAGAAACCAATCAGGGACAGAAGTGGTAAGTGGGCCTGGGTTAACCGAGCAGTGGCCAGTGCACGCATTTGCATGTGACAGTCAGGCCAGCGCTGCCACTTTCTCCAATGATTGAAAAAGAATTTTTAGAGGGAGCCAAAAAGTTTTATGTAAAACTTTGTCATTTTATACCAGCCTAGTCCTAATTGACATCAAATGAAACGGAGGGCTCAGCACCCCATGGGTACCATTTTCATTTATCAGTTTTTATCAAGTCATTATTTCTATGATGATTAAGTGTTTTGGGGATTGTTGTAAGTGCTTTATAGATATCAGTTTATTGAATCCTTAAAGCACTCTTTAAGACTGGTACTTTTATTGTTCCTATTTGAGAGATGGTATAAGTAAGGCCCAGAGGGGTAACTGGTATCTCTCTGTGGTGGGCAGAATTTTGAGGTGTTTCTAAGATTCTCACCCTCTAGTTCCTCCTCCTCCTCCTCCTCCTCCTCCTCCTCCTCCTCCCCTTCCTCCTCCTCCTCCTCCTCCTCCTCCTCCTCCTCCTCCTCCTCCTCCTCCTCCTCCTCCTCCTCCTCCTCTTCTTCTTCTTCTTCTTCTTCTTCTTCTTCTTCTTCTTCTTCTTCTTCTTCTTCTTTTTTGTGGTACTCAGGGGTGAAACCCAGAGGCTTTTCTACCTACGGGCTATCCTTTCAGACCTATTTTATACTTTATTTGGAAACAGGGTCTCACTAAATAGCTGAGGCTGGCTTTGAACCTGTGCGATCCTCCTGTCTCAGCCTCCCAAGCGCTGGGATTACAAGCGTGTGCCACCATGTTCGGCTACGTTCTGCTTGAGTGTAAGCAGGACCTATGAATATAATGGATGTCATTCTTGATTTGGTTGCATTACATGGTGAATTCATCGATGCAATTAGTTCTCTAATCAGCTGACTTTGAGTGTTTCAGAAGGGAGATCATCTCTGGTGGTACTGAACTAATTAGGTGAGCCTTTTGGTCTTTGACCTTCAAGCCCAAGTCAGCAGGCTTAACTTTCACAGTTAGGTTTAAAAGGGAACTCTTAGAATATTGACCCAAGACTTAGCATATATATTTTCAGGCCTTGAAACCTGATTTTCCAAGTATATTTAAAAGGAGTATGTCTTCCATCTTATCTGAAGCCAAGTTTAATAGGCTGATAAAAATTGAATGCCTAGTTTTTGTTTCTGTTTTAAGATTTTTGTTGTATTGAAAACTGTGCTTCAGGGCCCTGTTGGCAGCTGAGCATGGGAAACCAAAATAAAACCAGAAGCTTCCTTTATGAACATGCCATCTCTACCCAGAGTTCGCTTGTTTAGGGATGTTACACAAAGAGAGCCTGGTGCATCTGTTTCCATGACGGGGGCAGCCTTGCTAGTAGAGACCTGAGCTTTTGATGTCACTGGCCAGCTTCCCAGCCTGTGTATGGATGGACTTTTCCTCCAGTGGCCTCAGTGACTCATCTTTCCTACTGTCAGTCTCCACAGCGCCCTCTGTCTTTAACCAGCACCTTCTGTCTTTTCTGTGTTCTATTGTCTGCAGCCTGCCTCTTTTCACAGCCCTCAAAGTCCTGGAAGCCAATCTTGACCAAGGGATTATTTTTTTCTTTTAAGATTAAAAAAATGCTTCTTGCTTTCTGAAAAGCGAGAACTTTTATGGAACTATAAAAAGTGAAAGTAGAAAGATGTTTCTATACCCAGCCCCATAAGCACATAAATAGCCTTTGATCTGAGCATTCTACTAGAAGTTTATGCTGGAGAAAAAGTTGATCGCACAAAGAATTATGTACAGGTTGTTCATGATTGATATTTACAATAGTCAAAAAGTGGGAAACTTAGCTGTCAATGATTCCCTCTTCCATCTCTGTCTTTGAGAAGAGACAGGACATAACTCTCTTGGAGGTTAATAAGAGTTCTAGATTGCTCTGTGTCACCACATCATCGTATACAGGAGGCAGAGGTCAGTGAGCCCTTCCAGACCTTGAGAAGGATGATGAGAACTGCCGCCCACATGATCTCTCACCTGTCTTGACTGTAGTCACAGGGACCCACAAATACTGAATATGGATCTCTACCAAACTACTCAAAGATCTTTCCTTTGTGACTTCACTCTTTTGTCTGCTTCTTCGGGTACGTTTTCCCTAAATTATCCTCAAAACGTTCTCAAAATGCCTTAATTAGACTGCATGTGGGCCTCCTAGAGTACGACTTATTTCACATACTTCATTTGTTGCATATGTCTTGTTTCTCTTTCATTCTAATTTCTTGGGTGCAGGGCAGCCATAGTTGCAACCATAACTCCTTCTAGTCAAGCTGATTTTGGCTTTGGTGATAGCAAATATAAATATTTTGCAGTTCATGGTCCTTTTTGGCCCCCTCCCCGTTAGTTCTTGGAGACTTATTAAAAGTTCATTTGGGCCGGGCGCGGTGGGCACGCTTGTCATCCCCGCTCTTGGGAGGCAGAGACAGGAGGGTCGCGCAGGCTTAAGAGACCCTGACCCCAAATGAAATATAAAACAGGTCTGGGAGTGTAGTCTGGAAGTAGAAGGGCTTCCAGGAACCCCCCCCCCAAAAAAAAAAAAAAGTTCATTTGAATTCACCAGGTTCATGCATTGTTTCCCCCAACTTGCCCTAACACTTTTCTCTCCTCCAATATAATGAATTCTTCATTGGATCTGTGCTTATTCACAGTGTGAGTGTGTGTGTGTGTGTGTGTGTGTGTGTGTGTGTGTGTGTGTGTGTGTTACTTGGGATGGGACCCAGAGGCTATCTCTGGCTACATCCCAGTCCTGGGGTGTGTGTGTGTGTTTAATTTTTTGTTTGGAAACAGTCTTGCTATGTTGATCATAGTCTCACTACTTGCTGAGGCTGTCCTTGAACCTACAGTCCTCCTGTCTCAAGCTCCTAAGTACTGGGTTTACAGGTGTGCACCACCACACCCAGCTCACTCACATGTTTTTTTTTTTTTTGGTGTGTGTGTGGGGGGGGGGGGGTACTGGGTATAGAACTCAGGGGCATTCTACCTCTGAGCTACACCCCCAGCCCTTTTCTTAATTTTTATTTTGAAACAGGGTGTCACTGGGTTGTAAAGGGCCTGTCTAAGATGCTGAGGCTGGCTGCGAACCACAATCCTCTTATCTCCGCCTTCCAAATGCTGGGATTCCAAGTGTGCGCCACCTCACTTGGCTTCACTCCTATGTTTTTAATGACTGATTGAATAAATTATGGCTCAGGTAGTTTATGTAATACTATAAGGGATTCTATGCAACAATTAAAAATGTTTATCTGTTTGTACTGACACAGAAGGCCACGTTTAGTTTTAGTGGGAAAATACAAGTTGCAGAAGAACTTATTTAGAGAAAGTTTGGTGTTAAATTTTGTTTAAAGAATACTATACACACATATAAATATCAAAACTCATGAATAAATGATGTATAGATAACATTTATAATATGTCAGCAAAATTCTGTAAGATTACAGCCTATACTGTCTAAATCATTTTCCTGTAGTATGAAGAAGGCAATTTTATTGTATATTAAGTAAAGTTAACCAAGAGCTTGCTTCCTTCCTTCCTTCCTTCCTTCCTTCCTTCCTTCCTTCCTTCCTTTCTGGTACTGGGGTTCCTGAAAGCCCTTCTACCTCTGAGCTACACTCCCAGACCTATTTTATATTTTTATTTGGAAACAGGGTCTCCTAAACCAGTGCACGTGTGGCTGGCTTCGAACCTGCGCGATCCTCCTGTCTCTGCCTCCCAAGCGCGGGGATTACAAGCATGCGCCACCAAGCCCGGCAACCAAGAGGTTTTAAAGCCATATTTGTAATATGATAGTTATGGTTTTTATATGTAATGTGTAGATTTATATTACATTG